>NW_026125391.1:27965000-28565000 GCF_943737965.1 Phodopus roborovskii | reverse complement strand
AATATTTATTTATTTATATGTGGATATTTATTGTGAAGTCAGTCAGTGATAACCAAACTACAATCAATAGAACCACAGAGGGTAGGTATAGAACAAAGGACTAGAGGGAACAGGCAGAGCAACAGGACAAGAGGATCAATAGTAATGGGGAATGAAGATAAGGTTGACAGAGAAAATAAAGTGTGAGACAGCAAAAAATAAGAGCCACTTCAGGGAGAGCATATAAACTTAATATAATACAAACTTCCTATACTGTATGCATACATTAAGGTGACTTAGATGTAATGGCCAAATAATCAGGGAGACAGAATCCTAACTGTTTGGTTGCCTAAGAATTTGCATCTAGACATCCCAGGACCTAGTGCAAAATCTAATATGGTTGGTTTAAAAAAAGAAAAAAAATGTAATGATAAAATTACCTGAATTATATTCTACTACACTCAATCAGTGTCTTCAGCCATATCCAGAGAAGCTTCCTTCTGTAGAAGATAGGAACAAATATAAAGACCCACAGTCAGAAATTACACAGACACATAGACCTTGAAATATTCAGTCCTCAGTGAGATGTGTCCATTAAATCCCTTCCCTCAGAGCTCAGCGAACACTGTTGAATAGGTAGCTGAAAGAGTTTAAGAACCAGAGGAGATAGAAAACAACAAAATACAACGATAATAATTCTCAAGGTTCTTAATGCTGTATCCTTTTAATATAGTTCTTTCATAAGTGTAATTTTGCTACTGTTGTGAATTGTGATGTATCTTATATGTGACCCCCCCAAAGGGGTCATGACCCAGAGGTTGAGAACCATTGCTAAAGCAACATGAGTATATCTCATATGACTCATAGAGACTGAAACAGTCCTCACAGGGCCTGCTCAGATCCTCACCAGGTCTTCTATGTACTATGTACATAGTATGGGTTTCAGTGTAGGATTTTTTGTTTGTTTGCTTTTCTTTTCTCTTTTTTTAGACAGGCTTCTCTGTATTACTTTGGAGCCTGTCATGGAACACTTGAATTTTTTTTTTTTTTTTTGAATTCTTCAGTGTGCAAACAAATGGGTTTCTGATTCTTGTGTCTTCTCTTGGGCTGTTTTCCATCTGTTGATTTTTATTGTATGACTTCAATGTAATAGTATTTATTTTATTATATATTATCTTGTTACTTTTAAAATGAATGGATGAATGAATGAAAGCCCAGAATGTAGGGTAAAGGTTAATCACTGAAGTGCTACTTCTCTAAAACATTGGGTAGTACATAAGCCAATGCAGTTGAAGCCTCCAATATACAATGGACTGGACAGATTTTTGTGTGTTTTTATTTGGTTAGTTTGATGTTTGGTCTTTTTCTTTATTTTAGGTGATATTTTATTGGTTTTGGAGGGGGTTGTGGTTGTATTGGTATTTTGTTTGTTTTTGAGAAACAAATTAAAGTTGGGTTGGTAGGGAGTAGGATAGGATCTGGAAGGAGTTGAGGAGAGGTGAAGAATATGATCAAAATATATTTAATCTTAAAGATTGTTTTAAATAATAAAATGTAATAGAGTAAGGCAAGCAAAAATGTATAGTTCTAGTTCATCATTTTTTGGCAACACTGATTCTTTATTAAAGGAATACCATATTTAAAATATGCAAATAAAAATAAAATGAAATAATAAACTCCTTGGAAGAACTTTAAAATGAACTTCATATGATGAGACATGAGAAAATAAATTATAAATAGTTTTGGATGTACTCCTCCTGGAGCTTTTTCTGGGTCTCTGCTCATCCTCATCACTTACTATCACTCTGGACTTTCTTAGTTTTGTTCTTGAGTTCCAACCCCTGTTACCTACATCATATGCTTCTATTTTTATTGCTTTATTCTTGTTCTATATATTTTCCTCAACTTGTTCCCAAGAATGATTAAAAGAACATACATTTAAAATCTTTTCTAGAATGATGGGACATTGTTTTAAACATACAAAAAAAAGGAAATAAAATTTAAGTTATAAAACTCTATCTCAAAATAAAATTATTTTAATATAATATTTGATATGTAAATTGTAGTATTATATATGGTACATTATATATGATGTCCATCTCTCAAAAAGCACTGATGTTGAGAATATTTTTACTATGTGGTCACATTTTATAGATGGCATAATTTGGTATTGAACTAATGATTTTTCATCAAAATTTGGAAGCACTGGTTCATAGTGCTTCTAAAATTTCATTTGGCCTTACTTTCTTAATGTTTTCTACACATCCCTTTAGCCCTCTAGAAGTTTCTAGAATAATCTCTTTGTTTTTAAGGTCATGTTGTTTCAGGATTGCATACTTTGATACAATTATATTTCACTCATATCGGCATATCATACTGTGAAACCCTTCAATCTGTAAATATATAGCTTCATGCTCTTTGAAGGTTTCTTGAATTACTTATTTGCTTAATAATTCATGCTGCCTCTTCCATTCTTTCTACAACTTTGATTATTTGAGATTTTGACCATGTCTTCTCTGTTTCCTTATGCTACTTTATTAGAAATTCTCTTCATGCTATATTTGAACATATTTTATTTTATGGTTGTCTTTCATATTTTTTCATAGTTTTCTGTGTCTCCAAATCTTCGATTGCTAATTATTTTCCCATTTAATAACATTCTTTATTTTTACTTAATGATATTATAGTTTTTTCCTACTTGCTTCCATTCCTCTGTTTTGACCTGTTTACTTTTTTTGAGTATGCTTAGTCAGTTTTTTCTTCATGACATTTGTCTCTATAATTATGAATGGGGAGATAGCTCAGTCAGTATAATGCTTGTTTGGCAAACATAAGGACTTGAGTTGATCCCAAAAGGCACATTAAAAAGCTAGGCATGGTAGGACTAAGATTTAGACCAATGAGTGACCTTGTCATAATGCTTATAAGATAGATATCCAAAGGTTGTCATCTAGATTTCATACACTCACACATACACACCTGCTAAAAAGCTGGATCCATATATATAAATGCCCACACACACATTAAAAAATTATTGAAATCACAATGTTTTGCACGGTTTGCTGACATTTTTTTTTCTCTTAGGGTATAAGGGGATAATCAGGCTACTTTGTCATGGGATCTTCATTTTCAAATCCCTCTTCTTTTTATTTAACTTAACAAAATTTGCTAGATAAGACCCCTAGGGGTGGCTTAAACCATGGAGAGTTTCCTGGGGCCCAAAGGGACTAGGATTTCAAGAGTTCATTGTAACACATGCAGAACTGTTGCTTTTTATCCAGAATCTTAGGTTAATTCTGTCCAGTAAACAACACCATAATTTTCATGTTACGACTTTCCCAACAAGAGATAGTCTTTTTTGGTTTGAAAACCCCAAAGAGCTGTTAGATGCATAATATTTTCATGAAAGTATTGAGATGAACCATGTTATGAGCACTTTGCTGCCAGCCTTGTCCCAGAGTCATGTCAGTCCCCAAATAACACACAGAGACTCTATTAATTATAAAGCTATTGGCCAATGGCTAAAACTTCTTATGGCTACCTCTGTCTTAGCTATTAACACATTTCTACCAATCTAAGTGTTTCCACTTGGCCTTATCTTACCAGAGAAAGGGTCAGTATGTCCTACTTCTCTCATGTCCTATAGCTTAACTTTACTACATCTCCCAGAATCCTCCTCATCTCCTAGTCTTACACATCTTGCTTTCCTATTGGCAAACAGGGCTTTATTCATTAACTAATAAGAGAAACATATATACAGCATGACATCTCTCATCAGAACCACATGCAGAAATTGCATCCATAGGGGTACATTCCAAATAATCAGAATCTGGTTTTATGATTTTGACAATTGCAAAACAACAAAGTCTTTGAAATTTAGATTATTCAAACACTATTATTTTGAGTCTGGATATATATTATTTTCTATGTAACATAAATGTAATTTATTTAACTGTCATTTACCTGTGAAATAAAAACCAAAGCAGAAGGCAACAGTTCACATTATCTACCCCCTTTCTTTCTATTTAAAATGGACTATATGCCAGGTATCATGGCTGAAAGCCTTTAATCTCAGCAATTGTAGGCACAAGGCAGGTAAATTTCTCAGTTTGAAGTCAGCCTGGTCTACAGAAAATGTTACAGAACAGACAGGACTATTCAACAAAACCCTGCCTTAAAAATAAATCAAACCAACTAAAACAAACAAACAGACAAAAACAACTAGAGATATTTTTCTATCAATATATTTAATGTTTCTTAGTATTGTCAAAAGTGGCCATTTGGTAAGTGTGCATTGTTCTGGTCGGCGAGGAAGAAATTTTGTGTCCATTTTCTTTCACCTACAAGTAGATATGGATATCAATATCTGATGAGTCTCATGACTAAATTCAAATTATTATTCAACTTAATTTTCTTAGTAAGTTTTGATCGAGATTAATAATAATTTATAACTAATCTCAATTAAGGAGTATGGATGATTTTATACTGAACAGTTGCCTTTTGAAGTTAGAGCTGTGTTCCTGTTGACTAAAAGGCATGCTTTAATGAAAGTTCACTTTGGAGCATTTTGGGAAGTCTGCTCACATTGATAGCAAGATATTGATAAATTTTGTAATGCTTTGAATGATAGGAATGCAAAATACAATTTTGTTACTAAGCAGTTCTAGAACTTTAACATTTTATTCTTAGCTGGCTCAGTCTGTGCCACTCGTCTTCCACTGTGCTTGGAAATCTAAGGCTTGTACATTCAGAACTTATCTGGATCGTATAGCTATTATAAATAATCCACAGAGCAAGATCATGATAAACACTATAGTAGAAAACCGGATGTAAATACCATCTAGCACAATGCACCTTTAGCCAGCAATATTAACTCAGCCATGGTGGCTATACCCTGGTAGAAAGTGAGCTCAGCAGAAACCACTAAGCAATTTCCCACATTTTTACCTCAATTGTAAACACTATCTTAATCCCAAAGGATAAGTGTAGTATGAAAAGATCTCAAATATTTACAAAGGTGAAGTTCACAGTGCACCTTTTTTTTTTTTTTTCTTTTTAGTGCTGGCTTTCAGAAAAGAGATAAGATTCCCATTTAAGCAAGTAGCAGAGGAGCTCTGCAAGGTGTTTTGCTGCCAGTATTATATTCACTTCATGATGAAAAGAAAGAGCCTGTTCCCTGGGTGAGCAGTGAGAGGCTGTTAACTTTCTATCTAGGGGGATTTGAGTGCCGAAGATTTTCAAATGTGGAAATCTATGGCAATGTGAGCTATTGACACCACTTAGTATATTCTTGTTGGGATAGGAACAATGAGTCTTTTCATGTATGTTCTTTGACTTAGAATCAGTATCTGGTGTGGTTTTGGATACTTTGATGAGTAGGATTCTCTACAAGACAGTGCTATTCTCTCAATAGTAAGACTAAGCAATATTTAGAAGAGCCTGTCAATATTTAGAAGAGTAGAAATGCTTCTACTACCTAAATAAATGTAATGGAAAACCCCTTGAAAGGGAGATGTAAGTGGCCTGTTAGCCTATCATGATTACTTTGTTAGTAAAATTCAGTTCATCAGTTTGCCTCAACTCTTCAGGCCATTGAGTTAGTATAACCCCAAATTTCATACTAAAGCTACAATTTCTCAGAAAGCAAGGTACAAAAAATATGAAAAAGAATTTAACTGCAAAATATTTACAGCCCGATAAACCTGGCCAACACATTGAATATCTTTCTAGGAAGGATGGCAAAAAACTGATAGGGGGATATCAAAAACTGTTCTACAGCATTGATAATTCAGACCATTCAATGGGAAATCACTACATACAAGCACTGGAGTGGCTAGCAGAAAATAGATAATACCTCTTTTTGATGATTACACACTGCAGTCAGAATTGACACAGATTGCAGATTTGACATAAAAATAAAACAATGTTTAGAAATTAGGTAAGCAGAGTCTCATAATGTTAAGAACACTCATCACATTGCCACAACAATGTACTTTGTAGTATATACCCAAAGGAAATAAAAGCATATTTCCACAAAAGACTGACACAAAATACATTTAATATCCAAACTGTAAAGGAAGATGTAAAACTATTTCTAATTAAAGATGACATATTATTTAATATAGAATATGCTGGATGATATAAGTGATAAAAACTGCAAGTGAGTGCATCAGCATGTAGTCCAATCGATGGATATTTAAAGAATCATTGGATTTTTATTTACTAACACTGAGCAATCTGAAAATTAATTGAAAAAGTTTTTCATTGCTTTAATAAAATGTGTAAGGATAAATTTTATAAAATAAGTAGATTTACACTTTTAAAACTATTAAATATAATTGAAATAAATGAAAGAACATCTCAATAAACAAAAAGATAATCGTAATCAGAAATAGGAGGACCTAAAATTGACAATATAGTAAAATCCCTTCACAGGTTCCATAGTATAGTCAAATCCTAGTTTCTAGTTTAGGTAAGGGAATAAAGGAACAACTTAGTTCCTAAAATTATAAGATTACTCAATGGTTCAGAATAGCCAAAACACTTTTTTAAAGGAGTATTTTTTATTCCTTAGAAGTTCCATATATTTTTACAATGTATACTGATAATATCCATTTATTACTGCTTCTCACAAACTTCTGCTAGTGTTCATCACACCATCTAACTTCAATCTTTATGTCTCTGTTTCTTATTTTATTTTTATGAGTACTTACTGAGTCTAGTTAGTGACATGGTTGTGAGCAACCTACTATTAGACACATCTGTAAAGGATAGTGATATTCCTTGCCTCACTGCCTCAGCAGCCATCAACTGCCTATATCTCTTCCACTATGGGTGGTATTTGGGGACCCATCCTCCATCTACCCTGGAATTTATATTTGATGGACTGATGTTGATCTTGGTAAGGTAACTACAGCTACTATGTGAGGTCTAGAATTCAGCATTTCATAGTTCTTCTATCCACTGCTCTACATGTTTTTTCTGCCCCACCTTCAAAGATGGGTCCCAGTATTGGTTGGTGTGAAGTTAATATAGATGATGCATTCACTGCTGAGAATTCTGAATTTGTAGTCTAGTTAATGCAATCTTGAAAAATATCAAACTTGGAATGCTCATATTTTTCAGTTTCAAAGTTCACCACATAGTTGTAGTGGTCAGGATATTATGGCATTGAATACGTACAAATAGCTGAATGAGGTAAAATTGAGAGTCTAAAAATAAACTGTATCCTCATGGTAAATCAATTTGAACAAATGTGCCAAGACTATACAAGTAATGGAAAATTATCCTTCTACAAATGACTCAAGAATGACAGGATGTCTACGGATAAAAGGATGTAGCTCTCTGCCTCTTTCTTCTACATACAAAAACTAACTCAAAATGGATCAACAATTTAAAAGAGTATTGTCATTTTAGTCAAGGTTTCTTCTATTGCTGAGAATAAACAGAATGACAAAAAAGCAAGTTGTGGATTAAAGCATTTATTTGGATTACATTTCCATATCACTGTTCATCACTAGAAGAA
This sequence comes from Phodopus roborovskii, assembly GCF_943737965.1. NCBI lineage: Eukaryota > Metazoa > Chordata > Mammalia > Rodentia > Cricetidae > Phodopus > Phodopus roborovskii. The sequence continues at coordinate 28,557,496 of NW_026125391.1, read as the reverse complement.
AGTCAGAACAGAAATTCCAGCAGGACAGAAACCTGAAGGTAGAAGCTGATGTAGAGGCCATGGAAGTTTGCTCCTTATTGGCTTACTCCCCAGAGCTTCTTCAGCTGCTTTCTTAATAGTTCTCTAGACTACCAGACTAGAGATGGAACCAACAAAAATGGGGTGGACTCTCCCTCATCAACCACTAATGAAGAAAATACCTTACACCTGGCTCTTAAGGGAGCATTTTTTTTTCAATTGAGGGTGCCCTCTTTCATATAACTGTAGCTGTGTCAACCATTAGACTAACCATTACAGTTGTGTAGCAATTTTCTCTGAGTTGAAACATTCTTTTTGTAGTGGAGAGGGAGACTTGTGAGGAGGTAAGAAACTATCATCAGTGAAGGAAATGTGGAAGTTGAAAGATTCATGAGACAGCTCCCCTAAGTTATGGAAGAAGAAATCAACGGCTAGGGAACATAATGACCAGCTGAGCTGCTAGGAAAAGAGACTTTCCCACCTGTATAGCTATTTGCAAGATGTGCAGAGAGCTCAAAGGATACAGACTTTTAGGGTAGTCACCTAGGTTGTAGTGGGCCTTTTTGTGATGCCGCTGCTTTTGAGGCACTTGTGGTCCCGTCATTAATTCCTGGACTATATTCAGATAACTAATACAAACTCACTTATTCTCCAGGTTATTCTTTTGCAGGTAGTTACTTTGTTTTGTTGTTGGTTCTCTATGTGGGATTACTAGATGGTTGTTCATATATCCTCTGGGAGAATCTCACACAGAAAAATACCCAAAATATAAGACCTCCTGGAGAAAAGATAGGAGTAAATATTTATAGATTTCAGTCAGAAAATGGTTTATTCTTAGACATGACACCTAAATCATAAGTAGAAAGAGAAAAAAATAGAAAAATTGTAATAGTAAAATTTAAAAACGATTTGTTCAAGCATTATTTGAAATGAGAGAAAATATTTACAATTATGTATTAGACAAAAGACTTTTAACAGATTATAAATAACTCATATTAATAACTATATTAACTATAATAACTATAACTATAATTAACTAAATAACTATAAATAACTCATAATAACTAGATAAAAATCCAACAAAATTGGCAATGGATTTGGATAGACATAATGTCAAAGATCACTCAAGTATATGACAAGATGACCCCCATTAATCATTAGGGAAAGTGCAAATCAAAACCACAATGATATCTACCCTGTAAGACTGGTACAGTAAAAACACAGATAATAACAAGTTTGTGGATAAATGGGAATCATCACACATTGCAGGAGGAATTGAAAACTCTGAAAAACTGTTAATGTCTTAAGAGAAATACAGAAGCAAACTCCACACAAAACCATATCAATAAATATTCATGGCAGCATCATTCATATTGGTCTAAAATTAAATAATTTGTATATCATTAAATTATAGATCACTCAAGCCATAATGTAATCATATCTCATATCCACTGATTTCATCTTTTACCCCTTTTTTGAGTCTATTTTTTTTCTTAAAAAAAAAGTTGTATAGATGACCAAAAAGCAATGTCAGACAGCACAACTTTGGGGACAAAATATGAAACCATAATCATAGGGAGACACAACAAAGGCATTGGTTTTGCATCAAATGCTGGAGTCCTTAAAGGTATCCGTCTTCCTTGAAAGTAGGAAGAGCAAATCCTTCTTAGGAGATGAATGTTAGATTGTATTTCATTTAAGTTTTACAAAATTTCAAATTCTATTGAAATATTTGATATTACTTTAAGATATATTTAACAATTCACTATCAACTACTATTCTAGTGGAAGAAAATCAAATGTTACAAAGTACTTAAATTGGCTTAGATTGATCCATTTACACCACAGTCTATTTTTTAAAGCAAAGCCTAGTATCTATTCTTTTTAAAATCATAGTATTTTAGAATATTGAGGTAGAGTATACAGAATATTATGCATATTGAGATATGCTACTTAATCACGTCATATAAAATAATGGAATTGTTGTTATTCCAGAGAAAGATAATGAGTCAATGATGGAAGGATTGAGCCAGGCTATTCATCATGAGGGAATTTTGCATCCAGACTGATTAGCAGTCAGAATGCTTCTTTATTTGTACAGAATTCAGTAAGCGGGGATAAATTCATGTTGTTTGAAAACAGATCATATCATTTCTATTCTTGGATACTTGTTATGCTTCCTTCTGTGTATCCTTTAGTCACCATTGATAAATGTGACAGAACAGAATTATCTTTTGCAATCATTTTTACTCATCAACTCCATAAACCAACTTCTAGGAAGCTCTTGGAGTTTCAAGGATACTAGATAGAAAATATGCAAGTAAGCTTAGACAGATTGCTAAATCCATAACAGTGTATTTTTAACTCCTAGTGATCAAAGTGCCAAAAGGCCCAACAAAAGTCCTCAGACCAAAGCTGCTATAATTATTATTTATTTTTTGGAATAACACAATGCTTACATTTCATATCTTTATAAAATTAATTTATATATCTAATCTTGATATTCTTTTGTTCCTTGGTCATATGACACCACAGTGGCTCTGCATGAGTTAAAACTTCTAAGAAAGGGAGGTCTTGATATGCCATTCTTTCATCACCTTTTCAGATCATTCCTTATTTGTCGATATAAGCCTCTGAGTAGGACAGAGGTAACTTAGCTAATCTAACTTTGTTGCTCTATATGCCACATGATCTCCTGAGTGTATAATAGGAAAAGGCTTTTAATATATCCTGATTTTCTTATTCCCAAGTAAGTATAGGGGCAGATGTTTCAAGAATATTTCAGAGCTTCATGAAGAGCCCTTTAGCACTTTATGTGGGTCACAATCTCCTCCAAGGCATAAGGAAGCACTTGAAGTAGATGAGATTTCTCTAAAAGAAGTATGTTCAGGACTTTTCTGGTGTGGTTAGAAGCAGTACTCCTGGGAGAAGGCATCAATGATTTATAAGAAATTTCTCATTAATACAATACCACTAAGTTGTACACATATTAACAGCCTTCCAAGAAAGCAGAATGCAGTGTTCAAAGCCAAAATTGGTGCAGAGTCCATCATGTGGCTCAACTTTGATGGATCTTTGTCAATCAGCTTTGCTGACTTCATGATTTTTGCAGATATGGGTGTACCACTTATGATTTTAATAATTCTTGAATATTTTACTACTTATGACCTCACATAATGTAGTATTGGTTAGTGGATGATGTAGTTACTATAACTACTAACTTGAAATATATTCAGTGATTTTCAATTTTACCCAATTTTTATTGGGTTATTTACTTTAACACAGAATTAGAAACAGTTGACTAAAATATATATTTGTAAGGGCCTACAGGTGTGGATCATTCAGGAAAATGTTTATATAACTTGTTATAATCTCTGTTTCTGCATATTAAATAACTGATACTCTTTGATTTTGACCCTAGAAATCTTTCAGCTATGTAGCAAAAGTCACCTGAAGGATCTCTCTCATATACTAATTACATCTACATCAACATTAAATATGTACTGTGAATATCAGTCGTTTTGTTTGACTCTAAATTCAAATGTCTATTGGCACAATTGTGAATGTGTTATATGTCAAATGATGAAAACCCCTGTAAATAAATAAAAATGTCTGAGTACTTGTAGAAGGCAGTATTCTATTCTAGATGAACTGTAGTAGTACCATCTTGTTGGCACCATCAGCCTGTAAATAATACCATGGAGACTTATTATTAATTATGAAAGCTTGGCCTTGGTTTGCTTTTTTTCTCAACTACCTCTTATAACTTAAATTAACCCATATTTTTAATCATACAACCTGCCACATTGTTTGTTACCTCATCTTCATGCTAAGTGTCCTGCTCATTAGCAAATCCATCCCTCTTCCTCCCAGAATCATCTTTCTCCCTAGAATTCCTGTCTATTCTCCCTTGCATAGATATTTACCACTGAGATATTTATTACATCAATCATAGTAATATATCTTCACAGAGTGTACTAATATACCACAACAGTTGATAAAAAAAAAAAAAGGCTTTTTCTACATGATCTTTGAACAGAGACTAAAAACAAATAAAGGTCAGAGAGTCATTCAAAATATAGGTACCTTAGGAGCCATTTTAAGGAATTTGCTTTTACCCAAAGAATAAGAGATGTTTCAGAAGAGTTGGGGAAGAGGCACATAAACTGTCAAACACATACAAGTTTGTGTCGAAGATGATGTATAGGAGGAGGCTGTGCTGGAACAGAAGTGATGCACTAATCACTTTCACAGTCTGAATTAAAGTCAATAGTGGGTGGTGACTTGATTAGGTGAGTACTAAAACCTCAGCTTTAGAATCAGCTGAAAGATTGCTAAATCACTGATTACTGATCTTGATCTTCACTTTTGAATCTGAAAATCTGAGGTATCCTAAGAATGTATGCTTCCGACAGATTTCTATTCTGTGCTGATACTATACTGTCAGCCTGGGAAGAAGTGACAGACAGAATAATTCCTTCTTAATACCTGTTTCAGAGGACAGGTTCTATTCACAGTGGTAACTTTATATAATCCACTGGGTTGCAGCTTGGGCAGGGCCTCAGATGTCCTGTTGCAACTGTCTACTTCAGGATCTTCTTTAAACTTTTATATATGCATTTAACACAATAATGTTTGTCCAGGAGGATTTTTTGAGCTTCTTTTTTTAATATTTATTTATTTTTATAACCAATTCCATTTAAATGAAAACAAACATTTATAGATAATATTTGGGAATTTGGGCAACGTTCTTTCCAAACTACTTCCTGCTGGTAAGGGGTGCTGTCATGGGGGATTCTAAAAAGATGCAGAAATCCAGGCTGTAGTCTGCAAAGCTGCTTTGTCCAGCTGTTTTGAATGTAGGATCACTTGGTACTCTGTTTCAGGCAGTCTGGCTTGATCAAACCACATTAGTCTGAAAGGAATCCACAGCTTTTCATTTTCATGGAAAAAAAAAAAATAGAAATCCTTTTCCCCAGTAACATGTCCTTCAACTTAAATTTTTGAGTCAGAGCATTTTTTATTTTTAATGTTTTTTATTTTACATGTCGATCCCAGTTCCCTCTCCCTCCCTCCCTTCCTTTTACCCTCTCTGCCCTCTCACATGCACCCTAACCACCCTCCCCTCCCATCCCCCCACCCCAATTCCATATGTAGGGGAATGCCATCCAGTTGGGGTCATGTAGATCTGACAGGTCATGTGAAGTAAGGATTAGGACTTCTCTCCTGTCTTTAGGTTAAGGCAGTTATCCCTCCATGGGGGATGTGTTAGCAAGGTCCTTTTGTGCACCAGTGATACATCCTGGCTCCATTGTCTGAGGTCCCTTATACTGCTCAGTCCTTCTGGCTGAGACTCATATTCAGGGGAGCCTGAGTCAGTCCCATGCTGGCTTCCCAGCTATCAGTCTGGAGCCCGTTAGCTCCTCCTTGCTCAGGTAAACTGTCTCTATGTGTTTCTGCCGCCTGGTCTTGTCCTCTCCATCTGCATCTGGGTTCTAGTTCGACTCAGTGTTTACGTTTGGGTGTTTGCTCCTCTTTCCAACAGGCATTAGATGAGTGCTCCATGGATAAGTTACTTGTTGATCTCACTGTCCGGGAAGGGCATTTATGGTAGCCTTTCCATGGAAGCTCAAATTGTTAATTGGCAAATTATTAGTTGGCGGAAGTCTTGTAGTTCTCTAGACCTTTCTTTGTGTTAAATTTTATCTTCAAATCAATATTGGCTCCCTCTTTTATGCGCTCTCTCTCTCTCTCTCTCTCTCTCTTTCTCTCTCTCTCTCTCTCTCTCTCTCTCTCTCTCTCTCTCTCTCTCTCTCTCTCTCTCTCTCTGTCTCTCCTGTGTTCTATTCCTAACCGGGCTCAATCTTCCTGGTCGCATGTGTTTTCCTTTCCTCTCCCTCGTTTTTCTCCTACTTCTCTCTCCATTTGCTGCCCCTCCCTTCCCCTGTGCTCTGGGGGACTTGTGAGCTTCTTAATGATGATATAGAGGTAGAATCGCTGTGTGGCTTTTTTCTTTATTTTGAGATTATAATCTATTTTCTCTGATATCCTTCCTCCAAACACTCCTATAAATCCCTCTGTGGTGATATATTGTTTATGATCTAATAAACTTCCATGGAGATCAGAAGTCAAGACTAGCTAGAGCCATAGAGACAAGGCAGTGGTGGCACACACCATTAACCCTAGCAGCCATACAAGGTAGCCATAGAAGCTGGGTGGTGGTGGTGCATGCCTTTAATCCCAGCAGGGTCTCAGACCAGGCAATTAGTCTCCAGCCACATTGAGGTTCAGGTAGTCATTTCAGCCTGAGATAGTAGCTGGCTGTTTGGTTTTTCTTATCTTCATCTTGAACTCCAATTTCTATCGCTGAGTTCATATTATTCCTGCTATAATCCTTGTTGGTCTACTCAGATTCATGGCCTTTTTTGTTGTTGTAGTTTCATTACATTCATGTACATACTCCTAAATAAATAAATAAATACAGCCTGTTATGTCTGTATCATTCCCCCTCCCTTTGGTCTTTGTCATGGAAAAAGAGCACTACATATGGAAAAGGTTATTTGCTGCTTGTTGAAGTAAATTTTTTTGAAACAATAACATTTATAAGGACAAAGGCTGTAATCTATACAAATAATAACTTCCAAACATTTTATTTTCATTAGGATTCTGCTAGTATTGTGTGGAATATCCCCTACTTAATGCCACCACTCAATCACTATATATTCTTATAGTCCTCTACTTTCTTCTTTGTCCTATAAATTTTGATTTTATGTATTAGAGAAAAACAGGAATTATTTGTTTCTCTAGGTCTCACTTATTTTGCTTAACATAACTATCTTTACTTCCATATATTCTTGTGCAAATAACACACTTCCATTCTTTTTCCTGAAAACATAAAATTCTTCTGAGTATGAACCATAGTTTCTTTCTTTTGATTTATTTTTCTGAATGTTTAATAGCCATCTGCTGATGGGCCTATAGGTTGATTCTGTATATCATGGTTATTATGAACAGTGAGCTTGAAGGTATATCATTGAGAAAGCTCCACGGAAAAAGCACATGTTCCACAAGTCTGATGACTTGTTTGATCCCTGGAACCCACAAAAAGATGGAAGATGATAATTAACTCCATGAAGTAATCATCTGACATCCACCTGTAAGGAGAGTTTTTGGGGTCAAGCCCCAAGCTTCTCTTCAGGGTTAAGGTCAGATGCTACATGAATCAAAAGTAACTTAGGGTATCTGAAGACAAATGAACTAGAACTCTCTCACACCTTGCTCTTCCAAACAGATCTCTTTATTCTCCTGCCTCTATTGTAGCTGTACTGTTCTAATTCTAATTCCTACTCACTTCTTCTATATTCTGACATACTCTTCTTCACATGGGGCTTGGAACAAGGAAAAAAAATACAAGAGTTATTTCTCATTGGTCAAAAGCACATTCCTATGGTAAGCAATGAGGAGCTTAGACATTGCCATGCTAATGCAGGGTTTTAAGTTTTCAGAAGAAAGACTGTGATCAAACCAGTGGCACAGTGCTGAGTAACGAATTTTCGACATAGTTGTTCTGTTAGCTACACTTGGAAAGCAAAGAATTGTCATTCTTTTTTTATGGTGCTTTGTGTAGTGACCTTGGTTAGACATCTGTGCACACCTTATGCATAGGTGAATAGTTTTAAATTTGTGATTTACTTTCAAAAAGCCTTTAGTCTGGTTTGAACTTGCTGTGAGGTATAAGTGAGCTAATAGTTTGCAGTAGGTCTGAGCAAAAGGAACAAAGCTGACTTTTAAGTATCTGCAGTCCTCATGGGACAATAGATCTAGTTATGAAGCATGCCCTAGTGTATTTTCTATATATCAAATTATACAATAAATAAACATTCATCTTCCTGACTATCCACAGATATATGTGACCATAAGATTGGGATATAGTTATGACAGTACAAATACACATAACATGATATTGCACACTACAATACAGGTATTGGGGAGAAACCAAGGTATTTTAGCAAATATGAGTAACAGTTTCCAGAGTCAATTGTCCTGCAGGCCTTTCCTGGAAACACTCCTCTGATGGGTTGACATATAAACACTAATTTTCAACTGCTGCAACACTTAGGGCCTCCAAAACACCTGTGCACAATGCACATTTATGTCATCACATACATTGCTCACACAAACAAGTAAATGCAATTTATTATTTTTTTTTGAAATATGGATGTTCAGGCTGGAAGAAAATCTTAGCCATTAAAGGTTAGGCTCACAACCAAAAATATAAGAAATACAGATGTGCCCATATTTCTGTTATAGGCTGACTGGTATTTCTTAGATTATATCCCCAGAAGAAGTGCAGCTGCATCATAGATAGATATAATTTTGTTTTTGAGTACCTGTCATATTGATTTCCACAGTAACTACATCAGTTTACATTCTCATTTATCATTGTTCTACTTTCCTCATGTCTTTGCCAGAGGTTTTTTGTTGTTGTTGATGATCACAAAATTTTTTAAAAATCTATTCAGTATTAATTTTCATAAAAAAATTTAAAATGATTTTTTGAAACAGGGGTCCTTTGGTAGCTTTAGGTGTCTTAAAATTAGCTCTATAGACCAGTCTGGCCATGAATTCACAAAGGTCAACCTGCCTTTCCCTCCTGAGTGCTGTGATTAAAGGCATATGCCACCACTACCATACTGAAATACATTCTTAATTAAAACAGAATATATCACTTTCCCCTACACTGTGCTCTATTCAACACCTCCAATGTTTCCAACATTCAAATTCATATCCTGTTTTCTATTGTTGTCATTTTATATGCATACATACATATGTGTACACTTTTATAAACATAGCTTACTCCTTGGTTATGGATGCTTTAATCTTGTAACTATTTTTACCTTTTTAACAGAAGGACCTGGATACCCAGTAAGCACTTTCCATAATAGATGTCTGATAAATATAATTATTCAATGATGGCAGAAATCATAAATCTGGTAAGGTTAAGTTATTTATATTCATCTATATTATCATAAATATAAGATTCTTATAAATGAAATATAAGTAGGAAACATGCTTTTCTCTGTAAAAAATAAAACAACAGCTGCTTTACAAACTAGCATTATATAATGTAGTAATCAGTAGCATGATGTCACTACTTAAATTTAGGTTATTTCAAAATCGATTCTATTGCTACAGTAGCTATATTCCATGGATTAAGCAGTGTCATGGGGCTAGTTACCAACTTTTCAGGCAGCACACACATTTCTGTCATCGCAGAAAATACAACTGGACAACATATTATGGGTTATGCTCAACTATAAAAACATTTATGTAATTAGCAAATAAAAACATCAATACATCTCACTGCTTATGGACGATGAGCTTATTCCAATAAAGGAACAGGTTAATGCTACTATGGCTTGAATATGATCATTATATATGAAATTTTTTATCTCCTCCTATTTGACACCATTATCTTCTTTTATGCCATTTAGCAAGATTCTTTCTTTAAGACTGTGTCTGTCCTGACTACTTTAGATTCTGCTGGTACCCCATACCTTCAAAAGGTGAATATAACTCTGGGTGCCCGTGGGGCACTGAATCTTTATGGTCTACCTCTTTGCATGTGATAGGTATTTAGTGTGTCTCACTTACTTACTTGTGCAAATCTTAAATGTTAAATATTCTCCTTGTTCTACCTTTGATCAGGCATTTTAAATTGGAAGCTTAATTAAAATATAGGAATGTAATTTTATTCAACAAAGGTTTCCTTACAAATTATAGACATCAACAGTCCACAGCATATACACACAGAGACATTTCTGTTGTAGCCCAGAAGAAAAATAATCATCTTTGTTCATGTGCATATCCTTTAGTTTTATCATTCCTTCCCTATTTCCTTAAAAATACAGTATTTATTAAAGTGTATCTTTTATCAAGCATTTTATTCATAAAATAAAAAAATTAAACTGTGTTCTTTATTCATTTGAAGACGATCTTTGCCTTGGTGAAGTTGGAGTTCTCTACTTCAGTTGAACTATTTCTTTCTAATTGTTAATTAAAAGTTACTTATGTGCATGTTGAGATGGTCACCAACTTTTGCCAATCATTTGCAAAAATGAATTCCTTTAAGGAACCTAAACCTATTCATTATGGACTGTCCCAAACATAATTAAGGAAATAGTAAATAACTTAATTTTCTATTCCAAATTTGTCTGCTTGTGCAAATAAAAATAGAGTATGCATTTGTGGATACTGATTTCCCAAGATGCTCTTTGAATCACTACATCTGCCATGGAGAATGTACAGCTTTTTAAATCAGAGAGTATGGGTACTTTTATGGGTTATCCAATTTTAAATCAGTTGTTCAACTCCTTCAACTTTATCTCCCTCATCTCTACAATGGAGACAGTATTATATACATAGAGGTCTGGTGAGCAGAATGCAATAAACAAATGTAGAGCTTCTGATTAGTTTCTGGCCAATGGGTCGAGGCAAGGGACACAATGGTGTCATTTTAGAGTTTAACTTGATCAATAGCACCTATTACACAATTGTTAAAGAGATTGATTGGCTCCATGGTTTATTCTTCAAAATTGGAATATCATTGTGATGACAGGTGAAGTGGTTGAAGGACACAGAGATGTTATATTTCCTTGTTCATATGCAAGGTCTGAAGCTAATGCTTTAAGGTAAGAGAAATATTGAAATCTTGATGTCTCAAGATGCTATCTATGTGTCTATTGTAATAAACATCAATAATTTGTTTCCTTAAACAAGATCATGCATAGTGATTATAATCATTTTTACATGAAAGTTGCAGACTGAGTCTACATCCTACCTGCCATGAAAAGTTGGAGTACATTAATATAAATAGACGACTACTGAGAACTGCATTAAATGTACTGATTTAAAACAAACGATTAAGCTGGGTGGTGATGTTGCATGCCTTTAATCCCAGCACTCAGGAGTTGGGAAGCAAAGGCAGATGGATCTCTGTGAATTCGAGACCAGCCTAGTCTACAAGAGCTAATTAGTTCCAGGACAGACTCCAAAGCCACAGAGAAACCCTGTCTCGAAAAACCAAAAACCAAAACCAAACCAAAACAAAACAAAACAAAAAAATGATTAAATTTGAGAACTATTTCAGGAGAAAGATAATAATTAGGTTATTTATTGGTCATTTCAACATTTAGCTATTTCTGCTTATGTCTTATAGCTGGGAGCAACACATATTGGTTACCTGTCAGTGATTCTAAACTAAATATATATATTGAAATTGAATGGGGTTTTTACAGGTGAATTCTCATTGTTGGACTGAAATACTGTAGATGAGCAGTGGAGGAGATTCAAGTGAAATGTGGTGGATAAGCTAGAGGAATTTAGATAAAGTCATGTTTTGCTCTGTGTATATACACATAGAAGGTGTCTCTCGATGTGTAAATGAGTGGATTATTATGAACACATATATGTCATTGATGCCAGTTAAGATGTGTTATAAACAACAATGCCCTGCAATAGTGATCAGACTCAATGTCAACATGTTGATTTCTAATTATTTACCAATCATAGAAACCAGAGTTTCTTGGGAAAATTAGTGTCTGAAAAATACACAAGGTGAGTCTGAAATAACTTATTACAGGAGAAGGCAAAGAATGCTGAAAAGGCAAACAAAACTAGATTAAAGCAACAGACAGCAGCCAAAGCCACCTTGATGGAAGCACATGAAAAGGCCATGGACCCAACTGCGAGGGTTTCCAGTATGCAGATTGAAAGAATATGAGATTAAAATGTAAAAACAAAATATATTAGGTTATATTTTAAAGTAGAAAAATATATACATGGCTCTGAAATAAATGCATGAGAATGAATAAATCTTCGGTACAGAAAAATTCCAAGTAAATTATGTAGTTAATCGTTCATAATGTCTTGGAGTTCAGCACCTCAGCCCCTGAATGTGGAATGAGTATAGAGTCATTTGCAAGAACAAAACAAGGAATGAGGCAGAGGAGGAAGAGTTTCTACAAAAGAGAAACTCTATCATGACCAGTTGCTTCAATAAACAATAGTAGTTGTTGTATCATGCTGATAGCATGCATTCTGAGTATAGAGCTCCTACCTCTGAGGACTTCATCATTGAGTGTATAGCCCTAGTATGATTGTAGGAAATATATCAGCTAAATCAAATTAGGAACCATTTTATACAATACCAGCACTCCTCAGAACTGTCAAAATTATTAGAAAGTATGGGAAATGTTGTGATAACTAAACACAATGTGGTATTCTGGTGGGAATCCTGGAACAGAAAAGAAAGAGGAAGAAATCTATATATAGTGTGAAGCTTAATTACTAATAACAAATGAATTATTAATGCATCAGAGCCAAGTCCCTTTCACCTAGTTAACTAATTGGTGGATAAAATGTTTACCTCATGCAATTTGGTTATTAATTTTCAATTTACATAAGGCTTTAAAAATGTTTAAAAAGTAATTTTGTTGGAATTTTCTCCAGAATTTTTCAAGTTTTATGTAAATATGATCTCTGTTCCTTTTATTCTAAATCTCTGAAGCCATCTCATGTAAAATAGATGAAAACAAATCTCTTTAAAATGTAAATATTTTAGTAGCTTGCCTACATTGTTTCCTTCACAGTATATAATTTAACAAGTTACTAGACATATGTTTTATTTTAATTTTTAGCTAACAAATCCTACCTTATGTTTATTCAGTTTTCTCATCATCCACACTCTTTAGTCATTGTAATCAGCTAGTCAAAATTTGGTTTAAAGAAAAACAACAAAGCAGAGCAAGTAAACAGTACTAGAATTTAGCAGGAGAAAGCGTATCAAACATATGTGACCTGTCAAGTGCAGTGCATCAGTTATGGCACAGTGAATAAGACAGCCAGTTGCCTTCCTCATGGGGTTCCCATCCTAATTGGAAATGAGACTTTGAAAAACTGAATCAAATTCAGTTAAGTACTGTGATGAGAAGGGCTGTCTATCAGGGGAAATGAACTGTTGGGAATGTGTGAAGGGTGTGGAGTTTAAGCTGGTATACAGAGCCTTGCTTATGGAAGTAATTACATTTAATTGGAGGATGATAGCAATTAATTAGGTCAGTGTTTTTCACCAGAACTACTTGGAATATTTGTAAGAGGATTGAAGTTTGTCAGAATAACGATGCTTGATGCTAATTCGTTGTGTGTGGCTTCTAAGGTGAAAGATGATCTGCAGTGTGTGGGAGAGTCATATTCAATGATTATCTCCTGGCTTGCACAACTTTCCAAAGTTCCACAAGACATTTTTATATAGGTTGTACAGCTTATCCACATGAATACCATTCTCTTAATAATTTCTATTTTGAAAGACTACAATTTGTTTTGGCCTGTTGTCTCCACTTTAATTTAAATGCCTTTTATCTTTGATAATATACAGACACACTTTTTATTACTTCTCCTAATACAATTTGTCAAGTGTGCACCCTTATCTTTGCCCTTTCACTTTTCTGCACTACTCCTATGCATGACACTGTATACTCAAATTTATTCTTGGTGATAGTTCCCAATATCAAGTGAGACCGTGAGATTTTCAGCACACTGTTATGTTCTCATTCTACCTGTGCTCAGAAAATGTAAAGTATATTTACAAATCAGGGAGTTATGTTATAAAGTCTAAGCTTTTCACAGAGTGAGCATATCATAAAGAAGATTCTGGTAGCTCAATGCTTCTTTGTGTAATGAAATGCCTTAAAGGAATGATTATCCATAAAGCAAAGAGAGCATCACTAGGAACTTCCTACACCTTAGTTTTTAATCCCTATTCTAATATTATAAAACAAAAATTCAATCATATTTGCATTTTAAAGTGGGCATTATGATGCCCAATGGTATCATTTCAGATTTCTTTACGAACACATAGCCCAAGTGAAAGGAATGATTATGTGTGGTTGGAGGACTGTCTGAATGCTGTGGTGGCAGATTCATGGTAGAACTCCCATGTCTTTGTTTTACTCTTCTTGAAGAAAAAAAAATTCTTAAAAAGTTTTTTGTTTTGTTTCTGTTTGTTTTAAAATGTAATTTGACACTTTTTGGCTCAGTGTAGAATGTTATGTAAGGCTTCCGAGTTGTTTGTCAATTCATTTTTACCTTGAATTTTGCTGTGCACTGTTTAGCTTCCCCTTTTGTCACTGGACAAGTACAATTCTAAGTAACACACTGGATTTTCATTGTTTTAATTAAAATAGAAGGAACAATTTTTAATGAGTTACATTTGAATCAGAAATGTCCTTTGTAGTTTGTTTTGAAGGTTTTGCTTGTTTCCTCTGGATGTCAGAAATATCTATTAAAAAAAACCAGAAGATATTTAGATCCAATTTATAAAAGATAAGTGTACTCTAAGAGTTTTATACAATTTTACACAATTTTTGCATTGTATACTTTATAGAAAAATATTGCCCTTTTAAATTTTTTGTTAAGATTCTGCATTTTTTTATTTCTTAGACTATTCTCCAATGTCTTTGGGAAATTTGCATTTTCTTCACAAGTTTTTTTTTAATGGACCTTAAGAGGCTTTTCATGTATTATTAATAAGTATCATAATGTAATATTTATGTGTTCATCACATTAAACCATTCACTGTATATATTCTTTTGTATTTTCAATTGCATAGAAAAAATATTTTATTTTTTATTTCAATTATTTTGTTTCAATTGCCCATTGCAAATTTAGCTACTCTGTTAGGCTTCATTCATATTCTTACTCTAAATTTAACAACTTTCCCTGAAGTTTATAATTCCTCACATTATTATTCATTCTATAGACATCCATCAATTCCTGGAAATTATGTAATCTGCAATATTATTATGAATTTGACCCTGTAAATTCTCCAACTGAGATAGCACATCTGGCTCCTTTCTAGTTGTAACTGTGTCTGAACTTTCTGACTCCTGTTCATGTGCATCTAGAGAAATCTACTTGTTTCAGTAAAAGCTGCTTTATTTGTGAATGTTTTTTGTTTTAGTTTTTTTTTTTTTTTTCAATTAGTAAAGCGACATCTCCAAAATGCAGCATCACTCTTGTGAACTTAATAAGACAGGGTTTTCTTGAATGATGCTTGGGTTTTACTAATGCTTAAAAGAAATATCTGGAAGTCAGTATGGCTCAATGTAAAATATAGATAGATAGATAGATAGATAGACAGACAGACAGACAGATAGAATACAACAATAAAAAAGTACTACCAAAGATATTCTTCTTTACTAAGATATTATTGTTTTATTCAGCCACGGTTAGAGGACCTCTCCTACAGAAGATGAGAAAAAAAACAAAAGTCAAAAACATGTACCAAAGCCAAACTTTACAAGGTTATGCTGTTATTTTTATGTTTTAAGTCCTAGAATGTCATTTTAAAATAATTTCTATTAATTAAACTACTAATGAATATTAAATATTTGAACTACTTTATCAATTATATGACCTCACCAGGTGAGCAGCACTTTGTTTTCTGTTCTCAAAGGTTATTGAATTTATAGTCCTGAGGTTCTGTCCTTGGGACTGCCTAGGTAACTTGTAGATGATTAACTCATGACAGATTTCATATATAATATCTCTTTAAGAACCATCATTAAATATTTGTCATTTCTTAGGAATACTATCTCTTTCATTGAGCAAATATAAACAAGAAGTAAATAGTTAATGGAAACGTAACCTAAAGAACAGTAGGTCATTGTTACTAGTTTCACAGCTAGACCATGGTAGAATTTCCCTGAAACCCATTTTGAATAACATCTAGTGCTTTTATGTACACTCACCAGGTATGAAGTGAAAACATTTAGAAGCAGTGATGCATAGAAGCACAGTAAAATAGGATTCCTGTATGCAGGCCCAGTAGGTTGTGTAGTACTAAAGGCACTGCTACATAAAAGGATGGGTTTATTACATTCCTGTGTGGGAAGATCCTTAGAAATCAACACATCTGCTAAGTAGGAGTTGGTTCATGAGCCCATGTTGATTTCATTGTAAGGAAGGAAAAGATAACAGAATGTGACAGATTGACACCCAGATTGTGTTATAGACTAGAAAACATGACCTAAATTGTTGTGAATATTGTATGAAAATACTTCCTAACTTTTGTTTGCAAAATGACAGATAAAATAGACACCAATGTTTTAAAATGCCACTCTGAAGAATTGCTTTCTCCAGACTCTGGGTCTGCCCAAAGATTTATTGTTGCAAACATACAGTTACAGAATAGAAAACCCACTGCAGAGAAGGGTAGGACTGTTTAGACAAGACAGTCTTTATTTATTTAAAAAATATGTGTGAGATTCAGACAAAAATGGTTCAAAAAAAAAAACTCAGTCATGAGTCCACCTTTCAGTAATCACAGAGGTAGCATCTATCTCTTCTGTACATCCTGGGCACAATCCCTCTTGTGTTGCTGCTCTAGAACTCCTGCTTTGTAATGAAACTTGCTGGTGAGATAACTCCAATTAAATAAGTAAAGATTCACTTTGTGTTTCACTATATAGGTTTTATCAAATTTGATTCTAAGCATAGGACTTCCAGGAAACTCTTGTAACTTCTTCATCAACATGTATTATGACAGGATACATATTTATCCATGCCCTGAGAAAGATCAAGAGAACAAAAATAGCTTTGTTCAGAACAGTTAAATGACTGTTTAACTGGAGGCAAATTTCATCATAGAAAATAGCAAGAACCCAGAAAAAATCCCTGTCCTTCTGTAAGTTATACTTGGGGGTCAATTCAGTTACTTGCTCTTATTTTAAGTGTATATTTTTTTCCAATAACTCATTCTAAACTCTTTGCAAGTGTTTAACATAGAAACATCTGCTCAGTATTGAAATTTTTTAGATTTATTCTATGTAGCATCAGATTGGAGACTACATAATAAGTAATGTTTGCTAATGCAACAGAAATTTTTCATTAAGTGTATAAAATCAGGATATTTCACAAGTAAAATGTATGTTTGTTAAACTCTAAACTTTAATTTTTCTATTTACTTTTTCATTTATCTTAGTTTTAATGTGTTAGCAGTCAAATTGATTTTAAGGCCCTTTATTGTCAATAGAAGGATTTTTGTAGGAAACAACAGATAATAAATGCTATTACACTAATGGATTTTTCTTTCCAAATATTTATATTTCTGCTTCAGGTGACCTAAATAGGTTCCAATATGTCCCACAACACTGGAATAATGCCACCATTGAAATTCAGAATATTTTAAATCTTTGAAGGACACCAAAGGAAGCCAGCATCTCTTAAATATTGCATGAGTTGCCAGGTCAAATTAGGTAAAAGTTTCAACTTAGATTACACTGCATTGTTTTTAATTACATTACATTTTTTTTGCAACAAATTCTTGCTTTGATTAAAAAGAAAGAAGCCGCCCCAAAATTCCCAGGGATCCCCCACAATGAGAATGGCATGGGTTCAGCTGATTGTAAAGTCTGAGAAGCTCTATAACAACCCTGAAGTACATATGTCACATGCAGTATAAAATGTTTTAAAACTTTATGTACCTTACTTCAAATGTTATGCTAAATTATTAAAAAATAAATATTTGTATAATATTTGTTTTCCCTTAATCTTAAAAAAAAAAAAAACAGAATGGCTTCCTCTGGACTAGGTGTACTGTGAAATAATGCTGAAACAAGGATGTTGATCCACAAGAAACTGGGACTTGATCATTTCCAACAGTGTATTACAGATGAAGTAGTGAACCAAATGCCTATGAAGGAATATAGTTTAGAGTTCAGTTTCTTACTATTATTGAATCAATTTTTACCATAAGATTGGAAGGTTGTCTTTGTTATTGTTGCCAGGGACCACATTAGGAAATTATGCTATAATTTTCTTTGTCTAACTTATTTGAAGAGTGACAAAATATCCACCAAGTAATAAACAGTCAAATTTATGGAATGAAAGAAAAAATGCTTTCAAATTGCCTTTATTTACAAAATAATTGCTCCAAATTTTCAAATTCATTTCAATTCTCATTAGACTAACTTTTATAGTTATAGTAGCTGAAGTAATTAAGGCAGCTGTTTAATTTCTGGAAACAACTACTGTTCTCACACCTTTCATCAGCATGTTGCTTTGATGGTACAGGAGCAGGCTTCTTGTGGGTACCTCCAGCTTATGCCAAGAGAGGTGAGAGAGGTGATGCCTTCTGTTTGTATAGAAAATTTCTAATTCCATCATTTCCAGTCATAGAAGGAACACTATTAAAAGACTTATAAAGTAAAAAAAAATGCATAAGGTATTTGAAAACATGCAAAATTAAAGGAAAATCAGCCTCACTTGAACCTGTAGCTCTTTACTCCAAAGGCTGTTTAATTATTATTTTTTGGGTTAGGAAAACTGCCCTTTGAAAAAATAGTTCTGGATCCAGTTGTACAGAAAGAGGAGGGATGTTAGGAGTAGTTTTTTTCTGCCGCCGGTCCCACTTCGACACCAGCCCCCAAGTAACACACAGAGTCGCTGTATTTGGTATATTGCTATTGGCCAGGTACTAGTTTCTTATCGGCTAGCTCTGTCTTAAGTATTAACCCATTTCTATTAATCTAAGTATTTCCACCTGGTATCATCTTACCAGAGAGTGTGCTGGTGTTCTGCTTCTCCAGTCTCTCCATGTTGACTCCTCCCTACTTCTTCCTCTCTCCTCATTGTCTCCTAGCCCCACCTATCTTGCTTTCCTATTGGCCAACAGTGCTTTATTCATTAACCAGTATGATAAACATATTTACAGAATGACATCTCCCATCAGAGGGATGAGCAAATGGGTCAAGACCATGCTGGGGAAACCCACAGACAAAGCTGACCTTGGCAACTAGGAGCTTATGGACCCAAGTCTGAAAGCTGGGAACCAGCATAGGACAGAACCAGACCCCTGAATGTGGGTGTCAGTTGAGAGGCCAGGGCAGTCTATGGGACCTCTGGCAGTGAGACCAGTATTTATCTCTAGTGCATGAATGGACTTTGGAAGCCCATTCACTATGGAGGGATACTCTCTCAGCCGCAAAACAAGAGGAGGGCCTAGGCTCTGCCCCCAATGATGTGAAAAATTTTGATGATTCCCCTCATTGGAGGCTTCTACTTCCCTGGGGAGTGAATGGGGGTGAGGGGGGCATGGGAAGATGGGAGGGACAGGGAACTGGGATTAGTATGTAAAATAAGATTGTTTTTAATTTAAATTAAAAAAAGAAAAGAAAAAAACAGTCTTGAGGTTTTCACCTTCTTGCATCCACATATGTGCATAATCCTTTTAATTTGAGGGCAGCATTGGTGACTTGCTTCTATTCATTTATTTATTTACAGTTATTTATTTATTGGTTTTATGAGCATGCTTATGTACACCTACCTGTCTATGTGCTTGTGAATTTTTCACAGAATGTAAGAGGTCAGAGGACAATTTGAGAGTCAAAACTCTCTTTGTTACCATGTGGATTCCAGGAATAGACAAAGAAATCCTCAGATTTGTTTGAAAGAGCATTCACCTACTGAGCTGTCAGGCTGGTCTTAGTCACATGTTTTCAAACAATGGAATGTAGAAAGTGTGAGAGTTGTCACTTTCATGATAATGTTGCTTAAGACTGTTTTGCAAGTAGAATTCAATGATTTCTCCCCTTTGATGGCTGAAATGAAGTGTCCATGGGGGAAGACCTATGTGAAAGATTTTTTTGTGGTGATCAATAGTTTAACCATAAACAAATAGACACTTAAATTATTTCCATTTCCTGAATATTATGAATATTAGTGAAACAAATATAAGGGTACAGATGTCTCTTTGACATGCAGATTTCATCCCTTTGGTAAATTCAATGGTAAGATTGTGAGATCATAACTCTCTTTATACTTAATGATATTGAGAAAACTTCATATTGTTTCTTATCAGGACTATACCAATATGTCTTCCCACTAACAATGTGCAAGGTTCCCTTTTCTCCATATTCTCCTCAACATTTAGTATCTTTTAACATTTTGATTATAGATATTTTAGCTGGAGTGAAGAAGTGATTTCTTATTGTTGTCATAATTTGCATTACTCTAATGATTATTTTCTTGTGGCTCTACTACCCATTTGTGTGTCTTCTTTAGAAAAATAACTACTTACACCTATTGATCTACAACAAATTATAAAGTTTCTTTTCTTTTTCTCATTTTTTTTTCCTGGAACATTATCTCTTGTAGCGCAGGAAGGATTCAAACTCCCTACAAAGCTAAGGCTGATCTTGAACACATGATCTAATTGCCTCCACTTGCTAAGTGCTATGATTACAGGTTTTAGCTACCACAGCCTGCCAAAATTCAATTATTATTAACTGCATTTCTACTGATTTGAGTTAATTACCTACTCTGAATACTAAAATATGTTTAACATTTCTCTTTCCTGCAGGCTATTATTTTACTGTGGTTCCTGTTTATCACTCTGGATTTATTTACTATTGCTTTCATTTTATGTGATTTTGGGGGGAGGGTTCTTAAAAATCAAGCTATCTTAGTCTTTTGTGAGAATAAATATACAAATAAATAACTCCTAGCTCATTTAAGAGCTCCTAGCTTTTCTCCCATGTTCTCTTCTAGTAATCTTAGATCTGGTCTTATATGTAAGACTTTAATATAGTCAGCACTGACCATTGGATATGGTGTGAAGAGTGTCCAGTTTCATTACATCCTGCATGTCAATGTCCAATTTCAAAAGAGAATATTTTTCCAGTTTTATTTTAAAAATCTTTTATCTTTGAGATTAAAATATAATTACAGCCTCTTCTTCCCTTTCCTTTCTGCAACCTCTCATCTCCTCTCCTACAAATTCATGGTCTCTTTTTCATTAATTGTTAATACACACACACACACACACACACACACACACACAATTATATTCAAACATATGACATCTCAATCTGTACAATATTAGCTGTATGCTTATGATTTTAGGGCTGGCATTTTGTTATTGGACAACTAATTGGTGTGCTCTTCCCCAGAAAGACTAATTCTCCCAGTGTCAGCATTCTTTGGTTGCTTTTGGTTCTTTGTGTAGCCGTGAGGTTTTGTAAGCTTGCTCCTGTTTTCTTTGGCATGTCTGCTGTCATTCCTTGTTCACCTAACATGTAGGCAGTTATATTAGTTATACTTTATGGGTATAGATTTTGACATTACCAGAGAAACAATCTTATAAAAACTTCTTCATCCTCTGGCTATTGTAATCTCTCCATCACCTTTTCTGAAATTGTTCCCTGAGATTTATTTGCAAGGGTATTTTGTAGCCATACCCATTGGGACTATGCTCCACAATTGGTATTTTCATTGGTTGTGGTTTTCTGTAATTATCTTTGTAATCTTACAATGAGAAATTTCGTTGATGAGGGTTGGTTGAGAATCACACTCATCTGAGGATATGAGGATAAATGTTTAGATTGCTGTTAGGAATAATTCAGGTTCAGAAAAGTGGTAGTTGTAGTTTCTCTTCCAATATCCATGATTTTACTAATACTGGGTATTTGGCGGGATTTCCTTCTTGTTGATGTTTTAATTCCAATTAGTGAGCTGTTGATTGTGGCAAGGTGTGTGCATCACTACTGTACCCTTAGGGTTATCATGCCATGATGGTTGTTTATGTACAGTAGAGAGAGAAATAACAGGATATAAATTATCTGAAGTTGGAAAAGATGAGGGCTCATTAGGAAGAATAGGAGATAAATATAGAGAATCTTTAAAATGAAGTGACTGAAACAGATATTAATCTGGAAAGGCTGGAAAATTATTGTCTTTTAGTTTTAATGTGAAGGAGATGGAACATTGTTATTACAACATTTTGAGATTTTTAATATACCTGTATAATATATATGATATTGATTGCAAAGGTTGAGGTTTATATTACTGGATAAGAAGTTGTTATAAAACATTATCAAAAGTCAAGCATAGTGGCACATACCTATCATTTTAGCAGTTGGAAGCCTTAGGGAAGAAGATTACTGAGTTTGTGGACAGCCTGAACTACATATTGAGTATTACACCAGTCATAGCTATAGAACAAAAAGATCCTATCTCTAATATCAAAGAAAATAAAATCAATCAAACAACCAACCAAGAACCCAAATTCAAAATAACAAGCAATGACAGAAGTGCCTGTCAGGGCAGAGCTACCTTATCCACTATAAATTGGTATTTTCTTCTTTTTCATATATATGAGGGGTTTATCTATATGTAAGGTTTTGTATAGTGTCCAAGGAGGCCTGAACAGGAATCACATCCAAAGAAACTGCAGTTATAGACAGTTGTGAGCCTCTACATGGATACTAAGAATTTAACCCAGGTCCTCTGGAAGAGCAGCCACCATTATCAACTGCTAAGCCATCTCTCTGGCTATGTATATTTTTTCTTTAAGTTAGAACTTATATATAGACATTTCCTTTTGACTCTCTTACAAAGAAAAAGCACTGTAAGAGCTCATCATTATGTTGTTATATTATTTAAATTTAAATTACCATACTTGAAACATTAATGTATAATTTCATCTGTACTCACACTGGTCACTACCACTGTACTTTAATTAATTCTTCAGAGAAAGAATGATTAATATTTGTTGATTTGCTTTTAAATTTTTCCATTGACCATAAATTAAAATTCAGGATATTTCAGCAACAAGCAGGACCCATGTCATGTAGTGACAGTGTCAGTTAATATGCCAACATGAATTGACCAGGGTCAGGGAGTGGGTCAAGTAAGAAGAATCAGTTATCTGAGGGACAAGTTATCCAAACTTAACTTGTCAGTCTTAAATAGATATCACATGAGCAACACAGATGGACTCAGTAGTGTGTGTGTGTGTGTGTGTGTGTGTGTGTGTGTGTATAAAACAATAATAATTATAGTAGAAGAAGACGTCATAACTGTGAGGGAAGGAGAGGGTATATAGGATGAGTTGAAGGTGGAGACAGATATAGGCTTGAAAATCAGGTAAATACAAGATTCACTAAATCAGGTAAATAAAGTCTTAAAAATGCAACATTTAAATTGTAAAAAAAAATTAAGTTTTTAGACATGCTGCCTTGTCAACAAGAAGATCTATACAATTTTCATTATATTTGAAGTTGGAAACATGAAACATTCTTGACCATCATGTCTTGATGATTGTCATAGAATTGAATTGTATTGTAACTGGAATTAGTTTTTTGTATTAAAACTTTAACAAATGGGGGAGAAGTTGGGGAACAATATGATAAAATATATTATATGGAATTCTTTTTTATACTCTCATTTCTTAAAGAATTAATGAAAATATTTTTAAAGTGTTTTTAAAAATAAAGTTGTATTTTTATGACCTATTGATAGTAATATTTTATTTGAAAGTGAATTTTAATATTCATATTAGCTGAAGAAAACATTTTGTTTTCCTCCAGAAAATGTTAGTAAAGGAAGAAAGCTATTCTGAGACTTTTTCTAGGAGTGATTAGTGTAAAATGGAAGAAAAGCATCCTCTGTCTGGAGGAAAGAAACTATTGAGCTGAAAAGTTTTCTAATGTGAGAGAAAACTTTGGATGACACAGGCTTGGTCAATTTTTTTCCTCAGCATTTATTCCTATAAAAATTTGTTTAAAAAAAAAAAACAAAACTCTTGATTCATTATGATGGGCTATACCAAGAAGATGGATTTTATTCTTTGCCCTTGGGCTTCTTGATTGCAAACTATATGGAGGGAAGAAGCATTAAACTTGATACCAGTGAGACCTGAATAAATGGAGCACTTACAAAGGATACTTCACTTGTTCATTTGGCAAACATTTATTGATTACCAACTCTAGAAAAAAAATGTGTACAGTTTTTGAGAAGCTTGCAAATAAGTGTGTAAATAACAGGGAAGATAACATTCATGCAGTTTCTACAATGTGGACATCTAAACAAAACCTGACTCTAGTTTTTAGAACTGATCATTTTGTAGATAAAATAAAACTTAGAAGAAATTGGGAAAAGTGTTGGTAAATATGAAAGCCTTTTAGTGTGCAGTATGAACCAGGGACACTTAGGCAATTTTGAGAAAATAAACCATGAAAAGGGACTAGAAGACCTAGCATTGAGGATCAGCTCAATTGATGTTGGGTTCACTATCCTAAGACCAAGAGAGAAGTATTGAAGGAGGGTGGTGAGGTAACAAGATTACACATGCATTATTCATTTAAATGCAGAGAAATAGCATGATAAGCCATGAAGGCAGGAATGAAATTGATATTGATGCAGTAATTTCATTAGAATAAGATAAAGCAATAAGTGAAGGGTGGAGGAAGTAGGATGGATTCCAATGATATGCATGTGAAGGATTTAATGAGTCATAGACTCTAGTTGGCTGTGAGGAGTTCAGCAAAGTTTTCCAGACACAATTTAACCACTAATGAGTAGAATTGCTTTTTGACCCAGGGATTTCTTTGGGGAAATTACAGCAGGTTTAACTTTAGACATCTATCAAGAAGAACTCCTGTAGAGAGATTGATGTATTGTTGGCAGTTGAATGTGTGGGGTTAGACCTTTAGAGGTGGATTTAGCAAGATTTAAGTTGTTGTCTAGGGAAGGAGAGATTTTCCAGTGAGCTTGTGAGAAGAGGGCAAGGAATGGAACTTTAATTCTTGCCAGCAGATTAGAAGGTTAAAGAAATGGGCTCCACAAGGATGTAGGATCAATAGGGAAGAATCCTCACTCATGTTCTATAAATTCCTATGAGCTTGTCACCTATTCTCCCCAGGTGAGCTGATCTAACTTGTCCCATTTCCTGACTTTTACATATGCTTTCTAGCATAGAGAATGTTTCTGTCCACTTTCTGTTTTATGTAAAATGCCTACCTGTTCATTCATCCTGACCCCCACAGTTGTCCAGTGTGCTGAGGCATTATTATTGAATGTGTTACTACTGTGAATTACTGATTCTTAATGCAGGAAGATGTTGTCCAGTTCCCCTCCCCCTTAGGAACATATGCTGACATCAGGATATGTTCCGAGTTGTTAGAACTGATGGAGGACAAAGTGCTGCTGGAAACTCGATGGTCCAGAGCTAGGACACCGCTCAGTATCCTACAGAACACAGAGTAGCTATCACTTTTATAACAAAGACTTTTTCTGTCCAGTATGTCAATAATGCCAGGGCTAAGGAACTCTTATCGCTGATCATCTTTCCATGATGTTTATTTACTGAAAGCTATATGTCTGTCTCCAGTTTGACTTTTGAGTTTACTCTAATGGGCTACAGATTTTGGAGGGGAAGATATAGCTCTGTGTATTGAGCTCAAGGATACCTTTAAGGAGTTCTGGAAGGCAGAAAAGTCTTTTAGATAAAGAAGCTGCCCTTACTAGCTGATTCAGAGGTCTCCTGAGGCAGGAGTTCAGAGATTCTATTAGAACATAGTGTGTGATGTTAGCAGTGAATGAGAGGATGAAGCTAGTGCTTGCCTTGAAGAAATATCAGTAACTAAGAGAAATAGATGCTAGGTTCTCTAACTTTTGTGGAGGGTACATAGGAAGGGATGATAGCTGAACCAAGTAGCACAGTGACAGGAATATGTTAAGGATATTTGTGTAAAAAACTGAGTTTTATATAGAAAGATTATTCCTAGACAAGATGATAAAGGAGAAGTGTCTGGAACAAGTGCCTGAATGAACTCCAGAGGTAAATTCCAGGAGAAATTTGAAAGGATTTTTTTTTGTTTGTTTGTTTTAAGAAGAAGGATTCCTCTTCCTCTTCCAGGAAACACGTGGGTTTGTTTTTGCTTTGCTTGGATGAGAGGAGAAGGGCAGCTTGTATCCCTTGATATCCCATTCTACCTTGGTAAATAAAGTAAAATGTGGCATTATTTTCTGGGACCTAAGAATAAAGTAGCTTATTGGGGAGTGTAATGTAGACTCTAAATCTGAAAACTAAATTTAAGGTGGGAAAAGGGGAAAATAGGGGTCTGAGACTGTTGCATTATCTGTTCATTGTGTTTCAGAGTAGTCCTTGGAAATCTGAGATAAAACATGAATCATTTTATTTAAAATATAGTATCAGTTCTGTATAGAAATCTCAAGACAGACAAGGTCAATGGGTGGGATGGTAATATTCTATCCTTTCTACTTTCTTCTTACTTTCCCATGAATAAATTTCTAGTCATCCTTTGGGGAGTTTGACTTTTCTCCATAACCATGACATCTATCACATTGGGTATAACTGTATCCTGCTGTCTTCCCATGCTAGTGAGATATATGATACTTGGCAGATAGCCCCTCTCAGACATAGGTTCATCATGTCTAGTACATGGCCATTGGCCACACATATCTTTGTGTCAGTGATTCAAGGAGTGTTTTTACTAAATAAGATATTGTTTGAACACAAAGTTGGTGGGTTTTCTATGAATATTTTAATAGCTCATGGAGGCAGCAGAATAGAAGAGCTGAAATTGGTTTAATACTGAGATGTCTAAGAAAAGGTATTCCTGAAGGCGACTACCTGCTTAACCTCCTTGAAAGTATAACTTTATGATTGCTTCAATCCACTAGTTTTACTTTCAGAAATGTTACACACCTCTTTACAGAATTCTAACACAAGGTATCTGGAATGTTTTAACTTGCATCTCTAAACTCCTGCAAAGATAATAACATTATTTTACCCACTGGTAAAAGTAATATACATTGATACTCAGATAGTGCACATTTAAGCTTGCCTTCCCTCTTTACATAAAAGTGCATGCTAATAGCCACTGGATAATTAAAATGAAGTGACATTCAACAGATACACACATTAAAGCAGAGAAAACTGTGTGCATGCCTCCCTAAACAGCACACATATTATCAAAGAGATCAGTTCTAATTATTTAAGAGTATTGCAAGAGCTATTGAAGGAGCAATTGATTCTTTTTTAAGATAAGAAAAAACTTTAGTATTAATGAGTAGCATTTTTTCACAAGCTACATTCTTTATAGTGCCAAATAAATTAAAAAGAGCAATTGCATTAAAGATAACCAAATCTTACATATTAATCAGGATTTAGAGAATAGTATCTCATGATCTGATAGTATCAGATTTTTAACATTATAAATTGCATGCTAACTCAGGCCCCCCTGAATATGGGTCTCAGCCAGAAGGACTGAGTAGTCTAAGAGACCTCAGACAGTGGAGCCAGGATGTATCCCTGGTGTACAAAGGGTCCTTAGGAACACATCCCCCATGGAGGGATAACTGCCTTAATCTAGAGACAGGAAAGAAGCCCTAGTCTCTACTTCACATGACCTGTCAGACCTACATGACCCCAATTGGATGGCATCCCCCTACATATGGAATTGGGGTGGGGGGATGGGAGGGGAGGGTGGTTAGAGTGCAGGTGAGAGGGCAGAGAGGGTAAAAGGGAGGGAAGGAGGGAGGGAGGCAGAGGGAATTGGGATCGAAATGTAAAATAATAAATTAAATAAAAAAAAATGCTTTGCCTCCAAAATTTAAGTTCAAGGACAAGTTACTGGGGAAAAGGATTTCTATTTTTGTTTCCTCAGAAAATGAAAAGTTATGGATTCCTTCCAGACTAATGTGGTTTGATCAAGCCAGACCGCCTGAAACAGAGTACCAGGTGATTCTACATTCAAAACAGCTGGACCAAGCAGCCTTGCAGACTATAGCCAGGATTTCTGCATCTTCTTAGAATCCCTCATGACAGCACCCCTTAACAGCAGGAAGTAGTTTGGAGAGAACGACGCCCAAATCCCCAAATCCCCAAATATTGTCTATAAATGTTTGTTTTCATTTAAATGGACTTGGTTTTATATATATATATATATATATATATATATATATATATACATATATATGCATATATATGTGTGTGTGTGTGTGTAAAAATTACATGCTATATATGAATTTATTTCCCTAGTAAGGTATTACAATATTTCTGACCAAATCAATTATACATTTGAGAATCAGACATAACACTCATGTGAAGGTTGGTGTGGATGTTCTAAGATGGTTGTTAATGCACTTTATATATATGTTTCATTATGTTGCTTATACTTATGGGATCAACCTATACATTCTTCCTTTGGCATGCATTTCATTTAACATTCTCTTTACAAATTTGATTAGTAGTACATACAAATGCACCTCAATATTTTTGCTTTTCCATTTGTCTCATCTTAATATATTTGTACTAAAGAAATAAAGGTCTGGTTGGAAAATTAGAAAAGATTGGAAGTCATAATGAAATACTGAAATTGCCCATGGCTAATTGCAATACAACAAACAGAGGAAGCTATGAAAGTTTATCAGTTATTAGATTGTAAGAAATAAGTAGAATCTGAAACATGGGCTATTCACATACAGAATACTAAATCTATGTTTCTACCTCTTCTACTTAAGATCAACTAAAAATGGATCATAAACCTAAGGTAAGGTATGAAACGTGTAGAAATAGAGATAAATACATCAAGCCTGCTGTACAGGAGCAATTTAATTTTTATGTTTTCTTTCTGGACAACACCCCAAAAACACAGACAACAAAGGCAAAAAACAGACACATATTGTTCCATTAAACAAAGAAACTTTGGTGTGGCAAATGAGGTAAGGGACAGAATGAAGAGACAACATACAGAATGTGAAAAGGAAATTGAATATAAACTAAATTCAAAGAATTTAATGATGAAAAATTAGTGAAATGTAGGTTATCGATATAAGTACATATTTAACAAAGAATAAACTGAAAATCTCAACAAATTTGTAACAAAAAATTTCTGTAATATAAGACACCAAAGAAATGTAAATCAAAATCCATAATGAGATATCCTTTAGCTCCAGTTAGAGTATTATCAGAAATACAAAACACCATATTCTTGTGAGAAACTGAAGAAACAAGAATACTATTGGTTAGAAATACAAAACATCTTCTATGGAAAACCTATATGGAGAATCTTCATGGTGGTTTCACAAGAAATGATACCTAACTTAGTTACCCCAAAGAACTAAAAATGGATCCACCATATGATACAATTGTCTTATCAATGGATGAATATTTGTGTGTGTGTATACATAAATAAATATATATATATATATTTATATATATATAAATATATATGGATAAGCATCCTTTTGTTGTGTTAATATATTATATATGTATATATGTGTATATGTATGTGTTCACACACTCATATATACATATGATATGTATGTGTATGTACATGTATATATGTATATATATGTGGATATGTATATATGAATATATGATGGGAGATGTCATTCTGTAAATGTTTCTCATACTGGTTAATGAATAAAGCACTGTTGGCCAATAGGAAAGTGAGACAAGCAGGACTAGGAGACAAGGAGGAAAGAAGAAGTGGGAAGGAGAAGTCAAGATGGAGAGACTGGGGAGACGAGATGCCTGCCATATTCCCCGGTAAGATGAGGCTACGTGGAAATACATAGATCAACAGAAATGGTTAATAATTAAGGCAGAGCTAGCCAATAAGAAACTAGTACCTGGCCAACAGCATCATATCAAATCCAGAGTCTCTGTGTGTTATTTGGGGCTGTTGTGGAGGTGGGACAAGACTGGCGATGGGAGGAAAAACCATACTCCTTACAAATATATATACTTACATATATATATATATATATATATATATATATATATATATATATATATATATATATCCACAGCAAATGGACATTTGTTATGTTCTGTTTATCTTTGAACTACTCAGAATGGTTAAATCAGCAAATGAATAAATAATGAAAATTGAATATTCACAATGGAATGTTGTTTATATGTTAGAAAAAAGGCTATGCTATCATCGTCAGCGAATGTTTAGAGCTAGGGCTAGGACACACAATGCTATAATAACAACACAAAAAGGCAAATACCATGTGAAGTTCCCTTTCATACTCATATTTTTTATACAATTAATCTGGTTATATAAAAAATGATTAGAAGGGTCCTGGAA
Source organism: Phodopus roborovskii (assembly GCF_943737965.1). Taxonomy (NCBI): domain Eukaryota; kingdom Metazoa; phylum Chordata; class Mammalia; order Rodentia; family Cricetidae; genus Phodopus; species Phodopus roborovskii. The sequence goes on along the minus strand of NW_026125391.1, from coordinate 28,527,516 downwards.
GGATGAATGAATGTATGTAAGGAATAGGTTGTATAACAGGGACTAAAACACAGTCAGGCAGAAGTAATACATTCTTGTAATCTACTGAATATCAGTTAAGTATAGTCCTAGAGCCCAGTTAGCCCATAAATGACTAGAAACACTCAGCACTTCTAATTAGAATAATGCCTTTCATTTATCTAATGCCTGTGTATTATTGTTCATTTACTTTTATTCATGAAATTTAAAGTTTCAGGTTTTTTGAAATTTCCTATGAATTCCATCCTTCTTGCCATGAGTCTTCAAATAACAAGTGTTTCTCCATGGCTCTTAACAGATCACATTGACCAAATGTTTCTGTTTTAATTTGGTATATTCATTATAAATATTTATGTGAAATTAATTTGGGTTAGCACATTTTATTTTTCCACTATGGAGGCAGGGTTCCCTGTTAAATACCCAACACAAAATTAAATCTGGGGAAATGATACAAATTTTGTTATGTCAAATGCAATATTTGTGATACATGTGCTTCACATAATTTTTGGAACATGTTTAAGCTGAAAATTATTTGTTGATTCTTAAGATTTAATTCAGCATTATGTAATATTCTTTGCTACATGTGATGTTGCTATCTGAGAAGGTGCTGCAAGCAGATATCATTTCTCTGATATGCAAACATCAGCTGTAGTATAATGCCCTGACAGGGGATCATAGCAAACACAGAACTTTTTCATATAGAAAAAGGATTATTTTTAAGTTTTTAATTTATGTGAGAATCATCTTCAATGTCAAAACATGACTAACTTTCCCAGCCTTCTTTTCTCAACATAGGGATTTATTAGGGGAAAATAAACACTATTTTGTTTTAGTTTTTAATTCTGAGCCACTTAGTTCTTAGACACCCAAGACAAATAAATTGACAATGGTAACCTTTTGGTACTTTTTTTTTCTATAAAATGAGATTAATTATGTTTGTCTGGTATATTACATAACAGAATTAATAAAATCATACATTTGTTCACAGAATTTATTTATTGAAAATCTTTCACATGAAAAGATTCAGGAAATCAAATCTAGATTTTTATTACATAGACTGAAAATTAAAATCCTGTGCGATCAAATAATGGGATTTTGCTGACAGAGGAAGATTACCCTTTCAGTATTGAGGTCAAAGCTATCCAAGAATTACTGAAAAAGTTAAAGTTAAATTATCTATACTGGTGGGAGATAACCTTCTGTATTTATGCTTCTCTCAGTGTTTCATGAATAAAACACTAATTGGTTAATTGACTAGGCAATATATATATAGGAAGGGCTATCAGACAAGGAGAATTATGGAAAATATAGTCCTACAGAGTGGTAATATAGGGTTCTGGAAGAAAGGACATGCCAGGCTTTCTACCAAAAGCCAAGACCACGTGGAAATACATAGATTAATAGAAATAGGTTAGTAATTAAGACAGAGGTAGCCAATAAGAAGCCCTAAACACCACCCAACAGTTTTATAATTAATATAGCATCTATGTGTTTATTTTGGCCTGAGAATGGCAGCTGGACTAAGCTGGAACAAAGAACCTCTCATTACAATCCTCATCTTGAAACTATTAACCCTAGTTGACAAGAGATGTCAAGAAAGAATGGTTGATAAAGATTTTAATCTACCTATTGTAGGTTTTCTGAGCTACACTCTAATAATCAAAACATATTTATAGGGGACTGGAATTGTAGACCCTGCCTTGATCATATTTATTGTTGTAGTCAGGGAATTTACACTCTTAAGTTTATTTCTTGCTCATGTCAAGGTTGCATGAAAATTAAAAAGTTATACTTGGAAGTATCTTTCTGCGCCAATGAAATAGCTTCTTTCCATTATGTAGCTATCTTCATCATGGGCCTCCAAGGCCATTGTGAATGAAGGGATATGATGAAAACTATATTTAGTTTCTGATGGTAGTTGACTGGTGGGAACACAGTTATATGGTCCCAAGCTATTCTCAAATGTTGGCTACATCAGCCACAGTTTGTATGTATACAAGAATATAAACTGAGGTTAAGATAGGATGTGTTTTAGACCAATTAAGTCAATATAAGAAACAATTTGAAGCAACATGTTTTTGTTTACAGCATATAATCACTATGGAATGGTGTTCTCTTCATCAGGAGCTCTGATTTTGATCTTTATTTAAACTTGTCTGTCACTCTTTAGTAAACATATTAGCATTCTTCCTTTATAAACTGAATTGTGAACTATTTCCCTTTCCACAAGGGCAAGGTGGTGATGAAGTTAGAGGTTAAATTGTTATCCATCTGTAGCAACTGTACTCCACACTTCATTTTTGATTCATAGATGTGGTCTTTGGTGTTATTTCTTTCAGAATAGTTCGTGTTGCTTTCATTGCATTTTATAAACACCTTTAAACGATCATTAGCTCTCAGAATAGTATGGCACATATTAAGAAAAAAAAAGTCTTTTATATAAAGGGTATCTGAGAAATACTTAACACAGAGTGCATTTGATTCATACACATATACTTCTTTAAATGCTATAGAATCATGAATTTATGGTTTAAGTATGAATTAACCTACTAGAGAGCTCATGTGTTAAAAGCCTGGTCCTTGGTTCAATGTTCAGAAGTGGGACTTTTTGAATATAATTGAACAATGACAGTTTTGTATTCTTCAATGGATCAATTGATTTGTGGGTTCATAACTGATGACATGAATAGTCTTTCAGGACTTGTGGAGCTGGGCATAGTTGGAAAAATCAATCACTAGAAAGAAGCAGGCTCTTGGGGGTTATATATTGTTTCATGCTCCTTCTTCAGTCTTCTCTCTACCACCTATCCACAGTCAGATTATCCATTTTCCTCCACTCCCACATGTTACCCACTATGATTCCCTGGGTCACCACTCATGTACCCAGAACCAGAAGAACCAAGTAAGTGTATGTGAAAATACCAGAGGCCAGAAGGAGTCTTTCCTTAAATGAGTTTTCCTCTTATGATTATTTTCACAAAAATGAGAAGGTAAATAGCAGCGTCATTCTTATCATCCATGGCTGAACTTGCAGCAGTGCTCAACTGAAGGAACAGGGACAGAAGCCAGAGGATGTCTCATCAGAATTTAGGGATAGAGTCAGCTGTGGAGAAAGTTTCATGTCTTCACATACATTCAATATCACGTTCAGACAGTCGTCACTCAGGTAGATGTTTGTAGCTCTATACTTCCTTCATAAATATAAAATGAAGAATATTTTATATGTATATGTCAAGCTTTCAAAAAAAAGCAAAAGTCCACTTCTCTCAGAGTATCAGATTAGAATACCTTTCCAAAGTTGAAGTTCCAAGTGTTGACTAGAGGAATTACCCTTGGGCTGAGGCAGCTATGAACTTAGCCATTATAAGTACAGGTGCAACACTATTCTAAGAGTGGTCTCTTCTATGAAAACATAAACTGGAATATCCTCCCCTGACATCACTTGTAATTACCCTGAGAAGGTTTTGTTTTCCTTTCTTTCCCTGCCTTTATAAGGAAAATAATTTCTTATTGTCCGGGGATAGGAGTATTCCAGAGAGAGAATTTTCTCTGAAATATGAGTAGTTTTGAAGAAATTGTGCCTTGTCTTTCTCATAGCATTATGTGCACTGTGAATATGAATGAGAAATCAAAAAGCCTGACTAGTTTAGGCAATACAGTTATAGAGAATTCATAAGTAGAGAAAGGAAATATATTTTCCTCATGGATAAAATAGAAAAAATAAGGTGAAAGATGGAGTATTTCTTTTGATTAGGTCCTCCCACCAAGATTTTTACAATTATTTATGTTTTTGCTACTGCTTTACTCTTGCACGCTTCTTGTAAGTTATGGTCGTCAACCTCAAAGATGATATGCAATAGTCCTTGGTTGTTAAACACTAGTGTGGTCCATGCTGTAGGAAGTTCCACTGCAAAAATGATGAAATAGTGTCTCTTACTTATCTGCCTCACTCTCTCTGTCTCTGTTTCTGTCTCTCTCTCTCCCTCTTTCTCCTCTCTCTCCCTCAGTATACAGTATAATACCATGATATGATTAGCTTAAACAAAGACCTATACAAATATGTAGCAAAATTTTGGCCAAAGTCTGTGGGAAAAAAATGAAGCCTGCAAATAACTGCACATGTGAGCTTGGATGTGAATTCTCTAGCCCTGGTTGAATCTGAGGTGGCTGTTCCCTGCATGTGTTCTTGACTGCAACCATGTGAGAAAATTTCTACCAGAACTATGCAGGTAAGTTCCTTCCAGATTCTTGCTACCAGTAATTTCTAAAGATAATAAATGAGTCTTGTTTTAATTTCCTTAATTTTTAGGGCAATTCATCACACAGCAATGTATTACTAATACAGATGATATAGAATGAACATAAATCTTTTCTTTCACACAACAGAAAATAAATCTTTTCATTTCCCTGAACATCTAGAGATACCAGACTTTTCTTGTAGCTTCAATTCCTCCCATTCTTTTTTGTCCTAATAAATATACTTCTCATCTGGCACAGCAAATGAAATTAGATTCTCTACAAAAGCTGAAACCCAGTTGACAGTATCTTGGAGTAGTGATTGAAGAGATGAGATTGTTCCTAACGTTTAGAGTAGAAAGACTTCCCTCCAACAAACCTTGTAACAATGGTCATTATTAATTACTATCTAGGCAGTGACCCCCCCCCCCCACTCTCTGCTTTTGAAAATTCCTCTCTGTTGGGATGCAAAATGTGCATTGAGACATGATTTAGTTCTGAATATGCTATTCTGCAATAAACTTATTCTTTCTAGCAGTTCTACTTTAATTTTAACATTATGGGAATTTTTGTTTTATGTGCCAGTTACTGTCTCACATTTTGAGGAAAGGTGATACAAAGAGTCAAGGGACATAATTAATTTAACTTTCCAAAGTTAAATTGATAACTTGAGAGTTGAGAAAGTTAACTCCCTTGTGGCCATGTGAGCCCAGAGTATAATTTTCCATTTAACTTGGAAATTTCTAGTATCTCATTAATGAATTGATTCATTACTTTTGATACAACTTTCTTTGTACTGAAAAGTAAACATGGGTTTACCCCTGTTATCACAGGAGATCAGGTGACATTACTTTAGTTGATAAAATGAGGAACCCAAGGCTCTGTGCCATCTATAGTTCTGCAGAATGATAAAAGTGCTCATGACCGAATTCCTATTTCTCACTTTTATCCCAGACTTACTTTTTTAAAAAAAAAAAAAAACACAAGATTATTAAATGGTTGCTTTTTCGAATTCACTTCAGTTTTTTATGTATGCAAAGAATTATCATACATTTAGTTTGGTCCAGAACAGGGGACTCCCAGAGAACTTCAGAAATGGGGTTGAACACTAAAACATGAAGAACTGTGTTAAAGGATCTCAGGATTAAGAAAGTTGAGAACCACTGTTACTGCTTTAAAATAATAATAATTTTATTTTTAACCACTACAAAATAGTATTACATAGCCTTGCAGCTTTTTTAAAATCTACTTAACACTTCTTGGATCTATTATAGATGATTTGCCAAAACCATCTAAAAAGCACTTGGGAATTGACTTTGCTGTAGAAGTAAAGGAAAGCCCCTTTCACCACACCCTCATGACTTTCATTGACTTCATGTGAACCTGCCTACATGTGGTCAAGTGCGTATGTGCAAATACTCTGTTCTGTATCACTGAGGTATACCTCAATGGTACATATACACTAATCAAAAAGCTTCAGTTCCTACTCCCACTCTGAGCAGGATGAAAAGTCCAAATAATGATCTGAATCTGGACTTCTCTCTGGACATTATTCAGTGAGTCCTTGGAAACAGCACTATTGTATAGGAGTTAGACCTGTAACATTTCTAATGAAAGATAGATAAATAGATCTAGAATTAGAGTCTTGTTTAGCTAAAATGCATAATTCTTTTGTTAGGAAAAAGTGCATGGAAGACCTTGGCGGGATTCCATGGCAGGCAAGAATGACTGAGGTGGAGGGACAAACATGCCAAGTAGACAGAGCTTAGTGAGAAGTTTTGTTAGAATGGAAGTTGGGTGGGTGAGAAGGAAAGAGAGCAGGAAAGAGAGGAGCCAGAAACAGAGCATAAGTGGGCAGAGGTCTTTCTTTTAAAAAGATCCTTTGCACCTGGGCTGACCATGGTAGTTTCTGAGTATATTCTGTCAGGTGACAGGGGCAGGCCAGCATAATGCCTGAATTCCAGAGCACAGAGCTTTTCAAGGGCTTTGTCCCTTCCTTAGTGCACAAATAGCCACAGCAAAAGCTCTGTAGGTCTCTGCGGCAGAACAATTAACATGCCCGATTCTAGCTATGTTGTACTTTTTGGATTTTCTTAACATTCATTTCCATAGGAGCTGAGCAAGTGAGACACTGAGAAGCCAAAGTAGACTCAAGCTTCTTGTTTGGATTCTCCTTTCTCTTCAGTTAAGGGATTGTTTCATGACTTTGTTGTATACATACAAAATATTCATTATCTTTAAAGAAGATTAGATTCCTGAATAAGAGCCACAAAGTTCCCAGTTGGTTAACTTGGCCGTGCAAATTAATGAACTATGTTTAATTTTCGTTTTGGCCCAAGCTGGATAGCCATAAAAATATTTAAATAAGTTGCAAAATATGTGAAATTATATAGAAAATTTTTTCTCATGAATTTTGATCATATATATTTTAAACAGTTTTAGCAACTCTTTCATTTGTGAATAAATGTAGTTTGGAACTATGTGTTGTGTCTGAATAGAAATTTGCATAATTTCATTGTTGGTATTGTTGGGGTATGTTTGAAAGGAGAATCTTCTGTGATGATATATTACCTATGATTTATTAAAGCTTGCACAAAGATTCTGAAAGCTAAGCCAGTCTCAAGCTATACAGATGAAGCAGTGGTGGTACACACATTTAATCCCAGCAGTCATAGAGCTAGGTAGTGGTGGTACACACCTTTAATCCCTGGACTAAACAGATTTCTGTTAGTTCAGGACCACACTGACTACATGAAGTTGATCCAGTCTTAAAAAGAAACAGCTCACACAAAGGTATGCTCAGTACCTGGGATCACACACCTTTAATCTTAGCATTAGGGAGTTATATAAGATGGGTACAGTGTCTCACAACTGGCATTCAGACTGAGAGTAAGTATCTAGCCATCTTGAGGAGAGCATAGAAGTCTGAGTGAATCTGAGGAGCAGTGAAGTGGGAAGCAGTTTGAATATTGCCCCCCCCCTTTCTTTTTCTGAGCATAGGTAATGGTAAAAGCTAGTGGCTGGCTGCTTACTGATATTCATCTTGAGGCTTAAACCCCAATATCAGTCTCTTGACCTTTTATTTTATTTATTTTTTGTGCATCTTCTGCATCATCTTCACTGACAGAATCATTAGAATACACACATTATGAATATACAGGGCATATATACTCCATTGCTATGAGGGCTTTGCCTGTCCATCCTATATGGATTTCTTTCCTGGTGGCATGCTTTCCTTGGTATACATAATGTTCTTAAGGACATTATCTTTTGTCTTTTTTTTTTTTTTTTAAAGTCAGTTCCTTGCAATCAACTACAAGTTTACTGTCTGATTTCTTGGACTCTTAGGGGCTTCAAATACTGAGAACATAGATTATTAGCTTAGTTAATGTATTTTTCAAAGAAGGACTAGATACTTCACAGTTAGTTGAGGAGAGAGACAGAATATTTGTTCAAATATAATTCTGTGTTTATGGTTTTCCACTATACAGTCTATGACTTACCAACTTGGATCCTTTTTTTTTTTTTTTTTTTTTTTTGCCATTGTGTTTTAAAGTGAATCTGCCAAAAGAATGCACTGAAGTGGAAAGTGTCTTCACCTTTTTGAAGAGCACGCACAGTCAAGGAGGGAAAGGCCTTTGGAACATGAAGCCTGGCGATGGGACTTAGGTTGTTTATATTCCATTATAAGGCAGTACAAAACTTGGGGTTATTATCCACATATATTCATAGGTCTTAATCAGATTGTCAAAGGAGTTTCAGGTCCCAAACTGTTGTGAACCAGTCTCAGTATTGTTTCCAGCAACAAGTATAGGAAATGTATTGGAATGGAAACACTAATGATAGCAGCAGAGTTGCTGGGGAGCTTAATTATGAAAGTTGTGAGGTAGAATAATTTGTCATTAGACCTAAAAATACTATTTTAGTGAAGAAAAATCATAGTAGTAAAAGTGACAAAGCTTTGTTTAATGCTTTATGGTCTGCCCTATTTATACTTGGGCTTGATGATTTTGCTACCAACATGGAAATTGTTTTCTTGCTTTGTTTCCATGGACTCAAGGGCAGAAGTTCAGTGACAATGAAATGGGAATAAATCACAGCTTTAAGTGTAGTGGAAATGGAGGCTTTGTTATTCATTTTCTTGAGTTTAATATAGTTCTGGTCTCTCAGACTGCAGATACATTTTTTTAAGAGTCTATCTTTTCTACTAAGAAAATAGACACATGAAAGGAAGCCAAATTGATTGAATTTAGAAAATGAAGGCATAACTTAACAAATTTCTTTGGTAATTGAGTGATTTTCTTATTTATTTTTAATGATATTGATACATATTTACGTGTATATGTGTAGATATATATTGTTTACTAATATGATCACGTTATAAGAAATTCATTAGCTCATTTTGTTATGTGACTAACATAGAGTATGCTGCCAAAGAATATTATGGCTATGACATCATTATGCATTATAGACTACCATTTTATGTGTAGTCCATGGTCAACTGAATTTTATTTTATTTTATTTTTTTGTGTGTGTGGCACATTATCCTGCCAATGTACTTGTGGTGGTGGCCACACCTTAGGGTGTGGCTTCAGTATGTAAACATGGCCACTTATACAGAAGAGGAGGCCTTTGCTCCATCTCTCTTAGGTTATGGTCAGAGCAACCTGAAGGACAGAGACTGTGTCTCCAGGAACAGAAGACTACAGCAGTTATTTACCATCATTGTGTGAGTGCTCCCCAAATAAATACTTGTTAATTCTTTGTTTGGATATTCATGGACTTTCATTAACCTGCCTTTAATTTTTGGGCACGTGTTTATGCATGTTTGCAGAGGGAGAGAGAGAGAAAGGGAGAGAATAGTGAGAAAATGTAACAAAATGACAAAAGAATAGCAGGATGCAGAATACTAGGAGATAGTTTTTAATCAATAATATTTAATCAGTTAGTGAAACTACTTCCTTTCTTGCTCCATCTATGCATCCATACATACATACATACATCCATAATCCATATATCCATGCATTGAATTTGAGTCTCCAATGTAGTGTGTCCTTTATATGGTTCTCTGATGTAAGAATATAAGTGAAAGATTATCTCGTAAAACCCCATGAGAAAGGGAGACAGACTTGACAGATTTCAAAACTGTTGGTGGAAACAGAATGGATTGCAAAAACATGAAGTTAGATATTTTTGGAGGGGATGCAAACTTGATGTTTGTTACAATATTAGCCTCATGATCCTAATTACTTCACCAGTATGGAATTGTGTTCTATTTTTAAAGTTAAATAGTTCACTGTGCATTGTTGTTATATATGAAGGACTTAGTAGAATACTGATAAGTTAATTATTAATGAATAAATTATTATTAATCATTAAAAGCACTCCTTGAACAAATTACTTAGAAACACAGAAGTATAAAGAGGAAAGTTCTGAACAGATAGCTTTAATGCTCAGTGGAGTTAGATAAGAAGGTTCTAAATTGTACTAGACGGAGTGTGAAGACAGAGATTGGGTGTATCAAGGTCACAGCTGTACAGAATAAGGACATGTTTCATTGTTTAACTGAAATTATGCATTTAGTACACTAGAATTTTACTTTTAGTCTTTCTTTCCTTCACACCAAAGGTTAAATTTAGTCACTTGACTATTTTGTCCCTCTTTTGTCACAACTCACTAGCCTCTTAAAGTGTATTTACTAATGTAACCTAATTAATTATGGAATTTCCAGTAGGAATACATCACAAGTTACTATTTTGCTTAAATTTATGTTAAAGGCAAAATATATGTGATAGGTTTACATTTTTCCAATCTTTTTCAAGATTTTTTTCATAGTTTGTATTTCTAAATATTTATACTTTCTATTAGTAGCATTGGTTGAACATTTTAAACCTTAAATGCAGTGTTGTTTCTTATTTAATTTTCTAGTAAATTATATTTTGATTTGCTCTTTTCATTAGACATGTTTGTCATAGTCTGCCATACCACTCTAAATTAGTACATTTGAGACACTGATAAGCTAGTGTGCGTACAACTGTGTGCATATATGTATCTTAGTACTTTGCAAAGCTGACACAGTTTTAAGTACAGTATATTGTGACATAGTAAGAAAATTAGAGACAGAGACTTAAAAATTGACAGATATAACACAATTCATAAGAAAAGTATTCTATTTCTTTAAATTGAAGCATTTACTATATCTTTTATTAAATTTTCTTACATCCACTTTCTTTTAAACTTAGCTTAAATTCTTGAAGGTACTGAAATTTGGAAACTGAAATTTAAAATTATAAAGACCATGTATATGTTATGAAATGGGTATTTTGTTTAAAGAATAATTTTTAAATAGACCTAATTTATATCAATCTAATCATTCAAAATCAATTTACATTGTCAGTATAGACAAGTGCTTTTAAGAAAATATAACACTCTCTGTGTACACAAAACCATGTAACAAAAGCTAGCCTTAATTTTTAGATATACTAGGGGCATCTTACTTGAAATAACATTATTTTAGCAATGGTTACAATCATGTTAAATAAAACTCTTATGTATAAAAATGTGTGCAAAGATTTCAATGCTATTAGTCTAATTGAAACCATTTTACTACACAGAGAGAGACATGTTAAAATGATTAATTTTTTTTGAGACAAATTTAATTTGCTTTTAAGCACAATAGCAAAGGACATTCTTCTAGATCTCTGAATAGTATTGATGTTTATGTGTTCAGGTGTTGCACAAATTAAGGAACTAAATCACTTTCACAGGTAGGAGTTAAATGTGGTGGAAAAGTCATTAGAGTAATTTACAGCTGATGATATGTCAAAACAGTTGGCTATGAAATTCTTCAGAGATAAGAGGGCATATGAATCACTGAGAATTAAAGATTTTCTATCTCTAATTTGTTTAACTTTCTTGGGAGCTACATATAAATTTTTACTATAAAAATAGATAAATAAGGACAACAAAGATTTGTATAGAACATTACACTAATGCTGACTGACTTACTGTTTTGTTTTCCAAAATCCAAATTCTGAGAACAATCTAAATTTGGATATTTGATTTCAATCCCTATTTATTTTTACTAAAATTAATGTGTCCATGAGATTTCATTTGCTTGTCCTATTCCACATTAAATTTGTATAATTTATTTATTTATTGAGATTACTGTATAACTGCATCATTTCTCTCTTCCCTTTTCTCTCCCCAAACGTTCCCATTAAGATGCCTTGTTCTGTTTCAATTTCATGTCCTCTTTTTGCTCAATTGTTTTTACTTTTATAGTCCTAAATAGTAATGCAACCTGTTCAACCTGTTTCATGTTACTGATATGAATTTTTTCAGGGCTTGACAATTTGGTACTGTATAACCAATTACTATGCTCTTTCCTGGGAAAGAGAATCCCACTCACTCTCAGTATTACTTAACATTGGTTCTAAGCCTTCCTAAAGCTGCAGTACAGTTTTGCATGTTGTGGTGATCATCAACCATAATGTTATTTTTGCTGCTATTTCAAAATTCTAATTTACTATTGTAATTAATCTTAATGTTAATGTCTGTGTTTTCTGATGCTCTTAGGCTGCCTCTGTGAAAGTGTCACTCAGCAGTTAAAGACTTGGTGGTACACAAGTTGAGAAATGCTGCTTTAGTTGCCTTTAGTTCTTTGCCTAGAGTTGAGGCCTCCAGAGCTTTCTTGCTTCTATAATAGCACATCTCTTGTGTCCTCCTTGTTTAGATCATATTTTGGACAGCTTTGTTGGTGAGATTTGTCTCCTAGAAATGTCAGGGCTACATTAATTTAATTTTTAATATAATGTAAACTCCTGCTTTGTTTTATTTTGTTGAGACATCATTTCCTATAGTCCAGGCTGAACTAAAACACAATTTGTATTTTTGGCTGCCTTCAAATCCAACATAATTTCCTTCCTTAGTCTCTTAAATGCTGGAATTATAGGCATCAATTATGCCATCCTCTTCACATACTTTTACAATTGTATATGAACCTTGAAACTCAAGCATTTTAATTACCATTTTTATTTAATCTTATTTAGATTCACAATTAGCATCTGGTTTGGTCACCTAAGGGCTTTTATTTGCTCCTTTCATTCTTTCCTTCCTTCCTTCCTTTCTGTTTTCCTTCCTTCATTCCTTTCTATCTTTCTTCCTTCCTTCCTTTCTTTTTTATTTTTTTTTCTTTTTTTGAACAATTCAGTCTGTATTTCTTCCAAGGATTCATCTGTCCCATACTTTTCCTTCATTGTACTCATATATAAGCAATCACATATTCCAATAGACACATTAGCTGCTTCAAACATAGACTTGAATATTTTGAAATAATTAAGAGCCATAGGAAAGAAATTAACATGCAGGAAATGAGACTAAAACACATGGAAGAGGACAAGTCATAGAAAATTTTTGATCATATAGAAAGAAAAATTAAGAAAAGACCCAGATTTTTTAATTATTTCTCCCAAGAAATTCTTGGATTCATTTATGTCAGCTTGAATTGGGTTGCTTGTCATTTGAAACAGAAGAATTCTAACCAAAACATGAACAGAATTTTTAAATTGGAAATCAATGCATCACAAAAGTGGCAGGGTTTAATCTGAACATCGCTTCAGCCCTACAGTGATCTCAAAAGCAGGGGTTCTTCCTTCTCTAAATATAATTTCTTTCCAAGTAAGATTGCTATAATTTATACCTACATGTAGGAATGCATAAAAAATTAATCTGGCAGCTCAGAAATAAAAGTTCCTGACAAAGTAATCTAAGTTCCTTTATGTTTTCTGACATTGTATTTCTGAAATGAAGATAAGTCTGGGTTTAATATTTCAATAGCCCTAGGGGGCTATTGAATGTCAGTATGTCAGTATGCTATGGTTTGCTATGCTGAGGACCTAGGGAAGTGGAAAGTCTCCCTACTACCTTTCTTGTGGACACTGAACTGGGGCTTCTAGGACCACACGCACACTATGAATTTCGCACTGAACAAGACCAGCCAGAGAAAGTAGTTGAATCTGTGAGCATATGGTAGTCTTCATGCAAGTCTTGGGTTGTGTTAGTTCAGAAAACAAGGCAGCTACCTTACCTGGCCTAGAGGAAACAATTCAGGGTTCACAAAGACCTCTTACTCTTGAATCATTTTGCTCAACCTGCTTAATTCTTTGGGATTAGAGAGGGAATTCATATTATTATTTATTCAAATCACGAATTTAAATGCTTGTCATATTTTTTTTTTACGTTTCTTGTTTTTATTTATTTATTTATTTCTCTGTTAGATGTTGGCAGGGCTTTCTTCATTCTGCCATATTGATATACGATTTAAGTCTTAAAGTCACTGTCAAAGCCACCTTTAACTAGTCTAGAGTCACCTGATTAAAAAGTCTCAATTGAAGAACTGACTAAAATAGACATTCCCACATATTATATACCTGGGAGATTTGCTTTATTATTATTATTATCATTATTATTTTAAAGGCATTTTATTATTATTACTATTATTATTATTTTAATTGAGGCATTTGGTTGTTTGAATGAAAATGGTCCCCATAGGTTCATATGTTTGAACCCTGTTGGTAGACCTGTTTTGGAAAGATGAGGAAATTTGGCTATGGGGGAGGTATACCATTAGGAGTGTGCTTTCAAGTTTCAAGGGTTTGCATTCCTAATTACCTTACTCTTTGCATCTTGATTGGCATCTTAAGATGTGAATTCTTTTTGGGCATGGTGACACATGCCTTTAGTCCCAGAACTTGAGTGGCAGAGGCAGGTGGACCTCTGTCAATTCAAGATCAGCCTTGTCTACAAGAGCTCCAGGCTAGTCAGTGCTGTCACACACGCGCACACAAAAATATTCTTATCTCCAAAACATACAGGAAAAAAAAAAAAGATGAACTCTTTCAGCTACTGCTCCAGTATCATGTGTCTATCTGCCTGTTTGCTGTCATGTTCTAAACATAATGAGGACTAACTGTAAGCCCCAAGTTAAATACTTTCTTGTATAAGTGGCCTTGGTCACAGTGCTTTGTCATGGCAATAGGAAAGTAACTAAAACAATGTAGGATGTTATAGCCTAATATAGGTGGAACCATCCCTATGCAGGTGTTTTCTGGGCTGTATAAGAAAATCAGCTAAGCTATGAGTGAACCAGCCATCAAGCAGTTTGTCTGTAGTATCTGCTCTAATTCTGTGATTATGAGTGAGTTCCTTGGTCAGAGATAATGCTTCATGGAATAGAAAACAGTCTACTTTCAGATTCCTGCCTTGAGTTTCTACCCTGACTTTTCTCATTGACTGAATGTGACCTGGAGGTGTAAGGCAAGCTTCCAAGTTATAAGCTTGTACTACCATGATTATTTGTGGGTTTCTTTCTGTTCTCTCTTCATTTTTCTTCTGTTATATTATTGAGTTGCTTATTCTGGATAATATCCTATGCTTGGTGAATAATTTGAAAATATTTTCTCCCATTTTCTTCTTATCCTTCAAAGAAGTCTTAAAATGAACCTGTCAAATCTGAAGGTGATGGATATTTACTCTTGTCACTGGTAATGTGCATAGCATCTTTTAATAGCCAGGAGATATGAAACTTCCAAGTTGGTACCAGCTTGATTCCTTCATGTTCTGTGATTCAAGTATGAGGTGTCTTCAGCAAGAGGGGCTTTTGGAACATTGATTCTATTGTTCAGACAATTTAGGGGGAATTGGTACCTCTAAGATATTGAAATAGCAACATTTAAATTCACATTTTTTTTAATTATCTTCTCCAATGCCTTTCAATGACGGTTAACATTTTCAAAGTGAGATTGTACGTTTCTGATGTTGGGGTACTTTTTACATTGATTGACTATTCTTTATAGTCAATCTATTGTTTATAGTTCCATCCACATTTTCTAACTATATAACCAAATATTGCATTTTTTTGTTCCTTTTGGAAAGAAAACCGCCCTTATATTTGAAGATTTTTAAAAGTTCCATTTTATAATTTTGCTTTATTATTAAGGTGTAGGTAAGCAGAAGTCATGCCATGGCCACAGACCAGAATTTAAGGGGAAATTAATGGTATAAAATACAACACTATACAAACATGTCAGAAGTTGTGATTTACAGCTGTGTCTGGGCTGTCCATTTCAGAACATTGCTGTCAGGATATCTGGGCTTATGATAGATGTGACTGACTGATCACCCTGGAAAGCCAGCATTAATAATGCAGTTTTTGGTGAATGCAAATGTAGTTAAAATGGTTGCCTTTCCATGTAAAGGGGTTGGAGATTTTGCTCCAATTTTGGTCTTCCTCCCAAAACTGCTTAAATATAGAGCATTATAATGTTGTCATTCAGAAAAAGCCAAGTTCTAGGAATATTTTTTGCTTTACTGACTTAAATTACCCAAACTAGCAGTAAAAAACCTGTTCAGAAAATAAATTCCAGGAAGCAGAAATTTGTCAAAGATATCAGCATGGTCTCTTTCCATCATCTCTGAATCTGCCTTGGGCCTCAGTGTTATACAACTAAAAATAGCAACTAGTGCTGTGCTTCAAATAGAGTTAAGGTCACTTCCATGCAGCAGTTATCACAGTCCAGATACTTGGCAAAATGCAAGAACAATAAGCAAATATCATAAAGTAATTCAGATAACTTTTGAATCTAGTTACATTGCCCATTGTTCACATAAAATGTGAGGAAGCAAGCTAATAATAACTAGTAAAAATGTAATATTTTGAATTTGGGTCCATGACCTCTTTGATATCCTGTGGAAATTTTGCAGGGCTGTTTGCTTCTGCCATTTATCCCTTTGTCACCTTTCAGTAGGTTCCAAACTAATGAAATGACACTATGTAGAAAGCCACAAATTATCCTGCTTCACCTCTGTATTTTATGTCATATCAATCACCTGTTCAAGATCTCAGTACATGAAAATCTGTCCTATGCACACATGTGTATTGTGATACCAATTGTGGCACCTTGTATTTAGTGGCAGACATGCCAGTAGACATTTTAGTGACATTAAAAAGAGGAGGAGAACAGCCATTCCAGATATTTTTGTCCTACCATCAAAACCGGAGATGCTGGAAACTAAAAGCTCAGACTGGTCTGATTTCTCCTTGGTATCCCTTGTTAGAAATCAAGGAACCTCCTAAGAGACTTGCCCAAATGTGAAGCCTATACACACAATTTCTCCGCCAGCAATCAGAGTACCACTTGATTAGTCACTCAACTTAAAAACACAGATTTACATATTTTCCCTTGGACTTAGATTCCTAAACCTGGTCATCTAAACCATGTGAAGAGGATCAACTTTGCAGGTACTTAATTCACACATCTTTAGCTAATTATTGAAGGCACTGGATTAGCTGATATGTTCATTTTCCCAGAACAAGAACTTTTCTGAGAATATGGGCAATTAATTATCTGGCACAGTGCTCTTGCCATATTGCCCATTAACTACGAATATGGAGGTGGCAGATCTGAAAGACTATGTCACCAAATGACTTCAACAGGAAGAAGAGAAAATGCCACACAACCACATCTTTGAACTTTCATTCCTCTTCACAGATGAATGGAGAATCATTGGGCCATAATCATACCCTATGTGAGACGACAGAAGCTTCAATGCAGTCAGAAAACATGCCCAAGTTTGGCCCAGTCCATAGACAATTTAAGTGAGATGAAACCGTACAGTGCAAAATTAAACACAAGTACAGGGGAGTGGAGGCACGTACAATCTTCAGAAAGGAAATCCTCTGAGGAAAGATGACTGAGAGCACCCCTGATGACTCAGAAATTCAATTGCATAAGCAACCTGAGTGATGACCTGAATGAATACAATGCATATTGATCAATCTTGACCAACAGGTGTGAGTTAGAAGCACAAGCAAGTTAGATCTCATATCAGCAGAGTTAACTTTCCAAGAATATTCTTTAGGAAAACACAGGAGTCACATGCCAGAGGAATGCTTAAGTTAACTACAAACTTTTAGCTCTCCTTCCTTTCCTCTAAATCTAATCCCATAGTCTCAACCCCAACTTTGTAGCAGAATACCAGCTACTATCTCAGCAATCATTTCTGTCCCAGTCTCCATCAGATCACACAGAACTTCTAACTTCCTTTCTCTCACTCATTCATTAATGCCATCTACTAGATTCAGTGGGCATTCCTAGGGAATTGTCTGATCACACTGGCCTGGGAAGAAGGTAGGTTAATTGTAGATCTTCACCTCTCCTTCCTTTCCTCCAATTTCAGTCCCTTAGTCTCATCCCCAGCTCTGTAGCAAACCACCTGCTGTTCCCCTTCATCTCTGACATATCTCCAGGGGATAACATAAATCTTCTCCACTATTTTCTTTGTGAATTCCATTATCCCAGCCCCAAACTCCAGCAGGCATTTCCTGGGAACCTGGGCGGGAAAGCCTTCCAGAGAAGCAAGTAGCTCAGCAAAGCAGGTAGGAGTGCTTCAAATCTTCACTTTCACTCCTCTCCTCCAAATCAAATCCCCTGGTCCCATCACTGGATCACTGGATCTATAGCAGACTAACAGTTATGGTCCTCCTTATTGTCTCCTTTTCCCAGGGTACTAAAGTAGATTCTGATGGAACAACCTGTTTCTTCCCTTCTGTGATATTAGCAGCCGCCTTCTAACCAACTCCCATTCTTAAGTGTTAGCTTGTAATATCTAGAAATACATTATACCTAGAACCCTCAGTGATCACACCTATCAGGATTCTAAGAAATTTCTCTACTAGGCAACATACATCTACAACACCCTTCTAAGAATCATAGAAGGAAACTGAAATTAAGGAACAAAACATCTACCCAACAAAGAAAAAAACCAGATATCAGATCCAAGAATTGCAAGTCACACATGTCTAAATGTCAGCATAAAAACACAATCAACAACAGACAGGACAATGTCTCCATTAAAGACCAGCAACCCTATTACAGCAGGCTCTGAGAAATGCAACATAGCTGAAGCATGATATTGTTGGTTACCCTGCTGGAACACCCTTTGATGGAGGGGATGAGAAGATGCAGCACCAACAACTCAGAAACTGTGAGTCAGTGAGTAGCAGAGCATGCTGCAGGCATGCCTTTAGACCAGCCCCCAAAGACCTATTGGCCCAGGCAGCTCACTCTGCTGCATTGTCCTTTCCTTATTGGTGTCTTTGGCCCAGTTTCTGGGCACAGAAGCAGGCTTGGCTCAGGGAGGAATGCCTGCCACTCATGTTCATGGGCACCAGGGGCAGGGCAAACGTGGCTTGGAATGGTTGGCTGCAATTTCTCCTACAACATAATACAATAGAGGAAATAAGTAAATTTCTTAAGGAAAGAAAGAAAAATACAAGCAGTGGAGGGAAATTAATAAAGTAGTTCAAGAGTAGAACTTGAAAATACAAAATAATAAAAAGCAAACAAAACCAAACAAAAAGGACAAACTGAGGGAAATCTGGAAATTTAATTTTTAAGAACTTGAACAGGAACTTCAGAGTCAAGTTTTACCAACAGAGTACAGGAAATAGAAGAGAGAATCTCAGGCATTGAAGACAAAATAGGGGAAATGGATGCTTACATAAAAAAATGAAAAGAAAAGAAATATTGTTAAGTCTAAAAATCTCCAGCACAGAATATTCAGAAAATCTTGAAACTATAAGAACCGAGTCTAAAATAATAGGGATACAGGAATAAACACAAGGTGCAGAAAATATTTTCAACAAAATGAAAGAAGAGAAATTACCTAAAGAAGACATAAAAATACAAGGAACAGACAGAACACCAGACAGACAGGACCAGGAAAATAAATTACCCTCAACATGTACATGAAACCATCAAACATACAGAGCAAGAAAAGAATAGTAAAAGTTGCCATGGAAATATACCAAGTAACATATGAAAGGTATACCTATTAGAGTGTTTCCTGAATTCTCAGTGGAGACTCTAAAAGCCAGAAAACTGTGGACTGAGGTGCTGTAAACTATGAGAGACCACAAAGGCTACTATATTCAGCACCATTTTCAATCACCATAGATAAAGCAAAAAGACACTCAATGACAAAACCAAATTTAAGGAATTTATATCTATAAATGCAGTCCTACAGAAGGCATTAGAAGAAAAGCAGAAGTTAGCCACACCCAAGAAAAACATATGAATACATAATTGAAGACCAACCAATTAAGATAAGAAAACACAAACACATGTACACACATACCACTAAAACAAAACAGGAGTCAAAAAACACTTCTCACTGATAACTCTCAACATCAATTGTCTCCTTTCCCCAGTAGAAGTAGCCAAACAAGCAGAATGGATGTGAAGATGGTTTTCACACTTAGGCTGAACTGAAGAAACACACCTCATGGTAAAGGATAGGAAAAGGTATTCCAAGCAAATGTACTTAAGAAACAAGCCAATCTCACTATTTTTTTTATGCTGTGTTTTGCTGATATCCATGGGAGGCCTGACCCTTTATGAACATAAACAGAGAAGGAGTGGATGGGAGGGGGGAAGTGGGGAGACAGAGTAGAAGAGGGAGGGGAAAATTTGGTCTATATATAAAACAAGGTTATTTTTAATAAATGAGATAGCTAATGCCAGTAAGTTTACAGTATGCATAAGAGCTCCAGAACAACAAGAAAAAAGTCACAACAAAGAATAATACACAGCAAGAAATATAAAACTCAGGGACCAAATCAATACAATAGAAACAACTTACAAAAGTGTACAAAATCAATGAAAAAACAAGTTTGTTCTTTGAGAAAGTCAATAAAACTGACAAACCTTTGGCCAAGATATATGAAGAGCACAAGAAACTAGACATCAGAAAACCAACTAATCCAATTTTAAAAAATGAGGTACAGACGTAAACAGAGAATTCTCAATAGAAGAATCTCAAACAGCAATGAAACACATAAAGAAATGTTCAATATCCTTAGCCATCAAGATAGACAAATCAAACCAACTCAGAGATTATATTTTACACCTATCAGAACGGCTAAGATAAAAAACACAACCAGTAGCTTATTCTGGAGAGAATGTGAAGCAAAGGGAATGCTTCTCCATTGCTAGTCTGAGTGTAAACTTTTCAATCTCTTTGGAAATCAATATGATAGCTTCTCAAAAAATTAGGAGTCAATCTACCTCAAGACCCAGCTTTTGGGCACATACTCAAAGGATGCTCAATCATACCATGAGGACACTTGCATCACTGTGTTCATGGCAGCTTTATTCATAAAAGCAAGATGGAAACAGCTTAGATGCCACTAAACCAAAGAATGGATAAAGAAAATGTGATACATTTATACAATAGAGTGTTGTTCAGCTGTTAAAAACAATGAATCAGGAAATTGAATCATTTGGATGGAACTAGAAAAAAAAATCATCCTAAGTGAGGTAACACACACCCAGAAAGGCAAATATGGTATGTACTCACTCATGAGTGGATAATAAGTGTAAAATCCCCAGACTAAGAGAGGCTAGATAAAAAGGAGAGCCCAAGAGGGACTTCATGGGTTTCCCTGGAAAGGGGAAAGAGAAGAGATATTCTAAGTGTACTTGGAGATAGGGGATGGAGGGAGATTGCTGAAAGAGATGACTGGTAATGGGTGCATTTTGGGGTCAAAGAAAGGGGTACATTTGACGGTCAGGTATAAACCCTGATGCAAGAAAAACTCCCACAAATCTACAAAGTTGAGCACAGCAAGATTCCTAGCAATGAGGGATATGTAGCATGAACTAGTCAACTAACCATCTCCTGTGATCAGATTGGTTACTATCCCAGTTGTGCAGAGACCAAACACCAAGCATTAGCCTGAGCTCAGGAAATCCAGCTGAAGAGGGAGATGAAGGACTGTAGGAGGCTCAGGGTTCAAAAACATCCCAAGAAAAACCACAGAAACAATTAACTTGGGTCAAAAAATACACAGAGTATAATTGAACAACCAGGTAGCCTACATGGGAGCTACGTAGGCCCTTTATACATATGTGATAATTGTGCATCTTGGACTATATGTGGGACTCCTAATAATGGGAGCAGAAACCTTCCCTAATGCTTTGCCTCATTCTTGGGAACCTATTACTTTTACTGGATTGCCTTGCACAGCCTTAATACAAGAAGAGGTACTCAATCTTTCTGAAACTTGATATGCCATGCTTTTGGACACCTTTGGAAAGCTTGCCCTTTCTGAACAGAAACAGAGAAGTGGATTGGCCTAGAGATTATTTGGCCAAGATTGGCTAAAGTATTTACTGTTTCTATTTTTATTTTCCATAGCTTTTTTTAAAACATGTTTTAGGTTTTTTCTGAATCATTTTTAAATATTTTTTTTCTTATTTTACACATCAGTCCCAGTTCCCTATCCCTCTCACCCTCCCATACCTCCCACCAATATCCCCCCACCACATTCCCCCATCCATACCCCAGGGAGGGTGAGGCCTTCCATGAGGGGTCATCAAAGTCTGTCAAATCATTTGGGATAGGGTGTAAGACCTCCCCCTAACCCTAACCCCTAACCCTAACCCTAACCATGTCTCTAGGCTAAGGAAATGTCCCTCCATGGGGAATAGGCTCCTGAAATCCTTTCCTGCACAAGGGATATATCCTCTTTCCTTGTCAGAGGTGCCATAAACTTCCCAGGCCTCCTAACTGAGACCCAAATTCAGGGGGTCTAGGTCAGTCTTATCCTAGATTCCCAGCTCTCAGTCTAGGGTCCAAGAGCTCACCCCTTTTCAGGTCATTTGTTTCTGTGGGTTATTTGTGACCCCTTTGCTCATCACTTCTCCCTCTCTGAAGCTGAATTTTGGGAGTTTGGCTCAGTGCTCAGTGTTTAGCTGTGGGTGTCTGGTTCTGCTTCCATCAGCTGCTGGATGAAGGCTCTAGGATAGCATATTAAGGTAGACATCGGTCTCATTATCTGGGTAGGGAATTTAAAGTAGCTTCTTCACTATTGCTTACATTGCTAGATGGGGTCATCCTTGTAGGTCTCTGGACATTTCCCTACTGCCAGATTTCTCTTTAACCTATATTGGCTCCCAATTTTCTCAAGAGATCTTGTCCCTTTCCCTTCTGTGAGAGACCATGTATGACTCTCCTAGTGTCCTCCTTGTTTCCTAGCTTTTCTGTCAGTGTGGATTTTAGGCTGGTAATGCTTTGGTCCATGTCTAAAATCCATAAATGAGTGAGTAAATACCATGGTTGTCATTTTGTACCTGGGTTACCTAACTCAGGATGGTTTCTTCTGTTCCATCTGTTAGCCTGAAAACTTCAAGATTCCATCATTTTTTGTTTGTTTGTTTGTTTTGGTTTTTATGCTGAGTATTATTCTATTGTGTAATTGTATTACATTTCTCCATCCATTCTTCAGTTGAGGGACATTTAGGTTGCTTCCACATTCTGGCTATTGCAAATAATGCTGCTATGAACATAGTTGAATGGCTATATTTGGTGCATAAATGTGCAC
The DNA here is from genome assembly GCF_943737965.1 of Phodopus roborovskii. NCBI lineage: Eukaryota > Metazoa > Chordata > Mammalia > Rodentia > Cricetidae > Phodopus > Phodopus roborovskii. Next base: position 28,504,817 of record NW_026125391.1, on the reverse strand, counting down.
CTTTTGGGTATATGCATAAGAGTTGAATTGTTGGAACTTCTGGTAGACTGATTCCCATTTTCCTGAGGAACCACCATAGTGATTTCCAAAGTGGCTATAAGAGTTTGCATTTCTACCACCAGTGGATGAGTGTTCCCCTCTCTCCACATCCTCTCCAGAATGAACTGCCCTTGGTATATTTGATTTTAGCCATTCTGACAAGAGTAAGATGGTATCTCAGAGTTGTTTTGATTTGCATTTCCCTGTTGGCTAAGGAGGTTGAGTACTTTTTTAAGTGTCTTTCAGCCATTTTAGATTCCTCCATTGAGAATACTCTGTTTATTTCTGTACCCCACTTCTTGACTGGATTATTTGGTGTTTTAGTGATTAACTCCTTGGGTTCTTTGTACATTTCAGAGATCAGCCCTCTGTCAAATGTGGGGTTGTTGAAGATACTTTGCCATTCTGTGGACTGCCATTTTGTCTTGTTGCCTTACAGAAGCTTCTCAAGTTCAGAAGGTCCCATTTATTAATTGTTGATCTCAGTGTCTGAGCTAATGATGTTATGTTTAGAAAACAGTCTCATGAAACAATTCATTTAGGGGTACCTGCCAATTTCTCTAGTAAGAGATTCAGTGTGGTTGGATCTATGTTACAGTCTTTGATCCATTTGAACTTAATTTTGTGCATGGCCAAAGATGTGGATCTGTCTTCTGTCTTCTACACATGAGCAACAAGTTGTGCCAGCACCATTTGTTGAAGATTCTTTATTTTTTCCATTGTATAAGTTTAGCAGGTTTGTCAAAAATCAGGTGTTCATAGGTATCTGGGTTAATATCAGGGATTTCAATTTAATTCTATTAGTCTACCTGTCTGTTTTTGTAACAATGCCAAGCTGTCTTTAGGACTATAGCTTCATAGTAGAGCTTAAAGTCAGAGATGGTAATGCCTCCTGAGGTTAATTTATTGTACAGGGTTGTTTTGGCTATCCTAGGTCTTTTGTTTAGTTGAGTTTAGTTGAGTATTGACTTCTCAAGGTCTGTGAAGAATTGTTCTTGGATTGTGATGGGGATTACATTGAATCTGTAGATTGTTTTTGGCAAGATTGACTTTTTATTAAGTTGATCCTGCCTATGCATGAGCATAGGAGACCTTTCCATTTTCTGATATCTTTTTAATTTCTTTCTTTAAAGATTCAAAGCTCTTGCTATACAGGTTTTTCCCTTGTTTCAATAGGATTATCCCAAGATATTTCATGATGTTTATGGCCATTGTAAAGGGTGTAATGTAAAGGGTATAAATGTTTCTCTTATTTCTTTCTAAGCCCCTTTATTATCTTTATATAGTAGGGCTACTGATTTTGGAAGTTAATCTTGTATCCTGCCACTTTGCTAAATGTGTCTATCAGCTGTAGGAGTTCCTTGGTAGAGTTTATAGTGTCACTTATATAAACTATCATATCATCTGCAAATAGTAAAAGGTTGACTTCTTCCTTTCCAATTTTTATCCCCTTGATCTCCTTTTGTTGTCTTATTGCTCTAGCTAGAACTTCAAGTATAATATTGAAGGAATATGGAGTGGAAAATATTGTCCTATCTCTGATTTTAGAGTAATCACATTGAGTGTCTGTTCATTTAGTTTGATGTTGGCTGTTGGTTTACTGTATATTGCTTTTATTATGTTTAGGTAAGTTCCTGTTATCCCTGATCTCTCCAAGGCCTTTATAATGAAGGCATGTTGTATTTGTCAAAGGCTTTTTCAGCATCTAGTTTGACGATCATATGCTTTTTCAATTTGTTTACATGGTGAATTACATTGATGAATTTTTATATATTGAACCATCCCTGCATCTCTGAGATGAAGCCTACGTTAGATGATTTTTCTGATGTGTTTTTGGATTTGATTTGCCAGTATTTTATTGAGTATTTTTGCATCAATATTCATGAGGGATATTGGTCTGCAGGTCTCTTTCTTAGTTGTGTTTATGTGTGACTTGCAAACCAAGGTAATTGTAGCCTAATAAAAAGAATTTGGCAATGAATCTTCTGTGTCTATTGTGTGGAACAATTTGAGTAGTATTGGTATTAGCTCTTCTTTGAGTTTCTGGTAGAATTCTGCACTGAAGCCATCTGGCCTTGATCTTTTTTGGTTAGGAGATTTTTTATGATTGCTTCTAGTTCATTAGGAGTAATAAGTCTTTTCAAATTGCTTATCTGTCCTTGATTTAATTTTGGTAAGTGATAGCTATTCAGAAATTTGTGCATTTCCTTTGAATTATTGAATTTTGTGGAGTACAGGTTTTTAAAGTATGACCTGAGTAGTCTTTGGATTTCCTCAGCATCTATTGTTATGTTCCTATTTTCATTTCTGATTTTACTAATTTTCATGGTCTCTCTCTGCTTTTTGGTTCAGTTGGATAAAGTTTTGTCTATCTTGTTGATTTTCTAAAATATCCAACTCTTTGTTACCTTGATTCTTTATATTGTTTTCTTTGTTCCTACTTTACTGATTTCAGTCCTCAGTTTGATTATTTCCTGGCATCTATTCCTCCAGGGTAAGTTTGTTTCTTTTTGTCCAAAAGGATTCACTTGTGCTCTTAATTCTCTAATGTGACTATCATCCATTTTTATCATGTAGGCACTTAGTGCTATGAACTTTCCTCTTAGTACTGTCTTAAAGTATCCCATAAGTTGGGTGTGTTGTGTCTTCATTCTTACTGAATTCTAGGAAGTCCTTAATTTTTTTTATTTCTTCCTTGACACAGGAATGGTGCATCTATGCATTGCTAACTTTCCATAAGTTTGTAGAGTTTCTGTAATTTGTGTTGTTGTTGAATGCTAACTTAAAAGCATGGATGCCTTATAAGATACAGGGGGCTATTCCAATTTTTTTCATATTCGTTGAGGTTTATTATGTTGTTCAGTATGTGATTGATTTTAGAGAAGGTTCTATGTGGAGCTGAGAAGATGTTATATTCTTTTGTGTTTGGATAGAATGTTCTATAGATGTGTGTTAAACCCATTTGGGACATAACTTCTGTTAGTTCTTTTGTTTCCTTGTTAAGTTTCTGACTGGTGGTCCTGCCTAGTGGTAAGAGTGGGGTATTGATGTCTCCCAGTATAAGTGTTTGAGGTTTTATGTGAAATTTGAGTTTTAATAATATTTCTTTTATGAATATGGGTGCCTTTGGATTTGGGGCATAGATGTTCAGAATTGAGATTTCCTAATGGATTTTCATTTCTGTGATGAATATGAAATGATCATCTTCATCTCTTTTGATTGATTTTAGTTTGAAGTCTAATTTTTTAGATATTAAGATCGCAACACCTGCTTATTTCTTGGGTCCATTAGATTGGAAAATCTTTTCTCAACTCTTTATTCTAAGGTAATGTCTGTCTTTGAAGCTGAGGTATGTTTCTTGTATGCAGCAGAAGGATAGGTTCTGTCTTTGTATCTATTCTGTTAACAACTGTCTTTTCATAGGCCAGTTAAGACCATTAATATTGAGGGAAATTAACGACCATTGATTGTTAATACTTATTTATTTTGGATTTGTTGGTGGTGGTGGTATTGTAAATACATTCCCCCTGCTTTACCCCTGGTTCCTGGTTAAGTGGGATTACCTATTGCCTATGTTTTTGTGAGTGTACTTAACTTCCTTGGGTTGGAGTTTTCCTTCCAGAACTTTCTGTAGGGCTGGATTTGTGGACATGTATTGTATAAATCTGGTTTTGTCATGGAATATCTTGTTTTCTCCATCTATAGTGATTGAGAGTTTGACTGGGTATTGTAGTCTTGGCTGGTATCCATAGACTCTTAGTGTTTGAAGAACATCTATTAAGGACCTTCTAGCCCTCAGAGTTTCCATGGAGAAGTCAGGTGTAATTCTCATAAGTCTGCCTGTGTATGTTACCTGGCCTTTTTTCCTTCTCTGCTCTTAATATTCTTTCTTTATTCCATATGTTTGGTGTTTTGATTATTACATAGTGAAATGACTTTTCTTTTTTGCTTTTTGTTTTTGTTTTTGTTTTTGTTTTTTTGTTTTTGTTTTTTTTTTTAATATATATTCAGTCTATTTGATGTTCGGTGTGCTTCTTGTTCTTTCATAGGCGTGTCCTACTTCAGGGTGGGAAAGTTTTCCTCTATAATTTTGTTGAACAGGTTTTCTGCATCTTTGAGCTGGGCTTCTTTGCCTTATTCTATTCCTTTTTCCTTAGATTTGGTCTTTTTTGTGTGTCCCACATTTCCTGGATATTTTGTGTTAAGGATTTATTGGTTTTAACATTTTCTTTGGTTGATGAATCTATTTCCTCTAGTTTATCTTCAGTGCCTGAGATTCTCTCTTCTATCTTTTGTATAGGTTGGTTATGCTGACATTAGTAGTTCCTGATCATTTAACAAGCTTTGCTATTCCCAGCATTCCCTCAGTTTTTGTTTTCTTTATTGTCTGTATTTCAGTTTTCAGGTCTTGAACTGTTTGAATTATTTCCTTCATCTCTTTGATGAAGGAAACAGAGGAAGGAAACAGGGAGAAATAACTTACAACCTAGAAAGATGAACACGAGCAATTTCCACCGGATGCTCTCCTGTCCCAGTCCTGCCAACAAGAGAGCTTTTCCCAATTCTTCCTCCAACCTCCTTCCAAGGTCACTTCTGCCCAATGGGCGTGGTCAGTGCCACAGAAGGACTATCTCACTACAATTCCCCTTTTAGTCTAAAGAAAAGATTTAGGTTTAATACAAAACTATATACAAAACAGTGAATAATGAGTGTGCTCTAAGAAAAGGGAAATCAAGAACAAAAATGACCTACATATCTAGTCCTAGGGTAAAGGCATATCGGAGTTTACAATAGAGTTGTGCTAAGCTGGAAAACTTAAGTCTAGTACATAATATATCTAACTAGGAAGAGAGAATAATATTTGTGATAGTTTAATCTTCAACCTCATCAAGACCTGAGAAGGAAAATAACGATACTAGAGTAGACAGGAAGTGCGAGTGGGCAACTTCCAAAAGGTGTAGCAAGGACAGAAACAGCAAGCCACCTGGACAGTCACCCTAGGTCTCACAGCAATGTTGGTACACCCTGTTTTAGCTAAGGCCAAGAGAACTTGACAGACCACAACAACAGCAGGGAGGTAAAATGGCTGTCTTACCCTGACTTGGTAAGGTTCAGCAGTCTTTTATATTTGTCTCCTGTAAGCACATAGGACTGCATGTCCAAATCAGTGGTCAAGGTGGGGCAGTTCTTTGCCCAACAGACCATTAGCTGAGGCAAGAATGAACTCCAACTGGAGCAACAACAGTGTCCAACATATTTTTGGGAAAGTGCACGGTGCTGTCAGGAGCAACAGTGTCTCATGTCAATGGAGTACTAATATTAAAACATTTAAATGCCATGTTCTGCATGTCTATGAAGTGATTGAAGATCTCATAGGTACAGGAAACATGAGTGAAGATAGTCTGTAATACTCAGGAACTTAGCTAAAAAACTGATTAAAACTTCCCTGAGTAAAGCAGGAACAAATACTTAAACAATGTAATATATACATACATATAAATCCCTAAAATAGAGGTAGAATAGAAATGTCAAGACAAGAGGTAGAACTATAAAGGGCAGCATGATAAATATCCCAAATTGTATCAATACACAAAATGTCTTGAATACAAGAAAAGTATACATACATAGAATATGGTAAAAAATAATGTGCATAAAACATCATAAGTGGAAAGATTTCACACAATACAACAAAATATAAACTTAATTTTACATAGCTTACCACATATAAGAATACATAACAATGTAATCTTACTCTTACTCAAATTCACAAGAAAATAGGCTAATCTACCTATATCCCATCTAAACCATAACTTTCCCAACCATTCCCTATTCCTGTCTAAAAGATAAACCCGAGTGTAAGCATCACTTTCCATACCCAACCATAAATAAGTAAAACCAACCCAAAGAAAATGACGATTATCCCAAAATTCCAAGGGTAGGGAAAGCAGGCGTTGTTATCTTAAGGTTAGTTCCTGCTGAAATGGGACAGTGATTGCTCTAATGGATCCTGTAGGAAGAAAACTTTTAGCAACCAAATTTTTCAACAGAACTGGCTGTGACATATGTAGTTAGTCACTGTGTGGCAGAAAATGCTTGACTGTAGTTTTATTTGAAACTCTGGCCAGGGTGTAATAATAAGGTGCACCATTACAGCTAGCTAGTCATGAGTTGTCTCGAGCAAAACAGTCTCAAACTGGTTTAAGGGTGATGTTTTTAGTTCAGATGCATCAGGTTGAATCAAGTGGAAATGATGATGTGGGGCCCCATCTTCTTTCTGGAGAGTTCAGAGACTGCTATTAGGAATCATTATTTCTTGTGGAAAAGTTACACATCAACATTAAAGTAAAATTTTCAAGTTGTAAGGTATGCATTAGGGAAAGACAACAATAAGCATTACAAAGTATATGAGAAAATTAGAATTTTAGAGAGAAAATTACGTATAAGAAATGAGTCCCCAGATTTTGTTTTCTTCTGCCTTACACCAATTGGCTTCTTGATTTAAGGCAGAAACCATGAATTTAATCTTAACAACATGCTTGAATTTAGAGAAGGAAAGCCCAATCCAACTCCAAAGCCAGCATTGGTTTACATGAATTGGGACTTCAGGAATACTAGATAGTAAAGAGAAATAGAGTTCTGTATAGAAATAGTTTACTACAATTAAATATTTTTACCATATATCAGATTTTGCTTCATTAAGTAATTGTTTCTGAAGAGCTGTCTTCTCTTCTGTAGGTACCTACATGTTCAGTGTCTTTCGGCTGTTTGATGATAGGCTTTCTTTGTTTTCCTGTAAGAACGAGAACAGAACAGTTCCCCTACCTTTGAGAGGTCTCCGCACATCACATGGGACCTAATTTGTTGGATGACTTGTCATTTCTCTTCATTAAGATGTTTCTCTTGTTCAACTTGCATCTTGATTAACTTAGATGGTATCCATAGTTTTTCTTCTCCTGTAGATACAAATGCAAAACAACTACCCCAACGTAACACATATCCTGCTTTCCATTCTGAGGTCAATACATCCTTGAAGTACACTGGCTGATTTAGTTTAGAAGTTTTTTCTATTGTCCAGTTTCTTTCTGCAGCTGTTTTTCCTTTTTCATCAGCATTAAGAAAGTTTAATGCTAATAAAGCATTATGTTATCTGTGTTTGATTGTCTTGGTTCCTCCTGCCTGTTTATGGAGCATTTCTTTTAAAGTACGATTGGATCTCTCAACCACTGCTTGTCCTGTAGGATTGTGTGGTATGCCAGTTAAGTGCTTTATGTTATAATACTCAAAAAACTGTTTCAATTACAACCTAGATAGATGAACACCAGCAATTTCCACCGGATGCTCTCCTGTCCGAGTCCCGCCAGCAAGAGAGCTTTTCCGGGCTCTTCCTCTGACCTCCTTCCACAGGTCACTTCCGCCCATGGTTCCACCCCTCCTAATGGGTGTGACCAGTGCCACAGAAGTACTATCTCACTACACACAGGTTAATAGTATGGATATAAAGATAAAAACCATCCTTCTGCTGCATTCAAGAAACATACCTCAACTTCAAAGATGGACTTTAATTCAGAGTTAAGGAATGGGAAAAGATTGTCCAATCAAGCAGCCCTAAGAATCAAGATGATGGAACTGTCCTAATTTTTAACAAATTAGATTTTAAGCTAAAATTAATCAAAAGCAGTGAATAAGGTCATTTCATATTCATCACAGGAAACATCCAACAAGATAAAGTATCAATTCTGAACATCTATGCAGCAAATACAAAGGCACCCACATTCATAAAAGAAACATTACTAAAACTCAAATCTCACATTAAACCATACACACTTATAGTGGGAGACTTCAACACCTCACTCTCACCACTGGACAAGACTACCAAACAGAAATTTAACAAAAAGTAAATAACAGAAGATATAACCCAATTGGGCTTAACAGATCTATAGAACATTCCATCCAAACACAAAAGAATATACCTTCTTCAAAGCATCACATGGAAACTTCTCTAAAACTGACCACATTCTCAGCAATAAAGCAAACCTTAACAGATACAAAATAAAAATTGCAATAACATCCTGTATCGTATAAGACCACCATGGCTGAAAATTAGAATTATGCAATAACACAAATTGCAGAAACCTGATGAACTCATGGAAATTGAACAATGCTCAACTACACCACTCCTGTGTCAAGGAAGAAATAAAGAAAGAAAAAGACATCCGAAAATTTAATGAAAATGAAGGCACCCATACCAAAACCTATGAGACACTATAAAAGCAGTGCTAAGAGGAAAGTTCATAGCACTGAGTGCCCACATGAAGAAACTGGAAAATAGCCACCCTAGGAAATAAACAGAACAAGTGAAAGCTCTAGGAGGAGAGGACACTGGGAAATAATGAAATTGAGAGCTGAAATCAGTGAAGTGGAAGTAAAGAAAGTAATATAAAGAATCAATGGGACAGACAGTTGGTACTCTGAGAAAACCAACAAGATAGACAAAACTTTATCAAACATAACCAAAAGGCAGAGAGGAAATATGCAGATTAACAAAATCAGATATGAAAAGGGGACATAACATTAGACACTGAGGAAATGCAGAGAATCATCAAGTCATACATTGAAAACTTGATTTTTTTTTTTAAAAAAGCTAAAATTATACAATATAAAAAAAGAAAGCATCTTCAACAAATGGTGCTGGCATAACTGGATGCAGACATGTACAAGATTACAGATAGATCCATATCTATCATCATGCACAAAACTTAAGTTCAAATTGATCAAAGACCTCAAATAAATCCAGCCACACTGAACCTCTTAGAAGAGAACTTGGTAGCAACTCTTGAATGAATTAGCACAGATGACTACTTCCTGAACATAATGGCAGTAACACAGACACTGAGATTGACAGTTAATTAATGGGACCTCCTGAAACTGAAAAGCTTCTGTAAGGCAAAACACACAGTTAACGAGACAAAACAGCAACCAATAAAATGGAAAAAGTTCTTCACCAAACCACATCTGAAAGAGAGCTGATTTTCAAAACATACAAAGAACTTATGAAGTTACCAAAACACCAAACAATTCAATTAAAAAGTGGGGTACAGAACTAAACAGAGAACTCTTAATAGAGAAATCTAAAATGGCTGAAAGATACTTAGGAAACTGCTCAACATCCTTAGCCATCAGGAAAATGCAAATCAAAACAACTCCAAGAAAGCATCTTACTCTCACCAAAATGGCTAAAATGAAAAACACCAAGGACAGTTTATGTGAGAGAGTATATGGAGAAAGGGGAACAGTCCTCCACTGATGGTGGGAGCACAAACTTGTACAGCTTCTTTGAAAATCAGTATGGCATTTTCTCTGGAAATGGGAACAAGTGTACTACAAGATCCACCAATTCCAGTCCTAAGCATATGCCCAAATGATGCATATTCATACCAGGACATCTCTTCAACTATGTTCAAATCAGCACTCTTTGTAATAGCCAGAACCTGGAGGCAACCTAGATGCCTTTCAACTGAAAACTTGATACAGAAAATGTGGCACATTTACACAATGGAGTACTAAACACAAACCAAAACAAAACACAAAACAATGGAATCTTGAAATTTGCAGGTAAATGGATGGAGCTAGAAGAAACCATCATAAGTAGGGTAACCCAGTAACAGAAAGACACAGTGTGTACTCACTCATATACAGATAATTGACTTAGAGCAAAGGTTTACCAGATTACAATCTATGCCTCCAGAGAAGCTAGTAAACAAGGAGAATGGTAAGAGAAACATACACATTCCCATGGGAAGGGAAAAGGGACAAGAGCTCCTGAACACATTGAGAATATGGGAGGTGGGAAAGGGAAGTAGTAGAAAGAGGAGGGAGAAGAGGAGGGGGAAGAGAACATGAGGGTTCAGGAAGATTGAGTAATAAGATGAAGAGAGGAGAGCAAGAAAAGAGACACATCAATAGAGGGAGCCATTACAGGTTTAAAGAGAAATCTGGAACCAGGGATTGTAGAGAGATCCACAAGGATGACCCCAACTAGGAATCTAATAGTGGAGAAATGCCCTTCCCTTATAATGAGAATATTGAATACCTTAAATGCCATCCTAGAGCTTTCATCCAGTGGCTGATGAAAACAGAAGCAAAGATTCACAGCTAAGCACTGAGCCAAACTCCTGGAATCCAGTTTCAGAGAGGGAAGAGCAATGAACAAAAGGGTCAAGACCACACTGGGAAAACCCACAGAAACAGGTGCCCTGCACATGTGGGAAACTCATGGACCCCAGTCTGACACCTGGGGAACCAACACTGAACCAAAACAGACCCCATGAAAGTGATTGTCTGCGGACACATCCCCCATGGAGGGATAACTGCCTTAACCTAGAGAAAGGAGAGAAGCCCAATCCCTACTTCACATGACCTGTCAGATCTACATGACCCCAACTGGATGGCATTCCCCTACATTTGCAGGGGGTGGGGGGATGGGACGGGAAGGGTGGTTAGGGGGCATGTGAGAGGGCAGAGAGGGAGGGAGGGAGGGTGGGAGGAAAGGAGGGAACGAGGGAGGGAGAGGGAACTGGGATCAACATGTAAAATAATAAATTAAATAAAAAAAATCACACACACACACACACACACACACACACACACACACACACACACAAAGGCCACAGATGGAGAGAATCTGGATACTGTATGGTATTCTATTGTCTTTTTACGGTTTGACTGCTGAGGAAACAACTGTTAAAGGAAATACTGCTGGATTAATTCAATTTATATATTTTAAAAATACTTTGACTCCAAAATTTAAGTCTAAGGACAAGTTCCTGGGGAAAAGGATTTCTATTTTTGTTTCCACAGAAAATAAAAGGCTGTGGATTCCTTCCAGACTAATGTGGTTTGATCAAGCCAGACTCCCTGAAACAGAGTTCCTGGTGATCCAACATTCAAAACAGCTTGAACAAGGCAGCCTTGCAGACTACAGCCAGGATTTCTGCATCTTCTTAGGATCCCCATGACAGCGCCCCTTATCAGCAGGAAGTATCAGCAGGAAGTAGTTTGGAAAGAACGATGCCCAAATTCCCAAATATTGTTTATAAATGTTTGTTTTTATTTAAATGGGGTTGGTTATAAATGGTTAATGATCACAGCCAATTCTTTTTAAAGGTAAAAAGGGATTATGGTATAGATATGAATACTTTGTTTTGGAATGGATTTTCATTTATTGATACAATTTAAGGTCAATTTTGTGATATGTATATTTCTCCTCTTGTTTAGGTATTTTGTTTATATAGCTCATTTATAAATGTAATGTATAATGTAGTACAGATTATAGATAATTACCTGTGATAGTCAAAGCTTAGAGTTTAGTTAGGTTTTTCAAGTTACACAGAGATGTATTTAAGATAGATAGGAATTCTTCAAACCTTTCAAAGACCTACAGAATATGGCATTTAAAATGGTTTAGAGTTTTTCTTGACAGTGAGACATGCATGCTCCTGGATTTCTGCATCTTCTTAGGATCCCCATGACAGCGCCCCTTATCAGCAGGAAGTAGTTTGGAAAGAACGATGCCCAAATTCCCAAATATTGTTTTCAATTAAATGGACTTGGTTATATAATATATATATATATACATATATATATATATATATATATATATATGAATTTAAAAAAGACAGTTTAAAGTTTATTGCTTTGCTGAAGAGTCAGCCAGACACACTATGGTCTATGGGCTGAAGATGGAAGATTACAGAAGAACTTCAGGTGACTGACAAGGCAAGATGTCTCTGTCATTTCTAGAGTTTATATACTATCCTTCTGTGGTCTTTGAAGGAGTTGAAGACAGATATTTATGGTTATAGTTTTCCTTAGGCTTAAAGATAAGTTACATATAGGACTTCAGACTCACAAAGATAGGGTAGATGATGGAATATTGTCTTTAAATCTTGCTAAATGTTAATGGGGAAAAAAACATATCGACAAAGACAAAGGATGGAACATCCCCACCTGACTCCAGCAAAAAACAATTGGCTTAAGTCACTGGCACAGACACCCAGGCACTCCAGAGGGTCTCAAAGATGAACTGTGGCTGGTTATTTAAAAATAGAACCCTTGGGTGAAGGTTTAAGTTAATAATGAAACATATGATACATAAAGTTTTATGTAGAAGATAACTTGTGGGAACATAAGGGAGAAAAGCCCACACTATATGACATGAAAGTTTCATACAGAATTTGTCATCGAGATTGAAAACTTCCTCCCTTGACGTATTGTACTTTTTTTCTCTTAAAAAATAATTTTTGTTATATATGTAGTAATCTCAAAAATAAAATAAATAAAATACCTAAAAAAAAAAAGAAGAAGAAGAAAGCGATTGTCAGCAAGGAGGACTGGACAGTCTATGGGGCCTCTGGCAGTGGAACCAGGGTGTATCCCAAGTCACAAATGTACTTCAGGAGCCCATTGCCTATGGAGGGATATTCTTTCAGCCTAGAAATACTTGGAAGTTCCTAGGCCTTACCCCAAATTACTTGACATATCTAGATTATCCCTCCTAGAAAGCCTCACCCTCCCTGGGGAGTAGATGGGAGATGTGATGGAGGGTCAGTGGGGACATGGGAAGATGGGAGGGAAAGGAAACTGGGATTGATATGTAAAAATAAGATGATTTATAATAAAATATAAAATAAAAATAATCAGTTAATACATGTTGCTTTGTCAACATAGCTACATGTATCAATAAAGGAAAGTATTGTAATACTCAAGTGTTTTCTCCAACTTCTTCCACTTGGAGCTACCAGTTACTATCATTGAGTAGTTTGATTGGGATGATTTTATATACTGTTTAAAGATATGTGTGATATTTTGACTCTCATTGAAACATAAACACCCTGTAATCAATTGAATTTTATATTTTCCCCCAAATTCATCCATTGAAATTTAATCCCAAGTGTGATGTATTTGGGGAGAAGAATGACTATATGATGAGAATCCAAATGAATGGGAATCAATACTATACAGACAATACTTCAGTAAGCTTCTTTCCCTCTTCCACCTTGTAATGCTCCAAAGAAAGAAAGCCATCTGTGAACTGGACAATGACTCTTCTACAGAGCTCGTTGACCCAAACTTTGAGAAATAAATTTCTGTTGTTTATAGGAAATCAGAACTCTGGTGTTTTGTTATAGCAAATATAATGAATGAATATGTAGGAATGGCTTTGCCTTCTAGTAGTTGTCACTGTAGAGAACAACTAGCAAAGGTATCTCATTAAGATACTCTGAACACTTCATGGAGAAATTCACTGTTTTCATTAACTCACTCATCATTTATTGATTACTTTCCAGAGGCAAGGCACCAGTGCAGGAGCCAGAAGTACTTAATAGAACAAAACAGATACAGTTTATGCCACATGAAATTTTCACTCTAGTAAGGATAGGCAGATGAGCACACCACTTTTTCACTATAGTAGAAAAATAAAATATAATACATAAAATAGAATGAAACAGATAGGCAGAAAAATCCTTGCTTTTTTATAAAGCTATATATATATATATATATGTATATATATATATATATATATATAAAAGCTTTCTTCTTGAATGTTACATTTAATAGATATGGATACTGACAAAGATGATCTCAAACAGGGGTGATAAGAGATAGAGGTTAACACCAGTAAAGGAGTCTTGATGCATAGTGTCTAATACAAAATTGAAATTTGGACTGGAACACTTGGAAGTGGGGCAATTAAATTTGAAATTAGTGGAGAAGCACTAATATTGCTGATATATGAACATAGGAATATAATAAAAGCACAAAGACCAAGGTTCTTGATCATGGAGTTATATAGTAGATATTGAAATGAGACTGTGATGTGGATGGAGTTAAAGAGAATTACAGTGAATGAAATGCAAAATTCTTGAAGAAATAAAAAATGTCTTCCTGGGTTTCATAGATAGCTGCAACAATACTTAAATGTACGAAGCACTCACCACTTAACAGATGTGTGCCCTTGTATGATTCTCTTCCCCTGACTGGCAGCAGCCAGCAGAAAAAATTTTATCTGAGTTAGTGAACTGAGACTGTTTTATGTAGATAATTTGCAATAGCAAATCTCAGAGAGGCCTGACAGCTGGATGAGATCAGTTGAGTCAGTATGTTCCAGAAGTGGGTCAGCCAAAGAAGAAAGGAAGAGAGGACAGTTCTGCGGTGAGTTGTGAAGTGGATAGTCCATGGAGAGGAGACAAAAGGAAAATGTGGAACTAGGAATACTAAAGTTACTTGAGATTAAAAGAAATTACAGAGGGGTAGGCAGTTGTTATATAGTGCTTTCTGAGAAGCCTTATATGTTAAAACATTTGTTTTACTTAGCTTACAAACAGGGTTAGGATTAGAATGGACAATACCCAGTCACAGAAGATTGCCATTTCTCCTCTAAAAGGCCACTTTACAGTTACAAATACTAATCTACTCAGAATCTCATTACTGCATTGTTCTCATTACTTATGAAAGTTTGTGGTCCCCAAGCTTCTTTATTTTGGGTGTATAGGCACATGAAAATTGCAACACATAATTTCTTGAATGACTGGCCTAGGAAGACATGCCACTGGCACAATAGTAGAACAAATATGAGAATAGTCAACCACACCCTAATACTTAAGGCCCACTCCACAAGATGAAACCCATATCTGGCATCACTACCGGGGTCAAGAAGCTGTAATTAGACAGAGCATAGGCCTTATGGGATAACCTACTAGTATTCTGTTAAGGTAGACTAGTGACTTGATGTTTTATAACATTAGATTAATGCATCTTTCATGTTTTATCAAAGAAGCTTCTATTTGCAGTAGATAAAGATTTACACAGAGACCCACAACTGGTTTATATATAGAGACTAAGAGACCGTATGATTCTTAGCCCCAAATGGGACATCTATATCACATCCCATCCCCAAGTCACAGAGATCATTTCAGATTAGAGGATGGACAGACTGTAAGAAACAAAGCTAGTGGTTGATGGCAAAAAATGATGTCACAGCAGGGCCATTGCAGTGATTGTGACCATATGTGTAAGAGCTGTGCAAGCTCAAGACAGAAATTCTGAAATGGGAGGTGTTACACAACTCCATCCCTAGATGAGGAGTTATTGTCAATTGGTTGCTTGTGAGAGATGGAAAGTAGGTAGGTTTACTTTAATACTTAAACCACAGGTAGATAAACAATGCTCTAGAATGTCATAAATCCAGGAATAAATGGGAAAGACAAACTGAACTCAATGGGTTTGAAAATAAAAATAAAAAGAGAATAAAAAGTTGAGCAGGGCAGGGGAGATGGATTATGATAAAAATACACTGAAAATCTCTAAGAACTAGTATATATTGGTACCAATTGAATAATTGAATAATCAGTATTACTGGAAAGATTAGAGTCGCATCAGAGATTGCCCTCTGCAGGTCACTACAAGCAAGAAGGCATCATAGTCTTCAAACACTACAGAAGATACACATTAATTAATGTGAAAGAGAAGTAAGGGTAGGGAGAGGTCCTGTTTACCTGCTGATACCCTTGGGAGCCTCATGGCTGCTGTCATTTGCGGTGCCATTTAAAATTCTTGCTGCTTTCCCATCATGTGCTGCATTTCCCTCACAAAGTCTCTTTCTGTTCACAGCCTGTGCACAGATTTTCCCTCTCATCTGAAAGGCTGCTTAAAATGCAGAGCCTTGCTTCCTGTCTTCCCGTTTTACTTCCTGCTGCTGCTCTTGAAAATAATTGCTGTGTACAGTCACTCCACAAAGAATGAAAAATAGGTAGAATCTTTAGAGAGTCTGCATTATAAATTTAAGATAGCAATCTCTTCATTTTCACAAATGTCAAAGACGAGGGTCTGTATTTTCATTTCTTTCCTGTCAAAAGGATAAAATTTAGTTGGTTGATTTACTTTTTATCATCCAAGCATTAATTTTTGCAAGGCAAGTAAACTTTTCCTGGTGGACTTTAAAAAGATAATATATCCGATCCCTGAATCTCTGCATCACAGATAATACATTAGAGACTTTTGCAGGGAATGGGGCTTTCTCTTGTTCTATCACATTCTCATTCATCATGTAGACGATTTCCTTTCTGTTTGCACAAATAAAATCTGATGGTTTTCATTTGTATGCCAATTCTACTAAGGTGTGTACCTCCAGGGCATTTCATAGAGCATAGTTTATTAGTGAACTGAGAGAATTTCAACTCTCCATTTGATATCAAGATAATATTAACTTGCTCTGCTTAAATTTGAGATATATACAACTATTGGAATTAAAGGTCTGTGAAGGTTGTATGCATAGGTAATAAAACCTGAGTTGTTGCATTATAAGCTCTTGTCATGGTTCTGTAGTTACTGCATTGCATTGCCTCACATCTTTTGGGGTTTTTTAAAGCCCTGTTCCAAAGCTTTTTTATATGCACCCAGTCTTTATTCTTCCTCAGTAACTGCCTGCTACTCCTCACTTGAGGTGGTTATTAAACAATCTGGTCTCTCAGGTTCCTTCTTCCCATAATCTTCATATCTTTCAGAGTAAACCATTCTTCTAAGCCTATAACACTATGATTCCAGAGATATTTGTACCCTATTCTTGTTCAAGTTGTTTCTAGGATTGTTTAACTTCATTTGGTAATGTTGAAATTTCTCTTATGATCTGCATAGCAGGTAAAATACTGAAGATAAATAATGATAACCATTAAGAGTAAAACCTCTGCAGAATTAGTTGTGTGTTTAACTCATCATTGTCCTTTCAGCAAACTACAGACTCATTGAAATATATCGATTTAACAAATATTGAAAATCACTGCCTGGCATGCACTATTTTAGTACTGAAGAAATGGTAAAAAAGAAGGGATAAAAATCCTTTTCTCAGTAAACTCATATTCTACTGAAATATGCCATATTACTAAATAAAATATGGAATGACAATGTTAAAGGAAAAGAAGAGGAAAGGGGCTACAAACTGACTTAGAAGCTGCAGGGTTTTTATTATTATTATTAATTCTTTGGTAATTTCACATCATGCATCCAAATTCCACTTATCTCCCAGTACCTCTGTATCTTATTAGTAAATTTGGTTTATAAAAAATTTTCAAAATGTAAAGCATATGCTTTGTTATGCTAAAAACATTTGAATTATATGCTTACAGTGAAAATTAGCATCTAGTTTTTTTTTGTTGTTGTTTTGGTTTTTTTTTTGTTTGTTTGTTTTTGTTTTTGTTTTTGGAGACAGGGTTTGTCTGTAGTATTGTTTTGAAGCCTGCCTGGAACTACCTCTTTTAGACCAGGCTGGCCTTGAACTCACAGATATCTGCCTACCTCTGCCTTCTGAGTGCTGGGATTAAAGGTGTGTGCCACCAACGCCCAGCTTCTTGTAAAATATTTTAACAAGAAGAAATAGAAAATTCTTTTATTTATAAATTATAATGAAAAACAAGCATGCACTTTTATGTGGACCAGTTCTCATTGAAGTGAATCTTAGATAAGTCATGGCATGTGAAGATGAGTCACTTGTTTCCTTAGAGAATGCTGCTGAGGGAGCAATGGTCCCAAAGAGCTTATAAATGGACTGCTGCTTTCTTCACTACCCCTTATTCACTTTATAGGTGTGGATGGACAGACAGGGCAACAGCTGCTTAGGACGCCTTGACCCAGAGGACCAAATCAGGATCTGCTGCTCCTAGCCTCATGAGAGTTTGCCTTAGGGACTTCTAGTCTTAGAAATTAATGTTGGAAACGACCCTAGGTGAAACCTTGTTCAATTTTTATCAATGAACACAAAAAGTAACAGATTGTGAATGGTTTATTACACTGAATTAAATACTATTATTTTTAAAATGTACACTTCAATTATATATTACAGTGCATATATTCATTGTACAATATTTGAGTCAGTATTAACACATCTAATCTTCCAAGATTTACCATTTCTTTATAGTGGAATCATTCAATATACTCTCCTGGGTTTTGAAATGTGGAACAACTTACGTGTAGTCATATTGCTACAGGAGAAAATATAGCACACAGAACTTTTACACAATAAGAATTTCTATCTAGTGATAATCTAGTATTGATCTATTTCTGTCTTTCTCTCCATTCTACTCTCTATAGTTATGCAACCACTATTATGCTTTCAGATTTCATGAGATCAGATATTCCCGTGACATCTGTGAGATTATGTACCATTTCTTTCTGTGTCTGACTTATTTCTGTTAACATAATGATTTCCAGTTCTATCCATGTTGTTGCAAATAACTTATGCCTTTGGAACTGCATTGATTTCTTAACATATTGATAACATTATACACAATCTCAGTAACAGAAGCTTTGGAAGTCATCTTTTCTTTTCACAGAAAAGTTTTCACAGTTTTGTTTTGTGGGACTCAGACATAACATGTGCATTTTTCTGAGCTATTGGTTTGAATTCAGGTGTAGTGATTAAACATTTTGTACGACATTCATCATTCTAATATGTCCATATTTTCTGCTACACAAAAGATATTTACAGGTCCCTGAAGGTGTACATGTGTGCTGTGGCAAAGACCCTTTTCCAACACAATGCATGCTGGAGGTAATCCCCCCTAATGCAAAAAACCCAAAAACTGTCTATTTAGTGTATTACATTGTTAGTATTCTGGGAAGCCAGTTTCATGCTACCATAGACACCAGACTTAGAATGTGTTGCAGTCTGCCTTGGAGAATAGGTGAATTGTGCAAGAAGTAAGCCTCTCATCTTTTCATATACTCATATTGCAATAGAGGTATCTTCTACTATGAGCAATCACAGAGAGCTTTTAAAGACAGTGCTCTCTGCTGCCTTGAAGAACTTATCCAGGTGCTTTCTAGATCAAATCACCGCATTAGAGGAGTGTATATAAATCATCACATTAGAGGAGTGTATATACTGTGACTTATAGAAGGATATTATCCATGATGAAATGTGTTGTCTGTATAAGTTTTTATGTACGTTTATGTACTTTTCAAGCACCGTGTGATTACTGGATTTTTCTTTCTAATTCCCAGTGTTTCTAGAGCTGCTTAATCTTCCATTGATAGTCTAGGATTTTATTTACAAGACATTAAAAAGCAATCCACAAAAGGTAAATATGCTTAAAAGAATCATGTCTTAAAATAACTTATTTTATCTATTAGAGATATTTTATCAAACAACATTAAGGAGAGAATGCCTTTCATGTTTAATCATCTTAATTATACAAGTTATGCCATCTTTATATTTGTGATGTGAAATCAAATGGTAGATTATCTTATCAGTACGTTGTCCAAACTAATCCAGCATCATGCTTCATAGACAACTGATAAATAGATTAGTTGATCATGTATATTGTCAATTTATTTTTATTCATGCTTTCATTTAGTTTTTCAACTATGCAGTCTTGCAGAGTATTCTAAACACTCATTCCAGGTTTGTATGCTTTAGACTTAATTGGATGCCATGGTTGGCAGGAGACATTCTTAGTCTTTTTTGGATGGGAATGAAATGCATAAGGTAATTTACTTATATGGCACATTAATACCTCCAAGGTGTGAACAACTAGCATGGTGCCAGAGATATATAGAGAATGCATGAGACATTTCTGCCCTGAGGTAACTCATGGCCTATTAGATGGTAAAAACCTGCAAGAAACTGTATTCCCAGAATTTTAAGACATTACAGAGTAAGAAACACACACTGCTAATCTTGTCTTTGTCCTTTCCTTTATAATTAAGTGTCTGATACTTATATTCATTCGACTCACGCATTCCTTAGTGTTCTAGTGTCTAGATTTCCATACTAGAAGTTCCTCCCTGCATTACTTTAATCCTTTGTCTTTCATTTGAAACTGCTTTCTCAAGTTCAATTATAGTATAACTGGAAAATATATAGCTATTCTCACAGACTCTTTTCTGCTTGGCTGGAGAGGTTTTAAAGGTATTGTATCCACTTAACCATTTAAGTCCTCTTTTGCATTCCACTTTAAAAATATATTTCAGTGTGCATCTCAAGAATATCCCATTATTGCCACAAACACTTTAATCAAGTCAATGACCTTCATTCCACTGTAGGTAAAGACCCACAGTGATAATTTAGCCAATGTAAATCCATCATATTTGATTTGTTGAAAAAGATAAAATCACTGTTCACCCTAAGTGACCATATTTGGGCATTTTATTTAACAAAATCCTTGATTAACTTTGATTTGTCAACGATCATCATTGCATATGTCAATATTAACCTATTGAAATTGGCTGTACGGTGGAAAGATACAATTGTAATATGGGAAGGAAAGATGGAAAGAAAAGGGGGTCTTAGAATAGTATTTTTCATTTAGAAGTGCTAAATTCAGATTAATAATTGGGAATACACCTTGTGAGACTGGTCTGCAAGGCAGAATGACTGTTTATCCTATTGATGCTGAACTGGGGAATGGTGTTTGATAGAAACAAGTTCTTCTGTTTCATGAGTAAATCAGAAATAAGTTCTTTTGTTGTTGTTGTTGCTAAGCCCTAATCTGATTTTCATCTGTGGAAAGTGTGTGCAATATTGTAAGAAAATAACTTGTTTTGTTGTATACTTATAAGGTGAGGCAATCTTTTGCTCTCTTGTTGTATCAGGTGGAATCACCTTTGTTGGTTTCACTGCCCCCAATTTTTTATTAATTCCAATCAATTTGGCAATATGTTGCTTGATTGTTCTTTGGGAAATTCATCTCAAATATAAACTCATATGGTTCATATAATGAACCTTAAATGTGCTATTATATACTATAAAATATACAATCTACTTCTTCAATATTATGAGTATCATTTGTGATTTCTTTTGATTATCTTTTACTCAAATGAAATTACCATGATTTTTCCATGCCAAGAATGAATTTTCCAATTTCCAGTCCTTGCTTTACATGTCCCGATTCATTAAAATGCACTTTCTCTGATTTTCTTACATGTAAAAGATTTTTGTTTTAAGACTGTAGGGCCATTTTTGTTTATATTCTTCTCAAATTCTTTATTTCTATCATATGCCCAAGAAGTCACTGTACTTTCTTCTTGTATTTTTTATGTATAGTACTCTTTCATATATATATATATATATATATATATGTGTGTGTGTGTGTGTGTGTATACATATGTATGAATATATATATGAATATGTATGAGAGATAATGATACGAGCATTTTAAATGGTACTACCTCTTTTATACCATTTTCGTACAGTAGGCACCTAATAACTATTCCTTATATGATTTTGTGTGACACTTCAGAGTTATAAAGATATAAAAAATATCAAAGAACTCTCAATAGAACAATTTTATTAAGAAGAAAGGTACTCCATTTTTCTTAGGCTTAAATTCCAAAGAGTATGTATGTGGTAACTATGGGCCAGTGTCCCAACAGTAAGAACTTGTGGTGAAGTAGGACTGGGGATTTATCTCAGTTGGTAGAAATGCACAAAGCATAGCCTGCAAAAGAGAAAAGAAAAACAAAATCCCTGAATTTGAATCCCAACACAAGCACCTGAAAATGGTGGCTTTGGTCCCACAGTAAATTTGAAGCTAGCCTAGGATATCATGAGATCTTACTCAACAAGGGAAAAATTTCCTAGTAGAAAATAGGGAGATACTGAAATATTTTTAAAATTCTATTGACAATATTGAAAATTATACAATGATTTGATAAACTAAAATATAGTGTGTTACAGCTTGAATATGAAGCCTCTCTCATAGGCTTGTGTATTGAAGACTGCAAGGTAGTAGAATCTTAGGAGGGAAGGAAGCTGAAGTGCAGCCCCTAGAATATTGTATCTTTTCTATGGTCCCTTTCTTCCTGCTTACTAGCTGTCACACAATGAGCAGCTTCCTCTACCACATTGTTTTTTATTGTTTTTTGTTTTATTTTGTTTTCCTTTGTTTTGTTTTGTTCTCTCACCATAATAGGTTATTTCACTTCAGGGTCAAAGTAAAGGACACATTCAACCAAGAACTGAATCTTTAAAATCCTTGTGTCTAGATGAATCTTTCTTATTACAGGTGTTTTATCGGGTGTTTGTTACAGTGACTTGAATCCTAATACATGGAGATTCTCATTCAAAGAGGCAGAGTAGCAACCTATCATAGATACCAGTATGTAGTTCTAATACCAGTCAGGAAACAGGGTGGGATCCAAAGTCAGTAAGCTAGAAATAAATTTCTTCTGTGAAGCATCTCTCACTTTTCATTCCACTTAATAGAAGATAAAGCAGATTGAAATTTTTAAAATCAATTTTTGATGTCCTGACTGCAAGATGTGTTAGAGTAATGGAGGCTCAGAACTTGCTAGAATGGGCAACCAGCAACTGACCTAAGTTGAGGTCCAGGCCATGAATGGAAGCCCATGCCCCACACTCCCTGGATGGCCAGGAACCAAAGAGAGAGGTAGCTAGGGGACCAAGGATACAACCAAACATACATACATACATACATACATACATACATCTGACTCACACACACACACACACACAGAGAGAGAGAGAGAGAGAGAGAGAGAGAGAGAGAGAGAGAGAATGAAATGATGACTCCCAAATGATATTCAGCTCTACTCAGATCCATGAGTAGCCAACTGTTATCAAACAGTCTTCATCCAGTGACTTATAGAAGTATATGCAGAAACATGCAGCCAAACTTGGTAGAACTTGGGAAATCCCTGAGAAGAGAGAGAACAAGAAATTCAGGAGGCAGAGTGATCCAGGACACCAGGAGAGCAGGGCCCACAAAATCCACTAAGCAGAAATCATAGGAGCTCACAGAGACTTCAAGTGGCGATCATGAAACCTGCATGGGTCTGAGCTAGATCCTCTGTATATATCTTTTGGTTGTATAGCTGGTGCTCTTGTAGGACCCCTAAAAGAATGTGTAGCAGGGGTCTCTGACTCATTTTCATGCTATTGGTACTCCTTTTCTCCTACTGGCTTGCCTCATCCAACCTTGATATAAAGGTTTGTGCCTAGTTTTGGACTAATCCTATTAAACTGTAAGTAAGCCCACATTTAAAGGCCTTCCTTTATAAGTTTCTGTGGTCACAGTGTTTCTTCGTAGCAAATAGAACTAAGACACTGTGCTTATTAATGGCAGCCTGTCAAGAAATGTAGTGATTTTTCTATTCAATTTATTTATTTGTATTTCTTTTTATGCCAACATTGAAACAATAGTATTTGTTTTCATCTCTTATGCTATGACCTAATGATTTTTTTTGTTTCAATTGATTAAGCTCTATAAACTGGACCCTTTAATGCTATTTAAAGTAGACTTCTATACCTTTAGGACAACTACAACTCTTATTCCTCATCCTCTTTTTGAGTACTGTTCATTTTGTATTTCCCAGTCAGATGCCATTTGATATTATATTTCACTTCTGAGTTTTTCCTCAAAGCTGCTTGCATGCTGATGTGCCACACTTCATCTAGGGAGCCCTACATATCAATAGGAAATGCTAATGGAGAGCACCCCTGCCTTTATGTTTGTTGTGATTGAGAGACATTCCTTAGTTGTAGGCAGGTCAAACAAACCTTGTTTGTCCACACTTAAGCAGAGTCAGACAGGTGCTGAGTGGGAAAATGAATGGAAGAGTAGAATTGGTACCACCAGATATTCAGTAGTGTTAATGGTAGAAGAGTGCACTAACCTGAGTGAAATCAGTGAGAGCCTGAAGGACTTTTCGAGTCAGGAAACCATCTACTAAGGGCCAATAGGAATGTACTTGATTTTCTTCATCACCAGACCCAGCAACATGCTGATGATTCTTCTTTTGGAAACTATGAAGTGGAAGGGTAAAGTGGGAAGTGAAAAAAAAATAATAAAACCTGGACCTGGCTTGCTGATTAAGGAAAAGAGGCAGGAAAAATTCTAAAGGTATGAATTTGCATAGGTAAAATTATAAGGCTGGGAGAAGTAGAAGAAAATCTATGTTGTTTTATTAAAAGATACGTTTAATTGTAGTAATAAAGAGGGAGACATTGAAGCCCACTCAAACATTAATTTCACCCATGTATATGATCCTATTAACACCTAATAGAAATAATTATGAAAAAAACATAGAAACCAAGCATTTGTTCATAAATACTCCAAAAGTTAAAATAAAATAAAGGCATTTGGAATATTAAATTATTGAAACAATTACAGTCACAAAGCCAAAGAAAACAGTGAAGTGTTATTTCAGAGTGAGTTGAAAAGTACTTTAAAAAGCCATTGCAATTCCAAAGCCTTCTCATAAATTACAAATTTAGAACTACAAATACAAACAGAAGAGCAGTAATAAAACCTATAAAAAATTGTCAGAATGCAGAAAAAAAGTAAAGGAAACTATCTAAGAAATTAAAGTATATATTGCATGGCTGCTGTTTTAGCTGTTCAGATGCCATAAGAAAATACATCATACAGAAATGGCTCAGCAGCTATGAACATTTGCTGCTCTATGAAAGAATCTGGATTTAGTTCCTGGCACCATGTGACAGCTCATAACTGTTTATAACTATAATTCCACAGAATACTACACCCTTTTTGTAGACAACAGGCACACACATTGTGTACATAACAAGTATCATTCATACATATTAAATTCAAGTGAGTCAATCTATTTTAAAGCACCCCAAACTGTAGCTTACAGAATAGAAATTCATTTGTTCATCATTTGGAGGCTTGAAAGTCTGAGACCCAGTTTCAGCATGGTGAAGGCTCTTTTCTGAACATACACACATTGCAAGCTCATATAGTCTTTCCTTTGTGCATGTGTGTGAAAGTGGATGATAGTTTCCCTTTGTCCTAGCTTTATCTCTGCTTTCAGGCCCACTAATTCCATCAGAATTGGGACTCTAGACTTTGTGAGCTCATTCAACCTCATTTGCCACTGAAGACCAATTCCTAAATATATTCACTTTGGCAATTTATACACACACACACACACACACGCACACACAAATACACACACATACACATATGTGTATACTGTGGTAATTGTGTGAATGTGAATACATACATAGACTATAATATAGACAAATAGAAAAAAATGTATATATGAAAGTGCTACAGGGTAAAGAAGCTATGAAAAATTGAGGAAAAAAACCAAAAAGACAACTTTTTTATTAAAATAATGTTTTCATGTAATATAATAGTTTCTTCTCCCATACTCCCTACAAAATATCAAAGAGAAATTTGTCTAGAGGGAGAGAATGGAAGATGAAAATATGGTTTTGTGTCATAGGGATATAAAAACAATCTGGATAAAACTAGTGTTTAAAGCAAGATTCAACAAAAAAGTGTTTGGAATAGAGACCTGAGAGACATGAGCAGATATATTACAAGGTCTATTTATTTTATAACAATAAAGACTGATAGAGAATGATTATCTTTGAAAAGCAGCAGAAAAAAGGATATAAGCCAATAATAGAAGAGGATGGATTAACACTATATATTTTTAATTTTATTTAATAATTTACTTATTAATTTGCATCCAAAATGGTTTCCCCTCTTCCTCTCCTACATTTTCCCCAACTTCCCTCTCTCTACCTTCCCTAATCCTATACCACTCCTCCTCTCTTTCTAGTCCAAAAGGTGCAGGCATCCCATGGTTATCAACAAAGCATGAGATACAAAGTTGATGGAAAATTAAGCATCTCCTCTTGTATTAAGGCTGGGCAATAGAATGCAATAAAAGGAATAGGTTCCCAAAAGCCAGCCAAAGTAGTAAGAAAAGACCCTGCTCCCATTGTTAGGAGTCCAACAAGCAGTACAAGCTACACAACAGCCATGTATCTGTTAGAGGACCTATGTCAGTCCCAGGCAGGCTACTCTGTAAGGAGTAAGGTTTTTCCTCCAGCTGCTGGTCTGGTCCTGAAGCTGCACCAGCCCCAATTAACACACTGAGGCTGTATTTGATATAATGCTGTTGGCCAGGTACTAGTTTCTTATCGGCTAGCTGTCTTAATTATTAACCCATTTCTGTTCATCTCCACGTGGTCTTATCTTACAGGAGAGTGGGGGGCCAGTGGTTCTGTTCTCTTCTCTTCGTCTTCCATCTTGACTCCTCCTTCCTCTTTCCTCCTTGTCTCCTAGTCCCTCCTATCTTCCTTTCCTATTGGCCAACAGTGCTTTATTCATTAACCAGTATGAGAAACATGTATACATAATGGCATCTCCCATTGGTTCAAACTTTCTGAGTTCATATAAGCCAGGTTATATGTGGGTGTTCTTGTGATGTCATTGCTCCCTGTGGCTCCTACAATCCTTCCTCTGCCTTTCTCCAGCAAGATTCCCTGAGTTCATCCTAATGTTGGGCAGTGGTTTCTGCTTGTGTTTCCATTAGTTACTAAAGGAAGGCTCTGTGATGACAATTGGGATAATAACCAGTCTGATCACAGGGAATGGCCAGTTCAGCCTATGAATCCAGTATTGCTAGGTGTCTTAGCTGGGGTCATTTGTGTAGATTCCTGGGAGTTTTGCTTGCTTTGGGTTTCTACTGGATCCCCAAATGTCCTACTTTCCAATCATCTATTTTAGTACTTTCTCCATCTCTCCAACCCAACCCCTTGAGTTTCCATCCCCACTTACCCCGAGTTTCACCAGAAGATCTCTTCTATATACCCTTCCCAGTGAAATACATCTGACTCTTTTTATCTAGCCTTTCTGGATCTGTGGATTGTATCATGATTTTCCTTTACTGTACAGCTAATGTCCACTGATTAGTGAATATTATACCATGCTTTTCTTTCTGGATCATGATTACCTCACTCAGGATAATTTCTTCCTATTTCCATCCATTTGCATTCAAATTTCATGATGTCATTGTTTTTAATACCTGAGTAATATTCCATTGTATAAGTATACCACATTTTACTTATCTATTCTTCAGTAGAGGGCATCTAGGTTGCTTTAAGGTTTTGGCTATTATGAATGAAGATGCTCTGAACATAGTTGAAAAAGTGTCCTGGTAATATAATGGAGCATCCTTTGGGTATATGTCCAAGAGTGCTATAGCCGTGTTTTGAGGTAGATAACAGAAGATGGAAAGATCTACCATGCTCATGGATTGGTAAGATTAACAGAGTAAAATATAGTCATATTACCAAAAGCAATCTATAGATTCAAAACAATCCCTATCAAAATTCCAACACAATTCCATATAGACCTTGAAAGAGCAATACAATAAAACCTATAATAGCTTAAACAATCCCCCATACAATCAAAGAATTTCTGGAGATATCATTATGCCAGATCTTAAACTCTTAGTACAAAGCTATTGTAGTAAAAACAACATGATTTTGGTATAACAACAGAAAGGTGGATCAATGGAATTGAAGATCCAGGTATAAGTCCATATGCCTATGGAACCCTGATTTTTGACTAGGGAGCCAATTTTGTACTATGGAAAAAAGAATGCATCTTCAAAAAATAATGATGGTCTTACTGGATGTCAGCCTTATAATAGATCTCTATCTACTATCCTGCACAAAACTCAATTTTGATCAAAGACTTCAACACAAAACCTGATATACTGAAACTGATAGAAGAAAAAGTGGGAAATAGCCTTAAATGTGTTGATGCAGGAGACAATTTCCTGAATAGATCACAAATAGCAGACACTACAATTGATAATTAATAAATGGGACCTCATGATACTGAAAAGTTACTATAAGGAAAAGGACACTGTCAAAAGACAGAATGACAGTATACAGAATGGAAAAAGACCCCTAACTTATCAGCTGATAGATGGCTTATTTACACAATATATAAAGAAAATAAACATAAAAAAACAAAATAATCCAATTTTTGAAATTGTGGCACAAAACTAAACAAAGAATTTCAACAGAAGAATTGAAGTGGCAGAGAACCACTTAAGGAAATGTTGAAAATTGTTAGCTATCTGTGAAATACAAATCAAAACAACTCTGAGATTCTATCTTATACCTGTCAGAGTAGATAAAATCAGAAACAGAAATGACAGCTTATTCTGGAGAGGATATAGAGCAAGGGGAATTCTCCTCCATTGCTGTTAGGAGTACAGATTTGTACAGTCACTCTAGAAATCAATATGGTGGTTTTTCAGAAAACTGATAGACATTATTAGAAATATGCAATTAAGAAATTTAACAATCATCTGTCATTAATAATGACAATCTATTATCCATCAATAATGTACCTATTATCAATATCTATGTATCTATCTTCATAATTTATGTATCTGTGTGTGTGAGTGTGTGTGTGTGTGTGTGTGTATCCATGTGTGTAGTGCATGCATATGAAAGTATGGATATACATGCAGAGTGCAGAGGAGGACAGTAGTATCTTCTTCTACTCTATGCTTCATTGTCCTCAGACAGGGTCACTTACTGAACTAGAACCTCATTGTTTTGGCTAGGCTGCCTGGTTTGAAAATTGCTAGGATCAGTCTGTCTCTGTTTCTCAATGCTGGACTTACAAGAACACATAGCCAAACCTGGATATTTATAGAGTACTTTAGATTTGACTTTAGTCCCCATGCTTGACAAGAACTGCTTTTACATACTGAGTCATCTCCTCAGGATTGACATTTTAAAGATACCCAAGGAAAGAACAGAAGATAAAATCAGTTATTCCATTCAAGTTTTTCTTCAAATTCAAAGATTACAGTAAAAAACAAAAACAAAAGAAAACCAAAAAAACAAAAAACAAAAACAAACAAAACAAATAAAAATCTCAATAAAACCTCAATGAATATTGCACATTAAACCCCTTTAAAGGAACTATACAGGACAAGTTTCATCGAGTGATAGTACAGATTTGACAAAGTTATTGGGTGTTAATTCTGGACTCCTCTTGTAAAATAGACTGTGAAGAGAAAGTTATTGTGATCACACACACACACACACACACACACACATATATATATATATATATGATATTGGAAATATATCTGCATTGGAAGTTGTCCATTGCTACAACAAAATGCAAGAGAGAAACACATATTTTGACTTGTGGTTTCAGAAGTCGATGGCCACTAGCACTGGGGTTTGGTACCTGTGATGAGCAAGGAAGAATATAATGACCTAAATCTGCCCACATCATAGTAACTATAAAGCAAAAGATAGAAAAGGAAGAGCCATTACCCTACCATCTCTCTTACGATTATACCCACAATGTTCTCATATTTATTTACCATGCCCCAACTCTTAAAGCTTCCATCCTTATCCAACAGCTCTATTTGCTAGAGTCCAAGTCATGAGGTTTCTGAAATAATTAAAGATTTAAAACATAATAAAATATAGATGTAATATATATTGCATTTTATATATATGAGGCATGCATAGTTATAGCAAACACATGTGTATTAAAGTTTCTGAAATACAGACAGGAAAAATATATAGACACATTTCCAATGTATAGTTGATCTTTCTATTTTTCCAAGTTGTAGCAAAACTTTCTAGGAAAGACTTCTGTTGAAGTTTTTCATTTCAGTTTATTTTTTGATTTTTATTTATGTTTGTTTTGCTAAGAAAGCAGTCAACAATCACTTGAAAGACTAACTTCCCTTTAAAAAATATTGAATGTTCAATACTTTCCTCAAATGATGTCATTTAGAAAAAATGTTATAAATGATCCCAAGCATACAAGATTAACTCAAAGATATCAGTAGCCCTAAAATACAGACTATAAATGAGCTGAGAAAGAAATCAGAGAAACATCACCCTTTACAATAGCCACAAACAATGTAACATATCCTGGGGTAACGCTTGCCAAATAAGTTAAATACCTATATAATAAGAAACAATAAAGAAAGAGCTTTGAATCTTTAAAGAAAGAAATTAGATACCAGAAGATGGAAGGCTCTCCCAAGCTCTTGAATAGGGAGGATCAACATAGTAAAAATGGAAATCTTGCCAAAAGTAATCTACAGATTCAAAACAACCCCCATCAAAATCACAGTACAATTCGTCACAGACCTTGAAAGGTCAATACTCAACTTTATATGGAAAAAAAAAAAAAAAAAAGAACCATGACAGCCGAAACAACCCTGTATGGTAAAGGAACTTCCAGAGGCATTGCCATCCCTCTTGTCAAATTCTATTAGAGCTATAGGCCTGAAAATTGCTTGGTATTGGCACAAAAATAGATAGATACACCAATGAAATCTAATTGAAAACTCTGATAATAACCCACACACCAACCAACAAACACCTGATTTTTGACAAAGGAGCTAAAATTATACAATAGAAAAAAGAAAGCATCTTCAAAAAATGGTGCTTGCATAACTGGATGCTGGTGTGTAGAAGACGGCAGATAGATCCATATCTATCACCATGCACAAAACTTGAGTCCAAATAGATCAAAGACCTCGAAGTAAATCCAGCCACACTGAACCTCTTAGAAGACAAAGTAGGAGGTACCCTTGAACAGATGGGTAAAGGAAACTGCTTCCTGAACAAAACACCAGTGGTATCACAGACACTAAATAGGACTGGAAAGCTTCTGTAAGGCAATGGACACAGTCAACAAGACAAAATGGTAGCCCATGGAATGGTAAAAGATATTCACCAACCTTACATCTGACAGAGGGCTGATTTCCAAAATATACAAAGAAATAAAAAAGCTAGTTAGCAAAACATCCAATAAAGAGAGGTATAGAACTAAATAGAAAAATTTCTATACAAGAATGTAAAATGGCTGAAAGACACTAAAGAAAGTGCTCCACATCCTTAGCCATTAGGGAAATGCAAATTAAAACAACTGTGGGAATCATCTTCCTCTGTCAGAATGGCTAAAATAAAAAGCACCAATGACAGTTTATGCTAGAGAGGATGTGTGGAAAGAGGAACACTCCTCCACTGCTGGTAGGAGTGCAAACGTACAGCCTCTTTGGAAATCAGTGTGGCTGTTCCTCATGGGAATCAGTCTACCTCAAGATCCAGTAATTACACTGTTAGTCATATACCCAAAATATGTACATTCATACAGGAAGGACATGTGTTCAACTACATTCATAACAGCACTATTTGTTATAGCCAGAATGTGGAAGCAATCTAAATGCACCTCAACTGAAGAATGGATGGAGAAAATGTGGTATAATGGAGTACTATTATTCAGCAGAAAAAAACAATGGAATCTTGAAATTCACAGGTAAATGGATGGAACTAGAAGAGACCATCCTGAGAGCAGTAATCCAAACATAGTATGTACTCTCTCATATATGGATTTTAGACACAGAGAAAAGGATTATCAGCCTACAATCCACCCTGCCAGAAGAGCTAAGAAACAAAGAGGAACTTAAGAGAGACATACATGGTCTCCTTGAGAAGGAGAAATGGAGCAAATTGGAAGCATAGGGGAGGGGAGAGGGAGTTAGGAGAAAGAGGAAGGCAGAAGAGGAGGAGAGAGGTGGGTATGAGTGAGCAGAAAGATTGAGTCAGGGGAAAAATAGAGGAAGGCAACAAAAAGAGATATCATAATAGGGGTCATTATAGGTTTAAAGAGAAATCTGGCACTAGGGAAATATCCAGAGATCTACAAATATGACACAAACTAACTATCTAAGCAATAGTGGACAGGCTTCCTTAAATATCCTTCCCTGGTAATGAGATTGATGACTACCTTATAGTTCACCCTAATGCCTTCATCTAGTTGCTGATGGAAGCAGAAGCAGACACCCACAGCTAAACAATAAGCTGAACTCCTGGAATCCAGTTGTAGACAGGGAGGAATGATGAGCAATGGTGTCATGACCAGGCTGGAGAAACACACAGAACTAATTGTCCTGAACAAAGGGGAGCTCATGGACCTCACACTGATAGCTGGGAAGCCAGCATATGGCCAACCCAGACCCCCTGAATGTGGGTGTTAGTTAGGAGGACTGGGCAGTCTATGGGGCCTCTGGTAGTGGATCTGTATTTATCCCTAATATACAAGTTGAATTTGGAAGCCCATTCCACATAAAGGGATACTCCTTCAGCCTAGACACATGTGTGAGGGTCTAGGCTCTGCTCCAAACAATATGACAGACTTTGAAGATTCTCCATGGAAGGCCTCACCCTCCCTGGGGAGCAGAAAGAGGACAGGATGGGAGGTGGTGGAGACACAAGGGAGGAGGGGAGGGTGAAGGAACTTGGATTCACATGTAAAACAAATTTGTTTCATTTCTACATTAAAAAAATTAAAAAAGAGTATATCTGATAGAAATATGTAATTTAGAAGCTTTAATCAATAATAAATCCTTGGGAATTACATTAAAGGTTTTTCTCTACCAAAAAATGCATCCTTTTAAGTGCACTCAAGGGACTTGCTGGTTAAAGGAATTCTAGAATGTTTTAGCACACTCACCAAATAAATCACTTTTCTATTACTAAAAAATAAATGATCCCAAACTCTAATATATCAGAGTTTGAAAAATACAAAGAAGCCATTTTGGTTAACTCCTGCCCCAGGGTGCCTCTTCATTTCATAATCAGAAATGTCTTCATTGTCACTTATAATGGGAATGCTTTCTAACACATCAGTCACAAAGGAAGAAAAAAAAAGTGAAAATCTTAGAAGAAAAACAGTCATTATAGAACAGAAAGACTCCACTTATTTTTAAAGTTAGAAAATATTTCATCTATTTGTTTTTCATCTTCAGTAAACTAAAGAACACATAAGAAAGTTAATGTAGATCGTTATGAATTATATTTAAGGGAATTGATTCTTTATCTAACTTGGTATTAGAATTCTGCTGTGTGAGTGAGACAATAGTTCAGAGGCCAAGGCATCAGGATACCCTCTCCACTCAATAACCAGCAAACTAATTCGATGTTCCTATTGACTTTAATCTGTCTGCTTTATATCTTGAGTCTATGAGCATGTGACCTCTTTTGCAGAGATGCACTGCTTCTTCTTGGCATTTTGTAAAGGGCTGAAATTGTCTAGAAAACTCTCTGTGCTTTGCAAAATAATAGAAAGAGAATTCCCTATCTGCTTCTTGCAGCACTCCCCCAATAATAAACTGGAAATAGATGTTTTAAGTTGGAAGAACTGTGTTCAGGTACTTAGGCTGTTTCCGTATCTATTATTTCTGATGGGTCTTTGTTTCTCAAAGCTGTAATTTTCCACTCAGCTTCTTTAAATACATATTTTTCTGAGTCATTTAAAAACAAAGTAGAAATACAAAAGATAATATTTGGCCAGAATTTTAATCTTGTAGCCCCACCCATTTCTCTAATGTGTTAGCAACCAGACCTTTCTCTTTCTTTGCATTAGAAAATTGCAAAATTTTTCTTCATGATGAACTTGCATTTCTGACAAAAATTGAGAAAGATTTTGCATTTACTTTTTGTGTGCATTTTTTTTCTATAAAATTTTGCCAATTACAAAATAAAGAACTCATCTTTCTTTCACTTTCACAATTGGCCTTTGGAAGCTTTGACTGTGCCAAGCTAAGTCATTTCAATTTGTAGAGAAATATTTGTCTGATTTATCTATTTAAGTAACAATAGTGCATGTTTCTAAGGTTATAAATTTATTTGGCTTTTTTTTTTTTTAACTGACTCAGCAGCAACCTTACTCAGAAGCCTTGAGCCTCTCATGGGATGCATTTATTTCCCAAGTCATAGGTCTTTGCAAACAACTAGATGTCTAAATTGGCTTAAGAGTGGAATAAACTTTTCCTGGGGTTTTCACTAATGTTAGTGTCTTATACTGGCCAGGATTATTGTTTCTAATTCCCGAGTAACCTCTACTAACTTCTGAAGCCTCAGGACTTTTCTATTTGGATCAACTTGGTCTGCTGATTGCCCTAGCTAAATTCCCTCTCTAAAATCTGTTATTTACTTACTTACTTACTTACTTACTTACTTACTTACTTATTTATTTATTTATTTATTTATTTATCTTGGGTTTTGAGGCAGGGTTTCTCTGTATTGCTTTGGAGCCTGTCCTGGAACTAGCTCTGTAGACCAGATTGGCCTTGAACTCATAAAGATCCACCTGCCTCTACCTCCTAAGTGCTGGGATTAAAGGTGTGTTCCATCAACGCCCATATATTTTCCTTGTACATCTTCAAACACAACATGCTGGGAGTAAGGAATTGTTATATGTGATTGAGAGTACAAGCCAGCACACAGTGAGTTTGTAGAAGGTAAATCTGAAATGGTCTGCTGATAATAACATTTTAGGGCTCCCAATATGTTCTCCACAATTCCTATTTCTTTTTTCCCATGTTCACTTTGCATTATATCACAGTACTGATGAATATGCATCTGGAAATAGGTGGTCCCATGACCCAACCTTGTATTTGCCACTCTTTAGGGAAAGAACCTTTCTATGTAACCCAGGCTTCTAGGCCCTATACATTCTTCTTTCGTTAAGGACTAAGAGATATATGAGGAGACCTAGAACAGCAAGCTGAAGGTTGAGAAGCTTCAATTTGTTTGTTTCCTGGAAGTAGGTACCTATTCTATTTTGCCTGTAGGAAAGCCACAAGACTGTAGTAACAATTGCTTAGAAAAAAGCATTTGTGTAAGTCTGACTATTGATGCATCTTTACCTACAAAACATGTATGTACTTTGCTGACTGGCCAAATGAACAGGACTCCTCTTTCCTGTTAGCATCAAGGATGCTCTTTTGAGAACTTCCATGAACCACACACTGTCTTCCTCTTTGTCCTTGTAGCTGAAGTGCACTGTGTGACTGCTATAAGATAGAGGTTTGTTTTATTTTTCTGTTTTTTCTTCCCTGCATCTTATCTTGTCTGAACTTGAGACTGAGAAAATGAAAACCCCCGGGGCACTTTGGAAGCTTCTGCAGATCAGACAGCAGGGGCCTGAAGAGTGAAGAACTCTCTCTTCCCTGTTTCATGTCCTTTCAAAATGTCATTTAGCATCTTTAAAATAAAGTTTACCATCAATGAAATGCACAGTCCTCTCCTCCTGTCTGAGGTGCCAAAGACAGACATACATTACTCTATCTCCCTCAGTTCTCAGCTTCCTGTTTGGCAAAAATTTAATTGCCTCTCCTTTCAGAACAACTTTTTTTTTTCCTTTAATTCTTTTTCTTTTACTTTCTTTCTTCCTTTTTTTTTTTTTTTTTTGTTTTGTTTTTTTCATTTCCTCACTTTTGATATCTCTCCTAAAGAAATGTTTGATGTTTGTTCAGGAGGGGAATATAGGCAACCTTTATTTCTGTTTCTCCTTGGCTTTCTAATGTCTTTTAAATTGAATTCTCATGTCCTGTAATGGTATCACAGGATCCAGGCTGTATTGGTTTATTCAAGAATGACAGGATAGATAAGGGGCCACACTCACTCATGTTCTCTCCCATGTTGTGTCTCCACTGTAGCCAGCATCTTATCTGTACAGTCATTTAGTGCAGGGAGCCTTGCACCACTTCACCGGATTGAAGGAAGTAATGATGATAATGACACTCTCAATGGCTTCTCTGGTCCCAAGTCTATGTTCCTTTTCATTAGAGGCTCTTGTCCCTGACTACTGGTGATTTTAACCTGACCCTTCAAAACTGTTTCAAATGTCATGGAATTGATACTGCTTCCTCTTTGTTGCCATAGCACTTTTCACATTTATTGATTATAGGGCTAGAACTGTAATACTGCATGGTCCAATGACTCCACTCTCACATTATCCATACTTCAATCCCCAGCTTCAAAGCACAGCGGCTGACACAAAGTAATCATTTAAAAAGTATTTATTAGATAAATGAGTAAACATGATTAGCGACTGCCATTTCACATAAGTTTTCTAGTCTTTTCTGTTGTCAGTTATCATAACATGAATTGCAAATGTGCACATGAAGCAAAATCATAAAGGAGAAAAAAAATGATGAGATCAAGTGAGGTGACTAGTTGTCTGTTTTGGAAATAATAACGGGAATGGAGAGGTGGCTCAGTGGACAGGAGCACTTGTGCAGCAAGTGTGAGGCCCTGAATTGCATTCCTGAGCACATGTCTGTAACCCTGGTCCAGTGGGAAGAAAATGGAGATTCCAAGAGCTCCCAGACTAGCTGGCCCCCCCTACTAGATGACAGAGAAACTTTCTCAAGGTAGTAAGGCAGAGTGACATTGGAAAATGTTCAGCATCCTGCTCTGTTTCCACATTTCTGAGCAATGGCCTATGCACTTGCACATTCAGATGAAGAGAGAGAGATATTCTATTACTCATTGCTATGGCCAAATACCTAACAGAAACAAATGAGGAAACACACACACACACACACACACACACACACACACACACACACACACACACACGCACTTCCTCCTCCGACAACAACAAAAAACTGCACAAGATCCAGCTAGACCTCTCTAAAATTTTATCCCAGTGATGGTTGAGCATATCTGAGCCACATAGCGAACATTCGCACACAAAAACAACAGAAAGAGCACTTCTGAATCTGGGACATTAACATTCCACTGGTCACAAACACTGTACTTTTGGGAAATGTTTTTTCAAAGGAGAAGTTTGCTTGGAGTTTTCATTCCTGTGCCTCACAGGTTTTCTGAAGGAAGTCACTAACTCTCATTGGGTCTCAGCTGACTTACATATGACATAGTAAGCATGGTATTTGATCTGCCCAGAGATGAAAAGTAATGAATAATTTATTGAGCTCTCCACCTAATAGAAAACCCATTATATTTTCCTGGAATTCTATATTTCATCAAATCTTTGAAATATTCTTATATATGATTATTTATTTTTGTGGAGGGTTATGATAAACATGTATTTCATGTGACCCAAATCATGGCCACTTTGGAAAATACTTTCTTGTTTATAATAATGAAAAATGTACATTCAATTCAGGCAACACATATTTTAATAACAGGAACTGTAGCCATAATTGCAATTTCTGTGCCAGATTTTAAGCTGTTTGTCAACTCTACTGGTATTTTAGTGGAGTCTTTAGATCTCTTTCTCACCTTGTACAAAATTCATCTCAAAATTTCATTATATAGTCTAGAACTCTAAAACGACTGGAGTCAAAAGTATGTTTCAACATATCAGCATTTTTTTTTTCTGAATAGGACTCCAGTTTCGCAAGAAATAAAATTAAAAATTGCCAACTGTTAAATAATGAAATTAAAAAGCTTCTGTGTAGCCAAGGAAACACACTCAAGAACAGAAGCAAGATACAGAATGTGAGAACATTTTGCCATCTATTCATTAGTATTAGTATGTAGGTCATTCAAAGAACTCAAAGAAAACAGCCTAAATACCAAGAAAACAAATAATTAAAAATAGCCCATGGAACTTAATACAGAATACTCAAAGGAAGAAATATACATGACTAGGAGGCACTTTAACAAGTAGCTGGCATCCTTAGCCATCAGGGAAATGGAGATTAAAAATCATTTAAAGTATCTCACTACAATCAGAATGGACCCCATTAACAATAAATGACAAATGGCCGGCATGCTTGTTGGGAAAGATGAACTCATTTGCAATGTTGATGGGACTGCATACTAGTGTAGCCTCTTTTAGAAATCAGTATAGAAGTTTCTAAAAAAAAAAAAAAAAAGAAAGAAAGAAAGAAAGAAAAGAAAAGAAAAAAGAAAAGAATACTTGTTGTACTTGTTGCTCTTACAGAGTACCCAGGTTTGGTTAACACTGACTTGTAACTCTACTTCTAGATGACCCAAGACCCACTTCAGTTCGTTGTAGGAATTGCATGCACAGTGTAGACCTATATTCAAAGAAAATACTCATATATTTGAAATAAAAATAAGTTAAATTGACACAAAACATCTGACTCAGTTATACCACTTCTGGGCATATATTTCAATGTACATTGTATCTTTAGTTATTACTGGAGAGATACTTGCACATTCATGTTCATTGAAATTATTCATGGTAGCAAAGAAAAGGAACCAATCTGCATACCATCAAGTAACAAAGAGATAAATGAAAATGTGGTACTTATACACAAGAGAACGTCACTTAACTAAAGAAAACAAAATCATAATCAGGTCCACAAGAACAAATACTGCATACTTTCTCTGATACAAGTATCATAGCTTCAAATCTTTTGCTTTGTAGGGTCCATACATTGTATACATGAAAACAACAAAACTAGAAATGATGGGAAGCTTTTAGGAAACAACTACAAGAAAGCTTAACTAAGTTTGATACATGCATGCAGAAGCTAATCAGGAATTTGATTCAAATGAGAAATACACTGAGAGAGGATTACATAACATATATGATGTGAAAGAACAAGGAAAGAATACTAGTAGCTAAAGACTTAAGCAGGGATGTAAACAAGCTGGGGGAACGGAGGCAAGGGGTGGATAAAAACAAAACTAACAATATATGAAGAAGCCCTAAGAAACCTCACTAGTTTCCAAGATAATATATATTATATACATGTGTATAAAATATTACAGTAATATGCTTCACTCTTTCAGTCTCTCTCTCTCTTCCACCCCCCCGTGTGTGTGTGTGTGTGTGTGTGTGTGTGTGTGTGTGTGTGTATGTGTGTGTGTGTGTGTGTGTGTGTGTGTGTTGTAAGGATATGAGAAGTTTGAACACAGTATTCTGCATTAGTGAACAGTTCTGTTCCCAGAAGACATGGGTTAGTCAATGATAGGCAGAGATATCTTTCTCTGAGCAATTGGTCAGAGAATTGCAAGAGGCATCTAAAACAACAAGCTATTTCAACAGCTCCATTTTACTCAACATAACTAGATGTCAAGAGAAGACAGCCTTTTTTACTTGTGTCTGTTGTTGTTTTTCTAGACAGGATTTCAATATGTAGCCCTGGCTCTATTAGAACTTATTCTGTAGATCAGGCTGACCTAGAATTCACAGAGATCTGCTGGCTCTGCCTCCCCAGTGCTGGGATTAAAGGCATGCGCCACTACACCTGGTAAGAAATGAGTCTTAAACTGATTAGTAAATTTTCTTTGTTGGTTAGCACTAATCACACTATTGGGGGAGAAAAAAAATAACTATCAGTGGTCTTATCCAATAGTGTATGTCCTCTTTGTGCTATAGTCAATAGTTACCTACAGATAAAATGTACTTACTGTTGGAATAGTGGAAAGATTGTTTATGAGGGTCACCAAAGGCTCTTTTGACTGAATTTGAGGTCTACTTCATGGGCAGATTTTGTAACTTGTACTGGAAGGATGTTTAAAAAGGAAGTAAACAAAATGTGAATCCATTTATGTTGTTTTCCTAAATGGTTATGTTGTTAAACTTCCTTCTAAATACCCACAGATTTTTATACCCACAGATTTGTGTTGTTCCAAAACTTGGTCTGAGAAGCTTCTTATTGCTGTGGGCAGTGGTTAATACAGAGAGGCACTGCTGTTCAAAATGCTGAGAATAAGTGACTGACTATTCAGCCACAGCAAGAACTTCTGTATTATCCTCCCATATTCAAGGCCCAGGAAAAATCTCAGAAGAGGTGTCAGGAAGAATATAAAAGCTGGAAGGTGGGAAGAAATGATATAAAATACTACTTTGGAATATGACATGGCTTTTGTACACATGACCTCCTAGTTGCAGTACTTATACACAAAGGACCAGTCCAAGATCAAGTCAGAAAAATTTTCTAAATACCCACTCCCAACTGAATAACAATTGGAAGCTGATGGTTACTGAGTGATGGAGAGTAATTTTTCTTTATGAGTATGTTGTTGGATAGGTTTCCCAAGTAATCTACACACACACATAAGCATTAGGGCAGTACTGATTGAACTCTGGCTTAAAACCAACCAATCAACCAACCAACCAAATAAATAAAAGAATTATAGATAACAGATGTATGTGTAGGTCCACTTTTCTGAGTTAGACATAAAAATAGAGTAGGAATTGTTGATGACCATATTCTAATTGAGCATGATGAGGATAGGAAAAGAAAGCAAGGAATCTACTCATGACCTTTGGCATTTAAATGTCTGTGGGATAGCCAGTAAAGTTGAGCAGTTGAAATTTGGAAAATAGGGCTACAGGACAGCAGAAAGACCTGGGTAGTTTTGTGCCATTTTTTCCTTTATTTTACTTTTTTTTTTTTCTTTGTCAACTTAACACAAGTTAAAGTGATTTGGGAAGATAAACCTCAATTGAGAGAATA
This sequence comes from Phodopus roborovskii, assembly GCF_943737965.1. Taxonomy (NCBI): domain Eukaryota; kingdom Metazoa; phylum Chordata; class Mammalia; order Rodentia; family Cricetidae; genus Phodopus; species Phodopus roborovskii. Next base: position 28,464,695 of record NW_026125391.1, on the reverse strand, counting down.
CCTGCATCAGATTTCCTATAAGCCAATCAGTAGAACATTATTTTTTTTTTTTTTTTGATTAATGATTGATGTGGGATGACAAAGCCTTCTGGTATGGCCAACCCCTGGGCAGTATAAGTAATCCCCCTTCTGGATTGTATAAGAAAGCAGCCTGAGTCTGAGTGTGCCATAGAATCAAAGAGTAAATAGCACCCTCTAGTCTTTATTTCAGTCCCTGTTCCTTGGTTCTTGCCTTGAGTTCCTATCTTGACTTTCCCTCATGATGGACTATGACTGGTAAATATAATTCCCTCCACAATTTTCTGTTGACCATAGTGTTTTATCACAGCACTTTCTATAGAGATGTTGAAGCCATGCTAGACTAAAAGGGACTGAGGTCAGAAAATTCTATGGACCACAGGGGTTTTAGAGATGGCTGGAAAAGAAAGCACATTTGAAGAACATCCTGTTTTATCATGTGTCTCCAGGGCCTAACACAGTTTACACAAATGTTTTTGGGTGGACTGCCTGAAATTAAAAGAGGATTTTAGAAATACCTGGGCAGCCCATGGGGCCTCTGACAGTGGAACCAGTACTTATTTCTAGTGCACAAATGGATCTTGGTAGCCCATTCACTATGGAGGGATCCTCTTTCAGCCCTGGTAAATGGAGGAGGGCCTAGCTCCTCCAAATGACATGACAAACTTAGATGATACCCCCACAGAAGGCCTCACTGTTCTTGGAAAGTGGGTGAGTAGTGGGATGGGGGATAGTCAGGGGGGAATGGAAGGATGGGAAGGAGAGAGAACTGGTACTGATATGTAAAATAAGATTGTTTCTAAATTAAATAATAAAAAAAAAGAAAGTAGTGAACTCAGAACTAGTGGCCTAGAAACTAATGGCATAGAGAAATGTAAGCAAGGAGACATTAAATTAAACTCAGACAAGATGTGCCCTTTGGGTATGACAATTAAGAGATAATTTTCTACTTCAGCCAGGCTTTGTATTTTTCTGAAATTGTAGAGCTAGGGCCATATTGTGATGGACTGAGGAGGCTGTGCTAGACTAAAAAGGAGACAGTAAGGTTCATTAGCCTTTGAATTAAATTGGACTGTGAGAGGAAGAAGGTGATATTTATAAAGTAAAGGTTAAAATGTTATCCACTAATAAATATTCATATTTAATAATTCTGTGGGCTGCAGTAGAGGGACTGGAAAAGGAAAGGCTGAAGAATAGGGAGTAGAAGGAAGAAAAAGTCACAATGACCTCTCACTTGACATTGAAATTTCCATACCAAGTACTACTGTTACTTTTGTGGAGACCCCAAGACCATAATCAATTATTAACAGTGTCCAATTTTCCTTCTATTCTTCCTTAGCCTATTTAATAAGAAGCCTAAATGTACTGATCAGGAATCATCATTTAATATGATTATACAAAAACTATTTGAAGGCCATTCTTCAGATTGCCTTTAAATTCCCTTTAATGGTTAGTTTTTAAAGTAAATTTAAAGTAAAGACAAAGCAAGGACACAGACACATTCATGACCACCAAAGCTTTTCACAGAAATGGTACAAGTGAACTGGTCTGTTTCTAGTTTAGCATATTTGAACACACAGCTCTTCCCCAAAGAAAGTTGTTCTTGTTTGGGTTAAGAATATAGAAACTGCAGTTTTAATCTAGGGATGATGCACTCCCTTCAAAGGAAGAAAAGAAGTCAAAAATTGTTTCTCTCTATTTCATCTGTCCTAGAATTTCTTCTCCACCATCATCATTGATTTTCTCAGGTAAGTACAAACCGTACTCAGGCTTCTTCTAGTCCTGGTCTGAATGGCAATCTTCAATGTATCATTACGCCAATACATCTTGCTTTTATTTAAGGAACTGGAAAAAAATGTTTTTATAGGTGTGCTCTTTGAACTTGTCCATACCAGTAGATGTCACTCTGGACAACAGGATAGAACATCTCTGGTCTTATCTGTGGTTCAGAAGAGCCTGTGGTAGTCTGGCTCACAGCTACTCTCAGACATCTTAGACTGACACATCTGAATTATGACATTCTCTGCATTGCCATTTTTACTTCTGTGCTGTGAAATAAGAGGGCTGGGAGAGCTGCCATTCTGTCTCCTTCTCATTCAGACAGAATGCCAACTGCTTACACTGTTACACCAATCAACTAGGCAAGGGAATATGGCTCCAAGAAAAATGGTTGAAACATGTTTTCTAAAGCAGCATTTCTGAATTCAGTGTGCAGTCACTTTAAGTGCTACTGAGATGTTAGGCATAAAAGATGCAGTAGTTTCCTGAACACATATGACTAGACCTTGACTACTGTAGTTGAGCTCCTCTAGTGAGAAAACCTCACTCTCCACTATGTCCCCCCCAACCAAGATACCTCAATAGAGAAAAAGGGGACCCTTCATTAAATCTCGGGAATCAGTAAAATTAATAAATTGGTTTTTCTCAAATTAAATTTTTAGTTTTATTTTTTTATCGCCTTTCCACAATGCTTTTGAATCTGCCCCTGCTCATCACCAGACTGGCAAAAAAAAAAAAAAAAAAAAAAAAAAAAAAAAAAAAAAAAAATCCAGTGAGAAATGGCTCAGTTTGGTCAGATAGCTATGTGTTTCGAAAAACATGTTTGCAGCCTTAATGTTGTTATTATTTTTTTCCCTTTCAGACAGGGCTTATATAATCACAACTTTACCTTGAACTTGCTGCATATCTCAGCTTAGCCTCAAACTAGTAATTTTTTTTTACTTCAGCTTCCTGAGTACTTGGATTCAAATACATGATACCATGCTTAGCTGCAATGCATTATATGATTATATTTCAATATATTTATTTATTTTTCTTTGTTTTCAATACTGTCTGTATCAGCTTATGACAGTAACACTTGAACAAGAGTTGTGTTTTATGAATCAACATTGAAAACTTACCTGGGTACTTATTTTACCCTGTGTGAGCCTGGTCCATTCCTGGGTGTGGGTTCATTATTTATGTTGGAATTCTTTAGTCTCCCTTACTGTATGTATACAGTCATCAATACACTTGGGTTCATCTCTAATACCACTTCTATCCAGAAGGGGGATGCTTTCTGGAAATGCGACCTGAGAAGAAAAGGAAGTCCATTGAAAGACATTTCCTTGAGTGGTAAATATGGGACAGATTCTGGGCCTAGAGTTAAGTAGGAGTTTGTGGGAGGAAAAATAACCTTCAGCAGGTATAATGTAGATTGTTTTAGTGAAAAGGTAGAATTGACCATTTGATTCCTTGAAAAAAGAGATGGTTAGATGGCAGAGTAGAGAGAATGAGCCTATACAGGGAGAAAGAAGAAATAGAAAGACAGACATAGACAGGTCACAAGAGGACAAGTTACAGTGAAGCTAATTTTTCTAGAAACCTAGACTAAGGACTGGAAGGTGCAATGATTAGGGCAATGTGCTTTGCCTCTTGTTTTTCCTTCTGATGAGGCTAAGAGTCAGGAATTAGTGGAACTTACATAGCTCAAGAAATACATGAAACATACAAGTCTAAGTAAGTCCCTGAAGGCAGATTCTCAAGGTTTCTCACTAAGGTTATATATAGCAAGCAATAACAACTTCAGGAAAGGAGAAATTCTTGATTAATGGAGATGACTCAAGTTGGACAGGGAGTCCCCAGTGATCCCACTTTTAGGAACTGACTCATACTTCAATGGGCTGCAAATTGATAGAACTGCTTTTGAGACATTTATGCTAATGTAAGTAAATCCCATAAACACACTGGCTCACCAAGCTGTACTTTAGTGCAATCATTTCTTTGTTTAGTCATCACTGCTCTTTGTGGAGGGAGTAGGTTTATGGGTATCTCCTCAGGAAAAATCACACAGTAGTAATCTTCCTTTTTGTTTAGTATACACTTAGTTATCCATTTTATAACAGACTATCTAGCAACATCTTGAATAAATTAACATGAGATACATGTTACATAACAAAAAAATTAAGCATGGCTTCTCTGTAGGTCTCATCAAAATTGGAGAGCTCCATATTATTATAGATCCTGTTGGAATGCAGTTAGCTCAAAATTTGTTAGATAAAGAAAATGAATAAAAATGAAAGATCAAGGATCTTAGAAACTTAATGTGTGGATGAAGAAGTGAAAAGATATGGATATTGTTGCTTTTAATGAGATTTACTTGGTTTCTCAGTATAATTTCCTTTTTAAAGTGCTATACAGGTGTTAAGAAATTTCAAATAACAGAACCAAATAACTAAAAAATTTCAATATTATAAACTTCTCTCAACTACTATTTTTGATAATATTTTAATTTAAATTTGAAACAAGCTTGTTTTACATGTCAATCCCAGTTTCCTCACACTCCCTCCTCCCCTCTCCCCTCCCAATCCCCATCCCTTTACCTTTCTGCTCCCCAGGAAGGATGAGGCCTTCCATGGGGGAATCTCCAAAGTCTGTCATATCATTTGGAGCAGGACCTAGGAATGGGCTCCCAAAGTCCATTTATATACTAGAGATAAATGAAGATCTACTACCAGAGGCCCCATAGACTTCCCAGTCATCCTAACTAACACCCACATTCAGGGTGTCTGGGTTGGTCCTATGCTGATTTCCCATCTATCAGGACTGGGGTCCATAAGTTTCCCCTTGTTCAAGTCAGCTGTTTCTGTGGGTTTCTCAAGCCTGGTCTTGACCCCTTTGCTCATTACTCCTCCCTGTCTGCAACTGGATTCCAGGAGCCCATCTCAGTTAAGGGTTGGGAAAAGAATTTCAAATCACATGAACCCCCCAAAACAAGTGAGTTTAGCAATCCTAATATCAACTACTATTAATTATACATTTATGCTTTTTGCTTTTTCAAGTGAAGATAATTTCCCATTTTACAAAATGATAAGGATGCCACCAAGTGCTATCATTCCCATTATGTGCAAAATTTCAAACTAAATCTTTTAGAATCCTCTGCATTGAATATTCCATTGTATATTACAGTGAGCTCTTGCATTGTCTCATAAGTTATGAAACACTTATTATTGAAAACATCCTCTTGCAAATAGAGAATTAATTGTTTACTCTGAAATTTTAGGAAGGTGCATGATAAAGAGGAAAACAATATTAAATAGCATGATATTCCATGTGGGTTAGAGTTAATGAACATTATGATAACCTTAGATAAGTTCCTGATTATATCATATTGTTAACATTCATTATATGTAGAAAAGTCTATAGAGATGTCAGATTCAATTGTTATGGACCTAGATGGCTGGAATAAATGATGTGAATCTTCACATTTTTGTTTAAGATTCCTATGATTTTCTTTAAATTAAGGCACATAGACAATGCCTTTGAATATTGAATTATTTAAATAGGAAAAAAAGTAATAACAAAGAACTGGAAAATAAATTGACTTCTAGTACTAGGGAATACATGATTTTTTTTTCCTTTTTCCTCTGCTTTTACCAACAATTTAAATCATATTAAATTAGTGTCTTGCTGTTGCATTTCTTAAAGCAAGTTATATCTGCTTAGGTGAGAATAAAATTGATTTTTCCACCTTTTTACAGAAAAGAGTTTAAGGAAATTGAGCTTAGAAATTGGTAGATAGAAAGTTGTGAGACATATATGAAAACTTGCTACATTGACAAGTATTTAAAACTGAAAAGATAAACGTACAATTAAATTTGATTTAAAGAAAACATGATACCGTGATATGCTTTGTATCATAATTTTTCATCGAACTTTTATAATTATATATTCTGAATGGCACATATTTTGAGAAAGGGAGAAGAAACTTGTCATGAGGACATAAATATTATGAATATTTATGCAACAAATATTGTAGACCAAAGTTCCATAAAGCAAAGACAATATAGCATAAAAGACCATATAGGTACTTACACAATAATCACAGGAGATACACAATAATCATACTCTACTCTCACATCTGGCTAAGTATTTTTTAAAAAGTCAGTAGAGAAATCTTAGAGCTAAATTAGACAATCTAATAAAAATGAGTAAATTTCTAAATGATTATAACCTATGAAAATTGAAGCTACAAGAAACAAACAACATAGACCTATAACACTTAAAAAGGCTGAAACAGTAATCAAATGTCTCCCATAAATCTTATAAAAATCCTAAAGAAACCATCTAAAAATAGAAAAAAACTCAATGAAAAAAAAATATAAATGGAAAACAAAGCCAATAATATAATGTAACTGTAAAATCTGAGATATTTCACCTAAAATCTGTTATAAGGCAAGTGTGTTCACTTTATGCTTAATCAATAGAGGGCTCTAAGTATTAGCTAGAGTAAGAAGACAATAGAATATGATAAAAATTGGAAGGAAGAAATTATTTAAATGGTCTTATGAACTGTACAAAAGAAAAAAGAACACTTCAGTATGTCATAAACAATTTCAGTAAAATCATAGGATATAAAATTAATATTAATTTATATATATATATATATATCAATAAAACATTTTGTGAGAAACATTAGGAAAATGTTCTACTCACAATAATCTCAACAATAACAAAGCATTTTGGAATAAAATTAATGGAAAATAAAGACTTTTCTAAGGAAAACTTTGAAACACTGCACTGCAGAAAGAAACTGAAGAGGAAACTAGATGATGGAAAGATTGTCTATGCTTCTTCCTTGGAAAAATTAACATTGTGAAAATGGCTGAATCACTAAAACAAAGAAACTGTATCTGTAAATGAATAATATGAAGTTATCAACATTTAGGGAAAATGGGTGATTATTACTAGTCCATACTAGGCCACAAATTGAGAAATTTTTGTCATGACTATGAATCAGAAAAATTTAAGACTTTAAAGACCAAGATAATTTTTTTTTAAATTGTTTTCCCTTCAGTGATAACTAAGAAAAGTTAGACTCTCTCTGGCAGTGCCAATTTTGTAGCTGACAATCTTCTGTAATAGAGAATTGATCTGCTAGCTTAAGACTTCTGGGACACTCTTAGCATGTTAGTAATAGTACTACTAGCATCCAAATGCTGCATTTCATTTGAAAGACACTGTTTTACTATCTGAGCAGATACTACATCATCACAGAAAATCAATGCATTAAGTTTGCATTAACTCATTCTCTGTATGAGAAAATTAAGATGTATGCCACTCATTCATTCTGCTTTATATTCTCTGTAAGATTAATGCAGCAATTAAACATTTTGTGTAAGGTAAACCTGGTGCTTTGGGGTTGTGTCCAGACTCAAATCTAAACATAGTGAATCTATTTTGTCTTGAAGTCTTGAAAAAAATAAAATGGGAACATTCTTATAGGTTTCTTTTTCTTTTTTTCTGTTTTTTTCTCTTCTTTTTGTTGTTTTGACACAGGGCTTCTCTGTGCAACCCTGGTTATCCTGGAACTTGCTCTGTAGACCAGGCTGGCCTTGAACTCGCAGATATACTTTTGCCTCTGCATCTTGAGTGCTGGGATTAAGAGCATGCAACATCACCATCTGTATTGTAGGTTTCTTAATGGTATCAATCTAATGCCAATTTCACCTATGCTCTGAGCTATACAGAAGTTTAAGTTTTGTTAAATATCCCTATTAATATTTAATTATAGATTATTAATCACTATTTCTCTTTATTACATATGTATGATCTCTTACATTGTTTAATTTTAAAAAGAATGTATAGAATATGGAAGCCATTATTATGCATATTTTTAAAATGGTTCAATCTGTATGAATAGTATAGATTTTACCTTCTTTGAAAAATGATTTTGATTGATTGAGCTTTTGAATAATTGACAGTAAATTTCAAATTACAAACCTGAGTGACAAGGTTTTTTGAGTATTAATTTTATAAGACCCTTCACATTTAAAAGGTGCTACAGATTTTATTCACCTTCTTGGCTACTAGATCATGTAAAGCTACTTGAAGCTGATCATGCCTTGTGCATTTCATATTTTTCTCCTTAACAATCCATAAAAAGATGTAATCAATCTAAATAAAATTCAAGTTAAAATAGGTAACAATCTTGAGCTTGGGACTTTCTAAAAGGCAGAGATGACACATGGAAATTTTCTGGTCAATCTCTGGATGAGATCTTGAGTGTTCTTTGATAATTAATATGTTCACATTTATTATTCTGGGAATTCAAATTCAAAATGTGGCTCTAAAAGGAGGCTGGGAAAGCTACACTGTGTTGCAGAATGGAATTATAGAAGAGTTGCATTTAGACATTACAGAGGCCCATTTTCTATAATGATCATATGATTTTATTTTAAGAAAAAGAAGAGACAATTTCCACCTCCAAATCCCCCAGAGGGACCTGGAGAGAAAACAAAACATCCAGTATCAGCCACCATTCCTTTTTTGACTCTTCATCCTCCATTAGAGAGGAGAGGATACAGCCTGGAACCCATACCCACCAGGAGAGTGAGAGACCCCACTGGAAGAAGGGATGGAAAGATGACAGTATGAGAACACATCCAACAACAGAAAGACATATATGACACTACCAGAGTCTAGGGATTCTATGCCAGCAAGTCTAGGAATTCTATGACATCAAGTGTAGGAATTCTATGCAAGTAAGACCTGAACATACCAATGCAGATGGAGCAGAAGAGAATGACCAAAAAAAACAACTCCAGGAAAATTATAGAGGCCTTCAGAGGATATAAGAAAGTCCCTTAAAGAAATGGAGGAAAAACCAAACCAAAAAAAAAAAAAAAAAAAAAAAAAAAAAAAGCAAACAAATCTCTTAAAGAAAGCATGAAAAGCCAATCAAACAGATGAAGGAATGAAGGGAACATTTCAAACAGTTCAAGACCTGAAAACTGAAATTGACACAATAAAGAAAACACAAACTGAGAAACTGAGGAAATGCTGGAAACAGAAAATATGGGTAAATGATAATGAACCACAGATGCAAGCTAACCAACAGAAGACAAGAGATAAAAGAGAGAATCTCAAGCATTGTAGGAAAAATATCCAACAAAAACACAGAAAAAACTTTCAAAACCTGAAAAAGCACATACCTATGAAAGGACAAGAAGCTTCCTGAACATCAAATACAAGGGACAAAAAAAAAAAAAAAAAAAAAAAAAAAAAGAAAGAAAAAAAAGAAAAAAAGTCCTCTTGCCACATAATAATCAAAACACCAAACATAAAGAAAGAATATTAAGAGCAGTGAAAGTAAAGGGCCAAGTAACATATAAAGGCAGACCTATGAGAATTACACCTAATTTCTCCATGGAAAAATACTACTATAACCAGCAAAACTCTCCATCATTATAGATGGAGGAAACAAGATATTCCATGACAAAACCACATTTACACAATATATATGCACAAACCCAGCCTTATAAAAAGTTACGGAAAGAAAACTCCAACCCAAGGAAGTTAACTAGACTCACAAAAACAAAGGAAATAGATACTCCCACTTTACCAAAAGCTGGAAAAGGGGGGAAAAATCACACACAATACCACAACCAAAAACAAATCTGAAAAAACAAGAATCAAAAATCAATGGTCATTAATATCATTCAATATCAATGTTCTTAACTCACCTATAAAAAGACACAGGCCAACAGAAGGATATGAAGACAAAATTCATCATTCTGCAGCATACAAGAAACACACCTCAACTTCAAAGACAGACATTAACTCAGACTGAAAGATTGGGAAAAGAATTTCCAATCAATGGCCCTAAGAAGCAAGCTGGTGTAACTATCCTAATATCAAAAAAATTAGACTTCAAACTAAAATTCATCAAAAGAGATTAAGAAAGTCATTTAATATTTATCAGAGGAAAAATCCACCAAGATGAAGTCTCAGTTCTGAACATCTATGCACCAAACACAAAGGCACCTGCATTTGTAAAAGAAATATTACTAAAACTCAAGTAATACATAAAACCCTACACATTTACATCAGGAGACTTCAAAACCCCATTCTTAGCACTGGAAAGGAATACCAGACAGAAACTTAACAAAGAAACAAAGGGAGTAACACTAGTTATATCACAATTGGGCTTAGCAGACATCTATATGACATTCCATCCAAACAAAAAAGAATATACTTTCTACTCAGCAACACATGGAACCTTGTATAAAACTGACCACATGTTCAGTAATAAAACAAACCACAAAAGATACAAAAAAAAAGGAATAACCCCCTATATCTTATCAGACCACCATAGCTTAAAGTTAGAATTCAGCAACAACACAAATTGCAGAAACTCTACAAATTCATGGAAATTGGACAATGCTCAACTGCACCACTCCTGGGTAAAGGAAGAAATAAAGAAAGAAGTCAAAGACTTCTGAGAATTCAATGAAAATGAAGGCACAACATACCCAAATCTATGGGACACTATAAAAACACTGCTAAGAGGAAAGTTCATAGCACTAAGGGCTCACATGAAGAAACTGGAACAGAATACCTGAAAGCTCTACGACAAAATGAAGTAAAATCACCCAAGTGGAGTATAAAACAGGAAATAATCAAGTTGAGTGCTGAAATCATGAAGTAGAAACAATATAAAGAATGAATGGAACAACAGTTGGTTTGAGAAAACCAACAAGATAGACAACCCTTTATCTAACATAACCAAAAGGCAGACACAATATGCAGATTAACAAAATCAGAAAGGAAAACGGGGATGTAACAACAGACACTGAGGAAATCCAGAGAATCATTGGGTCAAACTTTGAAAATCTGTACTTCACAATATTAGAAAATTTAAAGAAAACATAAAATTTTCTGGATAGATATCACTTATCAAAACTAAATCAAGAATAGATAAGCAATTTAAAGAACAGACAATTTCAGAGCAGAATTTTACTAGACATTCAAACATTCAAAGAAGAGCTAATACCAATACTCCTCAAATTGTTTCACACAATAGAATCAGAAGGATCATCACTAAACTCTTTTTATGAGGCTACAATTACCTTGATACCCAAACCAGACAAAGGTTCAACTAAGACAGAGAACTACAGACCATTTTCTCTCATGAACAATGATGCAAAATACTCAGTAAAATAATGGCAAATTGAATCAAAGAACACATTTTAAAAAATCATCTAGCATGATCAAGTAGACTTTATCCCAGGGATGCAGGGATGGTCCAGCATATGAAAATCCATCAATGTGATCCATCATATAAACAGACTGAAAAAGAAAAATGACAAGATCATCTCACTCAATGCTGAAAAAGCCTTGGACAAAATCCAACAACCCTTCATGATAAACGTCTTGGAGAGATCATGGATAACAAGAACAAACCTAAACATAATTAAGGCAATATACAGCAAGCCAATAGCCAATATGAAATTAAGTGGAGAGAAACTCAATGTGATTCCTCTAAAATAAGGAACAACACAACTTGTCCATTCTCTCCATATATCTTCAATATTGTACTTGAAGTTCTTGTTAGAGCAATAAGACAATGAAAGCAGATCAAGGGGATACAAATTGGAAAGGAAGAAATCAAACTTTCACTATTTGCAGATGATGTGATAGTTTACATAAGTTACCCAAAGAATTCTACCAGAAAACTCCTACAACACACCTTCTACTAAATGGCAGGATATAAGATTAATAAAAACAAACAAATAAACAAAAAAAAAAACAGTAGCCATACTATATATGGACAATGAAGGGACTGAGAAAGAAATCAGAGAAACATCACACTTTACAATAGCCAGAAACCACATAAAGTATCTTGGGGTAACTCTAACCAGAAAAGTGAAAGACCTGTACGACAGGAACTTTGTGTTATTAAAGAAAGAAATTAAAGAAGATACCAGAAAATGGAAAGCTCTCCAATACACTTGGATAAGTAAAATCAACGTAGTAAAAATGGAAATCTTGCCAAAATCAATCTACAAATCCAATGCAATCCCCATCAAAGTCCCAGCACAATTATTCACAGACCTTAAAAGGACAATATTCAACTTTATGTGGGAAAAAAAACTCAGGATAGCCAAAACAACCCTGTACAATAAGGGAACTTCTGGAGGCATCACTATTCTTGACTTCAGGCTCTACTATAGAAGTATAGTAATGAAAACAGCCTGGTAATGGCACAAAAATAGACAGGTAGAACAATGGAATCAAATTGAAGACCCTGATATTAACCCATACACCTATGAACACAAACACCTGATTTTTGAAAAACACAAAAAGCAAAAACTATACTATGGAAAAACATAAGCACCTTCAACAAGTGGGGCTGGCATAAGTCAATGCAGACACCTAGAAGATAGCAGATAGATCCGTATCTATCACTATGCACAAAACTTAAGTCCAAATGTATCAAAGACCTCAACATAAATCCAGCCACACTGAACCTCTCAGAAGAGATGATGGGAGGTCCCCTTGAACAAATTGGCACAGGAGACCGACCATTTGCTGAATATAATGCCAGTAGCACAGACACTGAGATTGACAATTAATAAGTGGGATATCCTGAAACTGAGAAGGTTCTGTAAGGAAAAAGACACAGTCAACAAGACAAAACAGCAGCCCACAGAATGGAAAAAGTTCTTTACCAACCCCATATCTGAAAGAGGGCTGATATTCAAAATATACAAAGAATTCAAGAACCTAGTCACCAAAATATCAATTAAAAAGTAGGGTACAGATCTAAACAGAATTCTCAATAGAGGAATCTACAGTGTCTGAAAGACACTTAAGGAATTGCTTAACATCTTTAGTCATAAGGGAAATGCAAATCAAAACAACTCTGAGATGCCATCTTACACCCCCAGTCAGAATGGCTAAATTGAAAAGCACTAAGGACAGTTTACACTGTAGAGGTTGCTGGTGGAAGGGGAAACTCATACAGCTATATTGGAATTGAATATGGTTGTTCTCTGGAAAATGGGAAATTGTCTACCTCAAGACACTGAGAGAAACAATTAATAAATGGGACCTCTTCAAACTTAGAAGCTTCTGTAAGGCAAAGGACACAGTGGACAAGACTAAACGACAGTCCACAGACTGGGAAAAGATTTTCACCAATCCTATAAACGACAAAGGGCTGATCTCCAAAATATACAAATAACTCAAGAAACTAGAAAACAAAACACCAAATAACCCTTTTAAAAATGGGGTACAGAAATGAAGAAAGAATTCTCAATAGAGGAAATCAAAAAGGCTGAAAGACACTTAAGAAAATGCTCCACATCCTTAGCTATCAGGGAAATGCAAATCAAAACAACTTTGAGATACCATCTTACTCCTGCCAGGATGGCTAAAATTAGAAACACCAATGATGACTCATGTTGGAGAGGATGTGGAGAAAGGGGAACACTCCTCCACTGCTGGTGGGAGTGCAAACTCATACAGCCATTTTGGAGATCAGTATGGCTGTTCCTCAGGAAAATGGGAATTAGTTTACCACAGGACCCAGCAATCCCCCTCTTAGGCATATACCCAAAGGATTCACATCCATGCAGCAAAGACATCTGTTCAACTATGTTCATAGCAGCACTATTTGTAATAGCAAGAACCTGGAAGCAACCTAGATGCCCCTCAACTGAAGAATGGTTAATGAAGATGTGGCACATCTACACAATGGAATACTACTCTGCAAAATAATAATAATAATAATAATAATGGTATCTTGAAATTCACAGGCAAGTGGATGGCACTTGAAGAAACCATCCTGAATGAGGTAACCCAGTCACAAAAAGAGGAACACAGTATGTACTCACTCATATATGGATTTTAGACCTAGATCAAAGGATCACCAGCCTATAATTCACACCACCAGAGGAACTAGGATACAAGGTGTATTCTAAGAGATTCATATAAAGTCCCTCACAGAATTGGTAAGGGACAAGTCCCCCAGATCTCAGGGGACATGGGGGGGCAGCAAATGGAGAGAGAAATAGGAGAAAATGAGGGGGAGGAAAGGAAAACCTGTGCGACCAGAAAGATTGAGCCTGGTTAGGAATAGAAGACAGGAAAGAGACAGAGACAGACAGAGAGAGAGAGAGAGAAAGAGAGAGAGAGAACGAACATAAAAGAGGGAGCCAATATTGAAGATAAAATTGAACACAAAGAATGGTCTAGAGAACTACAAGACTGCTCCCAACTAACAATTTGAGCTTCTGTGGAAAGGCTATCATAAATGCCCTTCCCGGAGAGTGAGATCAACAACTAACTTATCCATGGAGCCCTCAACTAATGCCTGTTGGAAACAGGAGCAAGCACCCATACGTAAACACTGAGTCGAACTAGAACCCAGATGCATATAGACAGGACAACACCAGGCTGCAGAAACACATCGAGACAGCTTACCTGAACAAGGAGGAGCTAACCAGACTGATAGCTGGGAAGCCAGCATGGGACTGACTCAGGCCCCCTTGAATATGGGTTTCAGCCAGAAGGATTGAGCAGTCTAAGGGACCTCAGACAGTGGAGCCAGGATGTATCCCTGGTGCACAAAAGGACTTTGCAAACACATCCCCCATGGAGGGATAACTGCCTTAATCTAGAGACAGGAGAGAAGCCCTAGTCCCTACTTCACATGACCTGTCAGATCTACATGACCCCAACTGGATGGCATTCCCCTACATATGGAATTGGGGTGGGGGGGATGGGAGGGGAGGGTGTTTAGAGTGCATGTGAGAGGGAAGAGAGGGTAAAAGGGAGGGAAGGAGTGAGGGACAGAGGGAAGGATAATGGGAGGAAGGGAGGGAGAAGGAACTGGGATCGACATGTAAAATAATAAATTAAATTAAAAAAAATGCATTGACTCCAAAATTTAAGTTCAACGACAAGTTCCTGGGGAAAAGGATTTCTATTTTTGTTTCCACAGAAAATGAAAAGATGTGGATTCCTTCCAGACTAATGTGGTTTAATCAAGCCAGACTGCCTGAAACAGAGTACTAGGTGATCCTACATTCAAAACAGCTGGACAAAGCAGCCTTACAGACTATAGCCAGGATTTCTGAATCTTCTTTGAATCCCCCATGACAGTGCCCCTTACCAGCAGGAAGTAGTTTGGAAAGAACAACACCCAAATTCCCAAATATTGTCTATAAATGTTTGTTTTCATTTAAATGGACTTTGTTATGTAAAATAAATTTTAAAAAATTAAAAAAAGAAGTAAATAAAAAAGATCTAGCAATTCCACTCATATATATATATATATATATATATATATATATATATATATATACTGAAGGGTGCACATTCATACAAGAACATTTGTTCAACTATCTTAGCAGCACTATTTATAATAATCTGAATGTGGAAGCAACCTTAATGGCCTTCAACTGAAGAATGAATGGAGAAAATGTTGAACATTTACACAATGGAGTACTACTCAGCCAAAAAGAACAATGGAATCTTGAAATTCACAGGCTGATGGATGGATCCAGAGCAAACTATCCTAAATGAGGTAACCTAGTCACAGAAAAGAAAATAGGGTATGTACTCATGCATTTATGGATATTAGACATAGAGCAAAGGTGTATCAGACTACAATCCACACCTCCAGAGATGCTAGGAAACAAGGAGGATCATGAGAGAGACATACACAGTCCACCAGTGAAGGGGAAAGAGACAAGAGTCCCTGAGTACATTGAGAGCTTGGAGAGACAGGTAGGAAAATAAAGAGATGGGAAAAGGGGAAGGGAAGGAGAACATGAGGGATCAGAAAGAATTAAAATGGGAGATGAGTAGAGAAGAGCAGGGAAAGAGACACTTCAATAGAGGGAGCTATTATAGTTTTAAAGAGAAATCTGGCACAATCTGGAATTGTACAGAGATCCTCAAGGAAGACCTCACCTATGAATCTCAGCAACAGTGGAGAGGCTACCTTAAATGTCCTCCCATTATAATGAGAATGATGACTACCTTAAATGGCATCCTAGAGCCTTCATCCAGTAGCTGATGGAAGCCGGAGAGACCCACAGTTAAGCACTGAGCCAAACTCCTGGAATCCAGTTTCAGAGAGGGAGGAATGACTAACAAAGGGGTCAAGACCACTCTGGAAAACCCACAGAAACAGCTGACCTGAAAAGTGTGAACTCATGGACCCCTTACAGTTGGGGAACAAACAGAGGACCAAACCAGATCCCTGAACATGGGCACCGGCTAGGAGTCCTGGGAAGTCTATGGGGCCTCTAGCAGTGGAACCAGGATGTATCCCTAGTACATGAATGGATTCCGGGAACCTATTTCCAATGGAGGGAGACTCCCTTAGCTTAGAGACATGGAGGAGGACCTAGGCTCTACCCAAAATAACTTGACAGATTTTAATGATCCCTTATGCAAGGCCTCACCCTCCCTGGGGAGTGGATGGGGGAATGGGATGGGGGTCAGTGTGGAGCATGGAATGTTGGGAGGGAGAGAGTTTTGGGATTGATATGTAAATTAAGATTATTCCTAATTTAAATAAAATTTATTAATGAAAAATTGAAAAGGGCTCAATGAGCTTTTCTACAATTCAAATTGAGTAGATCTATGGTTGGAAAAGTGACCCTTGATGTCGAACATTAACTCTAATAAAAGTGCTGTTATAAGCACCGTAGTTATTCATCTGTTTTCATTAAATATAGTACAAGTAATTGATTTTTTAATTTAAAAATTTGTATTTACTATTTGTATGGGTGTATGTGCATGTGAGCATGCCTTTGTGTATGCAATACCACAGCATGGTCAGAGGGTAATTTCTGAGAGTCAATTCTGGCATTCTACTGTATGTAAACAGAAGGTCAGCCTTGGTGATAAGTACCTTTACTGGCTGAGGCATCTCATAGAACATGTATGTATGTATGTATGTATGTATGTATGTATGTATGTATGTATGCTTGGGTGGTGGATTTAGCTCATTGGTTGAATAATTGTCTAGTAGGAATAAGATCCTGAGTTGGAGCCTTAGCATTTTAAAATATAAACAAACAAATAGATACTTCAGGTCTTGCTACAATGAAAGAACCTGAGAAAGGAATGAACTCAGTATCAGATCAGTCAGCACCTCAATCCCTTCTGTCCAGAATCCCTGTGATCTGTCGACCTCCCTGTTGGAAGATGTCTCTGTCCTCTTAACCAATCTCTACCTGAACAGTCCACAGAACACTTAGAAACTGGCTATGCTACTTCTAGATTTTGGCACAAAATTGAAAAGACAGTCTTTCATTTAAAGGACAGGAAAAATGTACTTAAAAAATATATACTGAAGTAGTTTTAGAGCAGTAAAATGTAAAATGTTTCCTTTTCTTACAAGGTTTACTGTTGTCTTTCCTTCTTAAATTTCTCAATAAGAAATTACAGGCATGAGATTCAGGAGTGCATGCCCTATAAGAGCTCTACTACAGATTTGAGCCTTCCACAGTTCACATGGCATGGATACTCAGATATAGGCTTGAGAACACTCTTGATGTACATGCACCATGAGTTCTGGCTTACTGTTTCAAGTGTCACACAGTACATGCATAATCAGTGGTGGGCTTTAAACATGAGTCTTGCACAAAACAAACACTGTGATTGTTTGGTTAATAGTATGTGTCTCCCAAAGAATATAAGCCATAAGGACTGGATTACAAGTGTGTGTCTCCAGAAAACTTGCTCTATGAATGATGTTATAGGTGTGAACCTCCACAGTATATGAAACATGAATACTTGATTATGAATTGTCACACTCAGCAGATTCACAATGAGTGATGAGCTATAAAAATGAACCCCCCACGTACATGCCTCATGAATGCTGGCTTTGTGTTTGTAATTTGCCACTGTACAATCTCAATGAATGTTGATTTATAAGAATGAGAACCAACAGTACAGGTGCCATAATGCTGTCTTACTCTCTTGAGTCATACACATTGACACAGCACGTAGGGTCAGTAGTGTGAGTCTTCCATTATACATGAATGATGAGTCCTGATTTCCAGGCAAGCAAATCCAGAGTATGTGTACCATGTGTGATGTATTATAGGTGTGAGCCTACCACAATACAAGCTGTCTGAGTGCTGCCTTGACTGTCTTGAGTTGAGCACTCTACATTGAGAATGAGTGTTGGATTATAGGCATGAGCATTGTAGAGTAACTACAAGCATCTGATTAAGCTCTCTTCTGGGAGTGCAATTAGCATGTACATTCACAAGTTATAGACATAAACCTCCCACTAAATATGTGAACAATGTGTAATGCATTACAGGTTTTTGTCTCCCAATCATGAACAATGAGCATTGGATTTCAAGCAGGATCCTCACACAGTAGATGCACCATGATTGCCGTCTTACTTAAAATTTTCTGATAAAATTGTGATGGGTTAGTGGTGTGTGCCTCCCACAGTGTATGCTCACTGAACCCTGGCTCACTGTGCATTTACAATGTGTGCATCACATAGAAAGTATATGCTTGAGTGAGCTCCTTTAAAGGTGTGTATCTCACTAGTACATACACAATGAGTGCTCAGTTTTAGGCATAAATATTCTACTGTAAGTATATAAACAATGAGTACTGCATTACAGGCATTCATCTTCCAGTTCATCCCTCAAATACAAGCATGATGAGGGGCTGGGTTACAAGCAGGATCTTTACAGAGTTCATGCATGGTTGCAGGTTACCCTACTAGGATACCTCTTGGGAGAGAGGTGAGAAGATGCAGCACCAACAACTCAAGTACTGGGAGTTAGTGTGTAGCAGAGAATGCTGCAGACTCATTTATTAAGGAAGTTAGACCTTCCTTTATACCCCCTCCCAAGGTCCTATTGGCTCAGGCTGCTGACTCTGCTGTGTTTTCTTCATTGGTGTCTCTGGGTCAGGTGTCGCTCTGTCAGCAGTCTCTGGGCATTGAGGCAGGCTTGGCAGCTTGGCTCCAGGAGGAAGTGCCTGCTGCACATGCTAACGTGAGCTGACCTGGGCAGGGCAACTTTGACTTGTGTAGGCTGGCTGCAGTTTCTCCTACAATGCACTTTGCATCCTGAGTAATAAGCATCATCCTCCCATTTTAAATGTTGCCATGAGTGTTGGCTTATTGTTTTGAGTCTTTCACAGTACATTCAAAATGCATGCTGAGTTTGAAACATGCACTTTTCACAATACATGCACATGTTGCTGGGTTAGTAATGAGAGCCTCCCATAGCACATGAACCACAATTGCTGGGTCTCCAGAAAACATGTACAGTAAGTGACTGTTTTGTGAGCTTCCCAAGCTATATGTACCATTAATACTTTTTTGCTATTTTGAATGTAGCACAGTACATTCAAAATGAGTGCTAGGATACTGGCATGGGCATGGCAAAGGAAGTACAAGTTCATGAGTGAGTCTCTTAAAGGACTGCAACCTGTGAGTACATTCTCAGTGCATGCTTTATTTTCCACTGCAAGTATTTGTACCATGAGTACTAACATTTAGTTGTTTGTTTCCAAGTATACACTCTATAAATGGTGAGTTACAGGGATGAGACACACATAATACACATTTCATTCATACTGGGTTATAAAGTTGAGCCTTCCACATTAAAAGCCCATGAGTTCTGAATTGCTGTTTTGATTCTAACCATTCACAATGAGATTTGGTACTAGAGAAGAGCATCCCACAGCAAATACAAGCAAATGACTACTCTGTTATATGCATGCATCTCCAGAGTATGCACACCATTAGTATTGCATTATAGGCATTTGTCATTCAAGTACAGGTCCAGTGAAGGCTGGGTTACAGGCCCACATAGCACATTCACCATGAGTGCTGTTATAGCCCATTGGTACAAGACTGCTTATGCATTGATGTGAGTCCCCACAGTACATAACCCATGAGTGCTGAGTTACAAGATGTGTGTCCAGAATATGTGCATCATTAGTGATATGTCATAGCCAATAGTATATGCTCCATGAGTTCTGGTTTACTGTTTATACAGTCCCACACAGTGCATTAACAATGAATGCTAGGTTATAAATTTACATATATCCTGAGTTTTGTCTTACTGTTTTCATACATGTAGAGTACATTGACACAAGTATCCTTGATGAGTGATGTGTGTCTCACCAAGTACATAAACAATGAATCCTTAGTTATAACCATTCATCTCCTGAGTGTGTACACCATGAAATTTGAGTTTAGGTGTGAACCCTGGTACAGTTATAAATATAGCACAGTACATTCACAATGAGTGTTGAGTCATAGGCAAGAGTATTGCAAAGTAAGCACAAGCACATGAGTGCTCCATACAGGCATGTATCTGCCAGAGTACATTAACAGTATGTGCTTGGTTATTTCAGGATTAGTCTCCAGCTGTAAGTAGAGATAGCACAATTATTGCGTTACACGTTGTTTGTCTGTATGAATGTTGGTTATAGGCATGAGACACACAGCACATACCTCATAAGTCCTGTTTTATAGACATGAGCCTCTCTCAAAACATGCACCATGAATGCTGGGTTATAAGCTTTAGCCTCTCACATTAAATGTACTGTAAGTGCTGGCTGACTGTTTTGAGTCAGTCAGAAAGAGTGCTGTGCTGCAAACAAGAGTCTTGCACAGTACATGCACTGTGAATGGTGGGTTATTAGTGTGAGTCTCCCAAATTTTGTAAACTATGAGTGCTGGGTTACAAGTGTCCATCTCCAGAATACATGTAGCATGATTCATGTGTTATAAGCATGAACCTCTTTCATTCTGTATAGCAATAGTGCTAGCTTGCTGTTGGTAAACTAGTACTGTGCATTAATGATGAATGAAGGGTTATATGCCAGAGTCTACCTTAGTAAAATCACCATGAGTTATATCTTAGCATTTTGAGTCCAGCAGAGTACATCAATACAACCATGCAATTTTAGTAATGTGTGTGTCCAACAGTAGATAAAACATGACTACTGAGTTCCAGACATCTGTTCCACAGTCCCTGTGCTATGAGTGGTGTGTTGCATGTATGTGCCTTGGACAGTAATTGCACCATGAGATCTGGATTATAAGCATGACCCTCGCACTTAAGTGCATCATGAGACAACATTTCTCCTTTGAGCCTCACCGTTAATTTGCAAAGAGTGGTTATAAACATGAGCCCCACACAGTACATGCCTCTGGAATGCTGAGTTAGAGGTTTGAGTCTCTTACAGTACATAAATCATGAATTCTTGGTTATAAGTGTTCATGTCTAGAATATGTGAACCATGCTGTTTTATAGGCATGAGCCTACTACAGTACATTTGCCATGATTACTGGCTTAGTGTTTTCAATCATTCCCTATACATTCACAATGATTGCTGGGTTAAAAACATGAGCCTCTCATAGTAAATGTATCATTAACAGTGGGTTAGTCCTGTGTGTCTCTGACAGTATATAGACCATGCGTGCTAGATTACAGAGTGCACTCACTCTGATTCTAACTTACTGTTTTGAATATATCACAGTTCATTTACAATGAATGCTGCAGTATAGGCCCAGGGCAGCAGAGTATATACAAACACATGAGTGCTCTATTATAGACATGTGTCTCTCAAGTACCATCACAATGAGAGCTTGTTTATAGCCATAAGCTGTAGTGAGATAGTCCTTCTGTGGCACTGACCATGCCCATTGGGGGTGGAGCCATGGGCGGAAGTGACCTGTGGAAGGAGGTCGGAGGAAGAGCCGGGAAAAGATCTCTTGCTGGCGGACTTGGACAGGGGAGCATCTGGTGGAATTTCCTGGTGTTCATCTGTCTAGGTTGTAAGTTATTTCTCCCTGAATAAACATCTATTCGGCCTATTTGTTTATCCTGATCCTTATTTAACCGCAATAATAAGCCTCACACAATACATGCTCCTTGAATGACATGTTAAGAACATGAGCCTCTGACATTAAGTGAACAATCAGTGCGGGCTTACTATTCTGAGCCTCACACAGTATATTCAAAATGACTCCTGGTCTATAAACCTGAGCCTTGCATAGTACATGAGTCATGAGTGCTAGTTTCATGTGTAGGTGTCTTTAGTAGTGAGCCATGTCTTGCTATTTTGACACAAATAGCACAAATGGCACAAACATCACACAGTATGTACAAGCATATCAGTATGTTCCATTACAGGCATGCATCTTAATTATATCCACAGTGAGTGCTGGTTTTCAGGCACAAGCTTTATACTGTCAGTACACCATGAGTACTGTATTACATGTGTTTACATGCACTGCGAGTGCTAGGTTTTTGGCATGAGCTTTACACAATACATGCATCATGGATCTTGGTATATGGGCACATTAATCTCACAGAAAATGTGCAATGTATTATGCCTTAATGTTTTCAGCCATGCACAGTATATTCACAAGGAGTTCTTGTTTATAAACATGACACTCATGTGGTAAATGGACTATGGATGCTAGGTTAATTGTGTAAAACTACTCCAGTATATCTACTATGAGTGCTGGATCAAAGGTGTGTTTTCAGAGTGTGTGCATCATAATTGGGGGCTCATTGTTTTGAATTTAGCACAGTAAGTTCATAATGAGTGATGAGCTAAACCCAGGGATAAATATAGCACAGTAACTACAAGCACACACATATGCTCTGTCACATGATGGGGATGTCCTTCTGTATGTATGTTTTTCTTATTGGTTGATGAATAAACACTGGTAGCCAATAAGGCAGGAAGATAGGTGGAACTAGGACACAAGGAGAATTCTGTGAAAGGTATCAGAGGGAGACAGCCACAAAGTCTCCATCTAGGCTGCCAAAGGAATAACAGGTCCAGACCCTTCTCTAGTAAGATAAGATCACTTGGAAATACTTAGATTAATAGAAATGAATTAATAATTAAGACAAAGATAGCCAATAGCCAATATGAAGCCCAAGCAACTGGGCAACAGTATACATTTGGGGCTGAAGGGTGGCAGGAGCTGGGCAAAACAACACAGCAGTCATAGGCAGGAGTCTACCAAGTACATTCACACTGAGTACTGCAAGTATCCCACTTTAAATACATACAACATAAGTACTGCATTACAAGTGTTTGTCTCCCAAGCGCATGCTCAATGAATGTTGCACTACAGGCATGAGCTTCACACAATACATTCCACATAAATCATGGTTTATAGGTGTGAGCCTCCCCCAGTGATGCAGATGTGAGTGCGAGTTTTGGATTACAGTTTTGAGTCATTCACACTGAGTGCTGGGTTATAAATGAGTCCTGTACAGTAACTGCACCATGTGTCTCGGGTTGTTAGAGTGAGTCTTCCACAGAACATTGATATTAGCATTTGTGTTAGTGGTGTGGGTCTCCCAAAGTACAGTCACCATGAGTTCTTAGTGTTTTGAGGAATGTACAGTACATTATACAAGTGTCCTCAGTTAGTGGTATATGTCTCCCATAGTATATAAAACATGATTCCTGAGTTCCTGACTTGTGTCTCTAGAGTCTGTGCACCATGTGTGATATGTCATATATTTTATCCTCCCACAGGAATTGCACAATGAGATTTGGGTTGTAAGTGTGAGCCTCCCATGATACATGCACAATGAGTCCTGCAGTACTTTTTTGAGTCTTATACTGTACATTCTCAGTGAGTGCTAGGTTACAAACATGAGAATCCTCGAGTACATGCAAGATGAGGGCGGGGTTAGCAGTGTGTCTCTTCTGTGGCACATAAACCACGAGTGCTGGGTTACTGACTGTAATCTAGCACTGTACATTCATGATAACATGATAGCTTCTAGGCATGATCCTCCCATATTACAAGAACCATAGGGAACATATTGTATATGAGAAAAAAAGGACTCCAAGCTAAGATCTTGCCATTTTTAATGGTACATCTTATTGTCCCTCTCTATTACAAAGATAGAGGAGACAGGGTCTCAACAATGGCCAAAGAAAAGAAGACTGTTAACGTTTTGAAAATAATGCTTTTGGCAAAAGCAGTTGTTGCTCAGTGATGGGTAATATCTTGGTCACATGTAGCTGCCAAAATAAATTGCCTGCATCCTGCCCTGTTGTCTCTGTTAGGCATTGATATCTCACAGTGCAAAAATGGGTGTTTTATGCAGGAAAAGGACACTAACATTTGTGTGCAGCATTCCAGAGTTTTTGCTGCTGGTGGATGCTGTGATAATTACACAGAAATATTCATTCAGTCTGCCAACCATTTCTTTGTAATTGACAGTTTCTGACTCCTAGGCTCGCTGGAGAATTGCACACTTGGTGCAGCCCAATAAAAACCAGGAATGGGTTTGTATACATTACTCTTTCAGGCAGACACAATTCTTGGATGTCAGAGTTGCTCATTATAGCCTCTGCTGCAACATCCCACACAGCCCCATCCAGGATTCAGGTGCATGAAGGATTGTTTTCATGCTTTTAAAGTAAAAGGGTTTGTACTGTGAAGTAAAAGGGTTATGCGTTTGTGACCAGCAACATTTTTCTTAGCCATTTAGCCACATGGGAATTTTTTGTTTATTATTCAACATTCACAGGTGGAAACAAATTACTTACCCAATGATAATTGGAATGCTTGTGAAAAAACAGTACAGTATCAGTGGGTGGTAAAATGCAAACAGCTTTTGCCTGTGAAGTAAGACCATCAAGGTTGGAACTATCCTAGGGGTTACTTTTTTCTTCTTGATTTTCTAACTTAATGCAATGTCAAAAACATAATATTTCATTGCTAGTCAATAAATGAAACAGACCCTGTTTACAATGATAGCATATGGTAATTTAGAAAGATCAAAACACGTGTCATAAACATTCTGCTATACCCAAATATTTGTCTACATCAGTTGCATTTTATATGATTTATAAAGTATTCTTTTCCCTTATTTGTCAAAGATCAAAGGCAAAGGATGCATATGAGTACATGTAGCAGGTTCTGATTGACACACTGAAATTCATTTCTTCATATATATTCCTTCCTGACATTTTTTATTTAGAGAAATCAAAGTCTGTAGCATTTGTACGTGTTTAAATTTATAGTAAGAGGTTTATTAATTTTTTTCTCGTGGTATTTGTTTAGGACATCAATTCCATGCTCACATTGGCATCTAGCCCTACCTTTCAAAATGTTTTTACTAGCCCACTTTGTGGGAGCATGCTGGTAGTTCACATCAAAAGCTCAGAAACTATTGTTGGCAGTACTTATTTTCTTTTGCAGGCTTGCCATTTTGACTTTATTTTAGCCACGCACTGCCAAGTCCTCTTTGAGCAAGGAGATAACACAACAAAGTAGCTAGGAGTATTCGCATACAGGCCAGGGATCTTTATTTGATGCATTTGATGGAGGCATTTATTTCCTTTATCTAAACACCAGGGGGCTCTTCTGAATAGCAATGCTATTAGCTTTTCATATTTTAGACATGGCAGGACTATTGTGAATTAAGATACATTCTTAGTACCCTGCATTCTTAATACCTTGCATTCTTGATAGTTATTATTGCTTGTATTAAGAAAGTAGAGAGTAGATTTTCATTACTAACAAAGCTTTCTAAGCTGTTTGAAAGGTTTCCCTAACATTTTAATTCCCGACTCTAAATGGGTTGTATTTTTTAGTTTGTATGAAGCTGCTCAAACCTTGGTCTCGCCATTTCGCAATGTGGAAATCAGGTTTTCTTTCTCCTAGTGTGTAATGTTATCTTCTGTAAGACAGTCAAAGATGGTGCCTTTCATGTATCTGTACTATGTAGCTCACTGGGCAGAAGCCACTCTTAGCATTTTTAATGTGCTGCCTTCATCTATACTGTTTGGAGCTTTCTGGGGCTTGATTACGTAGAATTTCTGTTTTACGGAGGCTATTTTTATCTCCCTTATGCCTTTTTGATTAATGTTGAATGTTTCTCACTAAACACATGGTCTTAGCAATATCTTGACAAGCAAGATTTTGTCGTCATGTTTCATGTCAGGACTAGAGGATGAGTCTAGGTATGGAGATCTGGCCTTCCATGTACTTTCCCATCTTAAATCCTGCCATGGTGTTTCCATGTGTGTCTTTTTAGACAGTTGAAATTATGACCGTAGAAATGAATCTGTGACCATTTCTCATTGCTTGTATTTAAATATCTTATTATTTACTGCTTTCAAATCTGAAACATTCACTCTTTAGGCCAGAGTTAGCAAATGTTTTCAGAGAGGCCAGTGTACTGCCAAATAGTAAATATTTTATCTCTTCCTGTCTCTTTTATTTCAACAAGTGTTTAAGATTATGTGTATACAGTTTTTACTTTACCAAAACAGGTTTGGGGCACATTTGTGAATTCTGATCTTGTCATGTCACTGGAGACAATTCCTTAAGGCACCAATTGAGCAGACCTTCTAGTGTCCTTCCAAGTACTGTAATCTGCAAATTTTGGGGGTGTAAACTCCTCTTATAAAATTACAGAGGAATGGTGCTGAAATAAAGAGTAAGCAGAATGTCATATAAGGAGAGTTCTTCCAGCACCAAGGTCTCTTGATGACATTGCTGCTTAATCACAATTATGCTCTCCTTATAATCTCAACTATTTGTGACAGACCTACCTCATGGATACCACCCCAGGTCATCACAGGATGTCTCCAGATTCAGGTCAATGATGTTTTTATTCAGGTTTCCAGATGGGGTCTTGATAGGGCTTTAAGACACATTATGGAATAGACTCAGGGTTTTCCTTAAAATGAAACCCCAATTCTGATTCCCATAAAGATGAGCATACAGCTGAGGTCTCTTGATTTTCTGGATTCCATGACACCTGGTTGTCATCTTTCATGTTTTTATGGGTTGGTTGGTTATTTTTTCATGTTGATCTTCTTTTTGGTTTGGTTTTGGTTTTAGTGATATCTGTGGAGTCTCAGTTTTTACTGCATTAGATATGCATAAAAAGGGGAAAGACTGTGTTCCTTAGGCCAACAACTTTCCCATGGTGAGTGTTCAAACATTGAACTCATTTCTGAATTTGTTGACAACCAATTAACATATTTTTTTCCTGAGTCTTTTTCTGGGCTCTTTTTTTTTTTTTTTTTTAAGAGCAATTACACTAGCTAATTCCATAAAATTAGTTTCCATTCAAATATGGCATAATGAGAAATGGCTTCCTTACAGTACATTCTTTTGCTGAATGTGATTTTTTTTTCTTGGTCTTGTATATTTTGGTACATTTAATTTTAGTTATGTTTAATCTCACAATGCCTAAAAATTATACAGTTTTATAGTATTCCTAAGATGTTTCTTCTTTGTAACTCAGGAGGTTTTTTCCAAAAAACATTATTAGGATAGCTTAAATTTTCCTTAAAAAGATGAATAGCTATGAATCCTATCCTTGTCCCTAAATGTGCTTTTGTTTTCTCTTACACTGTTGTGCCATTACCAATCTGCTATATTATCATAGGGTTTTAGCCAAGAAAAGGTTAGGATTCTTTTAAAATTGGCAAAGATGAATGGCCAGTAAGAGATATTGGCCTGTGGTTTTGAACCATCATTGTAACATTGGAACACTGAAAGGAGAGGATAAGAGATAGTCTAGAGAAACAAGTGTGACCATCCCTTCATGAATTAGGCTATTGAAACAAGGCATCCAAAACAATTTCCTTAGGAATTCCATTTCTGATGAGGTTGAAAATGATGTCAGCTGGAGATTGGACTTACTTCACAAAAAGAGACTTCAAATAGTTCTGTCAGCTTCCTTGTCAGCTCAATTAATGCATACATAGTTCCTGCCTTTTGGGTCATCTTGTCTAAAAAACAATAACATGTCTGTTACCTATTTCTGTTACCTTTTGTCCTGTTTTTACAAAACTACAAGTAAACTTGGAGGCCTGTTTATGAACCAAAGTGCTTGGTAACAGCTTGATTACAGTGTCTAACTATCAATGTGTTTATTTTCTCTATCTGAAAAACTCTTTATGTGGTAGTGGGAGGGAAGAAATCGATGCAACCTTTGAGAATTAAGAAAAAACCAAACAACCTTGTATTTATACTTGTAGGCACACCAAAGGCAGTCCAGGCTTATGCCCATTCCCGATGGTCCTGGCCAATGTGGCTATATCCTTCAGTGTATCCAGATGATATTATCAGTTTGAATCACTTCCCATGAAGGGAAGATTCAAGAAAAGCTGTTCCTTACATGAACATTGTACAAAGCTGATAAATAAGAGCAATGACTATGGAGTGGTTGGAATTTTGTAGATCCTCAGTTTAACTAAAAATTGATCTTGGCTATTTTTAACATCTTAAAAAGACACTCATTATCAATCTTTCCTAGTATTTTTGTCTCTAAAAGACAAAGCATTTTGAAATATATTTACTTAACAGACCTCTAGCTTCCACCAACAACCAAAATGACCTCAGGTGCAATTTAAGGCATGTAGCCAATATTTCCCTGCTTTATTTAACACACCTACTGAAAGTAAATACAAAATATATGAAAAGGATTTGACTTACGACTTTCTTTATTCTGCTATTATCAAAGTGGAAAAGCATTACCATGTTAGAACATGGAATTTAGAATTATATCTGTGGTTTTTGACATATTTTGTCCCAGAATAAACTCTTTCCTCCCCTGGAGGTGATAGTTGTATTTGTTGCATCAACATCTTATTATTTTTGTTTGTTTGTTATGTTTTTTTTACTTTGTTTTTTTTTTTTCCTGATCTTGATTTGTATCAGTTTCCATGGCTGGAAAATGTCCTCCATCTATGTTTTGTTAAACGTGTTATTTCATTTTTTTTTAGTCTCATCTTCCATTTAACATCACAATATTTTATCACAACTTCACAAATTTATTTTGTTCTAGGAAACACTGATGCCAGATATTCTACGTTGAGTCACATAATTAAGGACTGATTCCAGAAGCAATCTCATGGAACTCTCACTTTGAACACTTTCCAACCCCTGGTTCTCATGCTCTCCATCCAAAGAACTCATAAACACATAAAGTGCAATATATAAAATTGGAAATGGACATTTCTCAAAACACACTCTTGAGAGAGTAGACAATGGCCAAAAGGAAACCATTGTCAGAAGCTACATTTTAGGTAGGCTTTTATACCATTTCTAAAGTGTCTGGAGCAGAAAGTTTCTCTGCGGAGCATGTTCCTGTCCAGGTGATTGACAGGCCCATTTAGAGAAACTGTTCTAATGGGAACAATGATACATGCTCTTTAGTTGAAAGCCTTTCACTGGGTAGAACTATTATGAGCTAACAGTCAATTTAGAATGCCAGGTATCCACCCCAGGCCAGAGATATGATTCAGATTCCATTCTTCTGACCATTAAGTGGAACCCCACAATCTCAGTTCCTAGTTTTCCCAGCTGTTGATAATGAGAAGCTTGCTCCCAGTAATCTTTCAGGCTTGCTAATATCTACCTAATCATCCAATGACACTAAGAGAAAATTCTGAGTATCTTTGTTGGTGGTTTAAATAAAACTAGGCAACTAAGCAAGGTGTAACTTAGTTGATCACACTTAAATGAAGTCATTTTTATACTAGGAAGAATAGTGAGGTATGTGGTTTTTTTTTTTTTTTTTTTTTTGGTTGGTTGATTTGGGGATTTGTGTATTTGTTTTGAGAAAGGATGTTGAGATGTCTGGCGTCTGGCTCACTAGTATGAAACAGTCACTTAGAAGCTGCTTTTATTACAAAAAAAAAAAAAAAAAAAAAAAAAAAAAAGCTTTGACTTGACACACAGGCAACAAAAAGTGTATGGAATTAGCAATCAGTGATTTCATTTTGTGACTGAGTCTGTGTCTTACCTAACAGATAGGCATGCTAATCACTTAGCAAACATATGTCTAATATGTCTTCTTCATAGGCATTGTCATAACCCTGCATCTACCTCAGTTCCCACCAAAGAGCATAAACCGCACACAGATACAAGACCTCAAAAGAGGGCAATTATACCCAACAGTGATGTACCCACAACAGTATAATCATCTCCTAAGGGCCACCATACTCCTGATTCTTCACCATTTTGCTGAGCTACAATTGACACAATGATTAAACAGACATTCCTTTGACCAGAACTGGATAATCACATGGTACTGTCCCCTTTTTTCCATTTATTAAGGCTAAAGCTCATTTCCATACCCTGACAATAAATATGGAGTCACTGGATCTCCTAATTTCTCCCTCTTCCTAACCTTACTCCATACTGTATAAATAGTTATTGTTTTTAGACTATGCCTTGCCAGGAAAGACTCCATTTTACAAGCACCTGTGATTCCCTTTTGAGTATGGAGGATGACTGTGCATGTAGTTAGACATGTGGATGGTACATCTGTCCAATGCTACCATTCAACAAAGAGTGATAAATGACATTTCAGAGAATAGGAAGAATGATGCCTTATAAACTTATTGAGGTGAATTGGGACTCAGGAAAATGTGGACCTATTAAATTCTCTCAGGAAATGTAAACCCAAAAACTTATCCTATAAAAGACAAAGGAAATGATATAATTCACAAACATGCACCTCATAAAAAAAAAAAGGTGTGTGTCTAGTATAACAATGGCTAAGTTCTACCTCCAAACTGTCATTTGGCACATGATGTATGTCAAGACCAGCAGGCAGAAGAGTCCAAATAGCCTCTGGGGATTCAGCTCTGCTAAAACTCCCCACTCATGACTGACCTATTCCAATGTCATTTGCCCTTCCTCTTGTTTGTCTTTCTTTACCTGGCATCCATCTTTCCAGCTGCCACTTCCTTCATTTGGACTCACACCTGCCCTTTCACTTCTACAGCTACACTTAATTTTATACATTCTGTCTTAAACCTGTGACAACAGACGCTTTTTCCCCAAAGCTTGTTTTCCTTGCTTTCTGTTCAACACAGAATTAAACTTCTGTCATCCTGCTTGTGAATCTTATTGAATTTTGCTGTGGTCTCTTAATCCTTCATGGTATTCTGAAAACTTTTTATATATACTGAGTGATTTGAAAGTTTCTGCAGTAATTAAAATTGGAATGAACTAACCTGTGTTAGCTTCATCCCTATTATAAAAGAAATGTAGAACAAAGTACTGCCAATGAAACAATCTGACCTTGTACATTAATGATTTTTCAATACCTTTAGGCATTGTAGAGAGACACAAACAGGTTCATCTGAGTTGCTGACATATCACATGCATGATTTTTCTTTCTCTGCTTTTCATCACTGATTGTGATTGATACATTGTGTGTAAGTAGGAAGACCTACAGATCTATCACGTTGCAATTTCCAGAGCCAGATTTTATCCTAAAATCTCTGCTTAAATATACCGTGTGTCCATCTGTCTACACAGATACGTATGTGCGTATAGATAGATATGTTTATGTGTGTGTTTTCTTGGTTTGAAAATAGATTCTTTACTTATATAATATATCCTGATTATAGTTTCCCTTCTTTCTACTCCTTCTCAGTATCCCTCCTATACCTTTCCACTGTCTTTCTATTTCTCGTTAGGAAAGTTGGACATCTAAGAGATAATAGTAAAATACAACAAAATAGTACATAATAAGATTTTAAAAAAATCTTATTATGTACTATATTATGTATGATGGGAGTTGTCATTTGGTAAATATGTTTCTCTTTTTGGTTAATGAATAAAGCACTGTTGACCAATAGGAAGCAAGATAGGCAGGACTAGGAGACAAGGACGATGCAGGAAGTAGTAGAGAGGAGATTCAACATAGAGGATGGAGAGAGCAGAACGTCGGGCCCTCTCTCCAGTAAGATGAAACCATGTGGAAATACTTGGATTAAAAGAAATGGGTTAATATTTAAGACAGAGCTAGCCAATAAGAAGTGCTATTAACAGGCTAATGGCTTTATATTTAATATAGCATCTTTATGTGATATTTGGGGCTGGCATGGCTGTGGGTCCAGGTCGGCAGGAAAACTGCTCTTAACAGGGAAGTTGGAGAAAGCATAACAATCAAAGACCTACTCTTTTGCACCCTTAGGAATCCTATGAAAACACTAAACTGGATGCCATAATATATAAACTGAGGACCTGGGTCAAACCCATGCAGGCCCTGTACATACTGCTTCAGTCTCTGTGAGTTCATATGAGCTCTCCTCATATTGATTTACTGGGCCTTATTTTCTTGGTATCCTCCATACCCTGTAGTTTTTACATTCCTTATATGCTTTTGGATAATCCTTTAGTACGCTGGGAATATGTTTTATTCCCATTGGTTAATAAAATGGCTGATATGGCCTAAAGCAAAGTTGGATGCTGCCAAGTGGGAAATCTAAGCAGAAATAGAGGAAGAAAAGGGCAGAGTCAAGTCAGATGCCAGCAAGCCATCAAAACTACATTTGTACTGAGAACAGCAACACCATGAAGCCATGTGGCAAAATATAGATTATTAGAATTGGGTTAATTTAAGATGTAAGAGCTAGTTAGTAATAAGCCTGAACAATAGGCCAATCAGTTCCCAATTAATATTAAGTCTCTGATTGATTATTTTAAAAATAGATGCAGGGTGCAAGGCCAAGTAGGATAGACAAACCTCCCTTTACACTTACATCTCCTCTTTTTGGGGTTCCATAAGCTCTGAAGGGAGGGAATGGATAGAAACACCCCCATTTAATCCTGATTGTTCCAAGGTCTCTGTCTTTCACTCTGTGTAATATCTGGTTGTGGGTCTCTGTATTTGTTGCAATCTGATGCAGGAGGAAGCTTCTCTGATGATGGCTGAAAAAGGTACTGATCTAGGAATACAGAAGAATATCATTAGTATCCATTTTATTACTACATTTTTGTTTCTCTTTTTAGGCTAGTATTTGGTTTTACCCTACGTCCTAGAGATCTCTATTCTCAGGTTCTAAGTGGGTGGGTTTCATCTTGTGGAATGGGCCTAAAGTCAAATCACTTATCAGTTTGTTACTCCTACAAGCTTTGTACAACCATTGCCTTAACACACCTTGTAGGCAGGTCACTATTGTAGATCAAAGGATTTGTGGCTGGCTTGCTGTTTATGTTTCCATTTTGTTAGCATGCAGAGTAGTTTCCTACTAAAGACACTAGAAAAAGCAGTGAAGAGTCTATGTAGGTACAAGTTCAATTTCCCTATGTTCCATGTGTTGTCTTCCTCAATGGTGTCTTGTCAGTTTGTGGCAAAAACCTGGGTTGTGTGGAATTCCTACAGAACCACTTTAACCAAGAAATCAATTAGATATGACACAATACAGGTATTGAAAGCTTCATTTAATAACAAGAGATGACCAGTTGGGAATGCTGTATATAAAGAGCATATTACCTTCATATTTGTATATATTTTAGGAAGTTTCTACTGTATTAGGTTTTCATACTACCTCTCAAGTGCCTTTTAATTTTAGCTGTTTCTCTATAGTTCCACTATTAACTCACTCTCCTCATTTGATCTTCCCATTCCATACCCTCATCCATTCATAATAAACTATTCTACTTTTTTCTTTACTAACAAGATTAATCATTTCCCTCTGTTCACTTACTCTATACCGGGCCGGGCCATTGTTGGTCTTTGGATATAGCTTAGCTATCATGAACATCAAAGCTTATATTCACACATGAAGCAATTCCTTGCCATATTGATATCTCTGGATCTGAACTACTTCACTTAGGATAATTTTTCTCGTTCCATCCATTTGCCTGCAAACTTCATGATTTTTTTTATATTTTCTTTATCCATTCTTCTGTTGAGGAGTATCTGGGCAATATCCAGTTTCTGGCTGTTATGAATAGAACAGCAGTGAATATGGTTGCACAAGTGTCTCTGTGGTAGGATGAAGCATCCTTTGAATGTGTGTCCAAGAGTAATATAGCTGGATATTGAGGAGGATTGATTTCCACCTTTCTGAGAAACTAATACACTGATTTCTATATTGGCTACATGAGTTTGGATTTCCACCAGCAATAAATGGGTTTTCCTCTTATATCCAATTCTCTGTGAAGAAGCTTCTCAGTTCCATATAAACCTGTGTATTCATTGCTGATCTTATGCATTGTTAATGGGGGTCTGTTTATCATTTTTTTTCTGGTGCTAAGAAGTTAAAGGCTTTTGCTTTTATCATGTTCATTGTATTTGGTTTTTATTAAGAAACTTGATTCATTTGGAATTTATTTGGGGGCTGATTGATAAGTATGGATTTATATGGATTCTTTTACATGAAGCCATGTAGTTTGATGAGCACTGCTTGGTGAAGATGCTGTCTTTTGTTCCTGTGTATATTTCTGGCATCTGTATCAAAACTTAGTGGTGTACATTGCTACATGAATTTATGTTTAGGTTATTCATTTCAATTCCATTGATCAACTTACCTCCTGGTGTATCGCTACCATAGGTTTATTATTATTAATATTATTATAATGCTGTAGAACAACTTTAAGTTTGGGATGGTGATAACTATGAAATTTTTTGTTGTTCAGTATTACTTTTGTTATCCTGGTTCATTGTTGTTGCTATTGTTCATTTGTTTGTTTCCATATGAAACTGAAAATTGTCCCTTCAAGATAATACAAGTATTATCCTACAAAATGTAGGAACCAGCATAAAACCTAATTTTGGTGCAAAATGTAAATTGGAAAATAATATTTATCAACAGGAACAGATCTTTTCAAAATTATAATGTAATGGAGATGATGTGACTGAATATTTTCTGTTGTCTAAGCTACATTGAGCCTTAGAAGTTGTAGAATGACTAACAGTTAAGAAAAAAGGAAAGCCTTGAAATCAGTGGGAGAGAAGGGGCACAGATAGAGGTACTGTGGGCAATTACACAGTATCATCTGCAACCTGTTTGTCTGAAACATCCCACCTTGTAAGTGGCAAACCTAGAATCTGTCTCTGCCTTTTCTAGTTCACATACCTGATGGCCAATAAGTTAGTAAGAGCTGTCAACACCACCACTATCTTAATCCCCAAACCACCTACAGAACACATTTGCATAAATCACATCACTGTTCTCCTCTGGACTTCTGCAGAACACATCACTAGTCCTCATCTGTCATTTTCAGTAGTCTCTTCACTGCTGTGCACTTGTTTGTGTTCTTGCTTCCTCTTTAGGCTTTTGACTACATAGGGAACAAGCAGGTGGCTCCTAAAACATAAATCATTTTATGTTATGACTGTGCCTGGTCTTCCCCCTTAGGCTGAAGGTCACTCACTGCTAAAGCTAAAACTTTTCTTGCTGCTGCTTTTTGATAGTTTGCAAAATCACAAGTTCAGGTAGCATAGAATTATAGTTCACATAGTCTTGGTTGTCTCCTGTCTGCACGAAGAAGGGTAGGAAGCCATACTCACTTGCATACATAGATAACATCTTGATGGTTAAGTTGTTTTTAGTTAACATCTTGATGGTTAAGTTGTTCTTAGATAAGAAATAATTTATAGAATGGTATATGTTATAAAAGGAAGGATGAAGACCATGTGTAGTGATAGCTCTGTTTCTCTTAGTTATGAATAAGGCACAGATTAATGCTCAAATCAAATGTTTACTTGAATAATGTTCAACATTTCACTTCATTGAATAAAACATATTTTAGTGTTTAAGAAGTAGCCCTGCATACATATCCCAACCTACTCTATTGCCTTCTGAATAGTTGCTGCTATTATTAAGTGCATTTTATATGAACATAATATGTTAATATTATACACACATACACAAACATATTCATATGCTGAGTAAAAATGAGTGATCATATGATACAAAGTACCTAGCTCAGAGTCTAGGATATGTCAATGCCTCACAAAATAGTAACTCTTCTTAGCCAATTCTGTGTTCCACTTATGGATAGTATAGAAACATAGTTCTCTTTTTCCTAGAGTATTCATTCCATAAGTTGAGGGACCTATATATTTACCTTACATTTTTTGGGTGGTGAAATAAAACATGCTTTTTTTTTTAAGAATTGAATTTCAAGTTTGTTTCCTATAAACTACTGTGGTAGTTAATGGAAGATATACTTCACTCGTTTTGGTCTGGGCCAGCACTCCAAAGGAAATCAAAAGTTCAGTGAATCAGCCAATGCAATTTATTTCCAGTGTAACTGTGAA
This sequence comes from Phodopus roborovskii, assembly GCF_943737965.1. Lineage (NCBI taxonomy): Eukaryota > Metazoa > Chordata > Mammalia > Rodentia > Cricetidae > Phodopus > Phodopus roborovskii. Next base: position 28,428,831 of record NW_026125391.1, on the reverse strand, counting down.
AGAAAAAAAATTGAAGCTTGTCATTTTTCCCTAAAGCCATTTACATTATTGAGCTTTCCAAGGATTTGCTGTGCATATATAACTTTTAAAATAAAAATGCAATTTGTGTGAGGAGGCTGATCAAGGCAGGCTTTGGCGGACTAGCTCTGCAGTAATTTGGGATATCAATAATCCCTAAAATCCAAGGAAGACTTTCCCAATTCAGCAGGAAACCTATGCAGTCAAATTCATTGTAAATTTTCATTTGTTTTCTATTTTAGAGCCACTTACCACCTGTGCTAATCAGACAGTCTTTGATTTCTCTTGTGATTCCTGTGGAGAAACTATCTTTCTTAAGATTTGTAATGGGAAAAAAAGAGAAAAAGAAAGTTCAAAGAATTTGAAAACTTAGTTGTTTATTACAGTGAGTACTTTGTATTTTGAAATAAAAAGAAATCACTGCCACCAACAACAAAAACCAAATATTATTTTATTTTGCATGTTCACTTGTTCAGAATCTCAGTTGGTGAAGAATATAAGGTTCAACTACTTTTCTAAAAAGATATTATATGCAGAAATCAATTAGATCTATTTTATCCTCTTCCTTAAAAGCAAAAGGAGAGATTTATTTTATGTTAATTCACATTGCAAAATCTCTCAAGGACATCTGAGCTATAATAAATCATGTGTCTTACCCATCACACCCAAGATGGCCCACAAGGAATTTGAAACAAGTCTACTCAACTAGAGTACAATGTTATAAAATGTATAATCCTAAGGTTACTGACACTAGAACATTATCCTTTTGGATGTCATAGATGGAGTTTTGGATTTTATGATGTGGAGGAAACAGAAATAGACAACTGGAGTTATTTTTGTACAATAAACACTGTGGTAAATTTATCATTCACTTGCTTGAAAGTATGGGAAATCACAACAAACCAATTGTTTGTTGTATCTAAAGATTTCTAGTCTCAACACATGTGATGGATTGACATAGTCCTGTGAGAACACATTCCAAAGAAGAGAAATGTACTTTCACATCCTTGAGCAATCACAAGTGCAAAAATCAAGTAAAAGTGATGTGGAAACCTCAAAATACATGGGAGTAAACCATTGTAATGATGTGATATAAGCTACCGCTTTCCATGGAAACAGACTGCTATGGTTTAACTGGATGGGTTATGCTAGCCCTTCAGAGTTGACTTGGCAAACAACAATAACAACAAAAATGTCACCACTTCTTGTCTGCAATTCTTTGTATTGGCTGATCTTAAAGCTCTTGGAGGTAGATCTTGCTGTGAAAATTGAGTCAACTCAGCATTTCTCAAGATACAAAACTCTTTATCATTTAAACTGTAGTGGGGAGAACTGTAACCCTGATTCCCATGAACACGTCCTGTAGTGATAAAAAAAAAAAGAGGACTTTGACACTGAGGCAGCAAGCATGGCGTTCCATCCAACAAACTCAACACTCTCCTTCAATAAGTTAGGTCACAAAAATTAACACAATTGCTAACTTAGCCATTAATTGAAATCAATATGCAAGTGGATTAAGAATGACAACTCTAGAGACATTTTATTATTTCAAAAAAATTTAAAGTACTGTATGTTACCTAAGAACCCATAAACTAGGATGAGTCCTGGGTAAAACTCAAGTACTCACCAAATATTGTGCTTCTGCTGAAACTTTTGCTTAGATACTGTGTAGTATGCAGTAGATTACATTCCCATGTGTGTATTCTCATTAGCCATTCTTTGGAACTTCAGACAGTTTAACTACCCTGTCTCCTAATTTACATGTACTGACTTTCTGTGTGCCAAGTTTTGATGGTATTATTTATTCTTATGCCACCCTAAACCTCTTTTGTTTGTTTACTGCAGAGCTCAGTGACATTTGACTCCAATCTTCTTCTGTCTGGGTCACAAATGCAGAAGGCATCCATGTTATCATTAATAAATCGCTGAGCAATGGTCATGGCATCATGTAGTGTCATGGGGTCAGCTTCTCTCAACATGATATCTCACATCAGTCTTGACATAGACATAACTCATTTTTGAGTAGAAGCTGGTACTTCACAGCTGTAACAGCAGTGCTCTGGGAACACTACCTAGAAATTGACCTTCTCACTTTTTGTCTTCTACTCCTGCAGGTGCAATGACCCCTAGTAGATGCTGTGCATATAAATGCAATAGAAAACAAAACATCTGAATGAAATAGGATGGTTTCCTGCATTTCTTTTGTGATGGCAAAACAGTACCTCTTCTGTGTTTATTTTTTATTGAAAATAGATTCTTCTTTCACACAACACAATACATCCTATCTACAGTTCCCACACACACACACTCCTCCCAGCTGTCGCCTACATCCTTTCTCCCCCAGATCCACTTTCTCTCATTTCCCTTCAGAAAGGAGCAGGTCTCTAAGAGGCCACAATGATGCATGAGAAAACAAGCAAGTCCCCCTCCCCCGTCCTGTATTTATTATTGTTGTTGGTAAAACCAAATTCCTGACACATAGTATTAATTAGAGAAACACAGTAGGTAGAACGAGATATGTGATAGTTACTATGCTTTAATATCACAATCCAAGGGAAGTAGGGTAGGACAGTGAGTAATTATTTATGTAATTAGGCTCAACATAAGCCTACTTGCTACTGTTAGGTGTGGTTGCCTAATAAATTTGGAATATAAATTCATAGCAAGTACTGACTACTTTTGAATTTTTTCTTTTAAGAAGTCCTTTTATTTTGTCATACTTCCCATTCCTTACACCATGTTTTAGCTATAAAATGGTATTGTGTAACTTATTCACTTAATAGAATGCTACTATTTTTAATCACATCCTTCCACTACCATCTTCTGGATGTGCAACTCTTTTGCTTCATTATGTTCATGTTAATTTTGTTTGGGAGAAATTGATAACCCAAAAATGGGAGCAGTGCATTTATAACACAAAACTACAGTTTGCATGGCATGCTGAAGGCCAGGAGCTGCTCATCTGTGGAGTATCATCAAGGCTGCAGTGGAACCTTGGCTCCTGAAGATCTGGGAGTCTCTGAAGACAACAGTTCAAGAGTTGGGTCCCTTCCTGTGAAAGTTGTATGCTCAGTCCTGTGATAGCTCCTGGTTTAAAGCAACTAACCCTGCTGCCCAATTCCCAAAACAATGTGAACTCTCTTCATTTCCCGAGATTATGACTGAGTTACTTCTTGAAACTCCTGAACAGGCTAATCCTATAGTCTTCTGCTGGCAGAGAAGGGCTGGGACTGGCAATTTTGGGTGCTCAGACTAGTTGGCTTAGCAAGAAATTTTTACCCTTGAGTCATCTTTATTACAATTGTTAACATACTTTTTTATATTGAAACAAAATAATTTAGTAAAGAAGTGTGTGTGTGTGTGTGTGTGTGTGTGTGTGCGCGTGCGTGCCTGCGTGTGCATGTGCTGTGCGTGTGCATGTATGTGTGTGTGTGTGTGTGTGTGTGTGTGTGTGAAGAGAGAGAGAGAGAGAGAGAGAGAACACAGTGTGTGTTGTGTGTGTGTTTTCCTGGCATAAAAACTTTTGAATAATCTAAGCTCTCTAAGAAATTCAGCTGTCTATTTAAGAGTTAAAATGTTAGTTAAGCCTGGGAAGAGTGAAGTCCACTGATTCAAGTGATGCTCCATAACCAGGGGATGGAACTAGGGTGTATATGAATCTTCCAGTGACCACAACACGATAATACTGGTGAGAAAATAGACATAATTTGAACACAGAATTCGACGCTTGTCCGGTCTCCTCCCTCTATGTACAAATTTGTTTTCTGTGCTGTATCAAATGCTGACCATTTCTCTGTGGAGCCCAAATGTCCATAGGATTTCACCTCATAATATGCTGGAGTGTAAAAGTTCCCAACAACTACAGAGATTTACAGATGAAAAAATTTAGCGCTGTCTCCAGTCCTCTGGGTTCTGCTTGAGCAGTTCAAATTGGCACCTTAATCGAGCTGATCCAGGCCTGCTTTCCGGTGCTGGCCTCTGGAGTGATCCAGTAACCTGAGCTCCCCAGCTCTCTGGCCATCCCAGGTGGCAGCGGAAAGAAGCCATTTCCTTTCCCTTGGAGGCAATGCTCAGCAACTTGGTAGGGCCACATGTTCAAAGGTAGCTTTGCCATTTGTAGGGGAGTGGGGCTGAGTGGGTGACAACGACACGACACAGGCCTGGTAGGAGCCCTTTGAAATACCAGGACAAGCTGCAGACTGAACAGGCAGCCAACCATGCAACAGCTGAAACACATTAAGGTTTGTATTTTTGCCCAGGGAAGAAAGCGCCATTACAAAGGCCAAGGATTTGGCCTACACTTGGCCATATTTGTAAAGGGATGGTGAGGGGAATTTAAGGCAAAGGAGGTGAGCCTTTCCCCTAGGGCTCTAATGCAAGCTTGAGCAACCTGCCTGTGGAAGTAATTAGCTGCTGTGCGATGGGCTCTCTGTCAACAGCACATCACAGTGTCCAGGAAAGGGTGTCCACAGAGTGCAGGCCATTCTGTGAGTATTTCCTTGAGAATAAATGACCTGTACCCAGGGATGGTATCCAGACAAGAAGGATGGTGTGGCTGCTCTGCTGTACTTATTATTGGTGCATCTTGAACACAGGGCCTCATGCATGTCAACTATAAGCTTCACCCCTGAGTTATACTCCTACACTACTACTATTATTGATTTTAAAATTAACCCTGGTAACATAATATTTAAGGTCAATATATCAGTACATTCTATCTAAGTTTTGTTTAGGAAATTTAATATAATCTTGGCTGGTGTTGAACCCCAAGACAGTATGTAAAATCCCTTGAAACTACTCTCCCTGTGCTCACCCCCCTTTAAGTCTTTGTTATAGCAAAATTTTATGGTAAAGAAAGCTAACTCAAATGAGTCAAGATCTTTGTAAAATCAATATGGGTATGTCATCACACTTTTTAAGCAGCTAATGGAAATTTAGGGTATACTTGTAAATATATTTACTCAATCACAATGATATATCTTTTGTCTTTATGTTTATGCAACTACATCTCAAGTACTGAGTTCACCATTCCTTAGAAGATTTCAATGGGCTTACAAAAGGAAATTAAATATACACATGTGTTGATATAAAACAGCACCATTTCCTTAACCTTAAAGGTGCTGTGATGTTCAATAAATGAGATTAGTGATAATAATTTTTAAAAAGCCATGCAAATCTTTTATGATGTGAGGTAAAGGGGAGATTGGAATTAAAGTCACATGAGAGTAAGTTTAGAGTAAGCTTAGTTGCTTTTGGGGTGATTTTAAGATGAGGATGGGGCAATCTTATGGGAATTTCAAGGTATTACAGATATGACAAAAAGCCAAATAGTGTGAAGATTACATGGTGTATATGCTAGTGAACATAGGGAATAAGCCATGCTGCTTAACACTTTTTTTTGAAGATGAAGCAATTCAACCACAGAGTCAACAATAAGGGGGTATACATGAAATTTTTATAATACTTATTAGTGTATCAATTCATTTGAGAATGTCTTCTTCCTGACATCTCACTAATTTTCAAATATTCTGAGTGATGATGATCAAAAGATATCCATGATATGATCACATACATGTGATCTATTCTAGAACTAATGGAACATTGAGGTATATTTAGAGTTGTCATCCAGCCATAGTAAGGAGACTGAAACAGTGGGGTGGCCCATGATCTATCAGACAAGAGAGAAAGGGAGAAAGTTGCAGGGAGGGCATGAGAAATTTTATAATGGAGGAGTTCATATTTCCATAATTGTGCAGGAATGGGAGAAAGCAATCATGGTGCTTCAACCATGATTTGGTTAACATACTTCTGAGTTGCTTTGATCTTTCTAACTATGCCAGTTCTATAATTTTTGTCTTTCAGTACAACAGTGAGAATTTTTCTTGAAATTCATATGTTTAAAAAATGAGCTTATATATCCATCAATATGTTAAATGATCTGAGAAATGTGGTATATACACACAATAGACTATTGCTTAGTCATAAAAAGAACAAATTTATGCCATTTCCAAGAAAATTATTGCAATTATAGATGATTAATGAAATAAGCCAAACACTTGGGAAGAAAAATGTTACATATTTTCTATCATACTGAATCTATATTTGTGTGTATGTGTGAGGGGGGAGAACAGTTCTGGAAATATTTATGAAGAGGAATGCATTCCATAGGAAGAAGAATGAGTGATAAAGAAAACAGTGGAATGATGTAAGTAAATTACATGATACCCTGTGTGTAAATGTAATAAAACCTATAATTTGGGATAGTGAAAATACAATGAAAAACAGTGTCCCTGAAGCATCTAATATATCTCTTTTCCCTAACCACCATCTTCATTTTGTCTCTTAAGGAACACATATATAAAAAAAAGTAGTTGAATACAATGTGATAACTAACATAAAAGTGTTTCTGATGGGCAAGAAATACATTATGAGCCAAGTACATAAAAGGAGATAGATATTTAATATGGTTAATTAACTCTTTGTTCTTTATACTTCTATTTTAGCTTGTGTTCAAAAAGCAATTTGAGACTCCAGTGAAGCCAGGAAAGGAAAAAAAGAAAAAAAGAAAAAAGAAAAAGAACTGGCAGCATTCTCTTCCCCTGGCAGAATCTGCAGGCAATTGCTTTGATGGTTTTTGGGAGTTACATTTGGTGTCTGTCATAGTTCATGCAAAGATAAGCTGATTGGGTTGTCTAGTTGGTCCCACACACTTTTGGCTTCAATGCTCCATCAATTCTCTTTGAAAATGCGGTCCTGGTCCAATATTACCTCTCTGGGGACACATGGACATGATTTGATCATGATCAAAAGGCAGCTCAATTTCCTGATGTCCATATGCTTTCCCTGGAACCTCTTTTGGTGCTCTCAGAACTGGTGATTTTCATTAGTAGAAAACTGATTGCTCTTTACAAGAGGCTTAAACTTCAAAAATTCTTTTTCTCAGAGAGGTGTCTAAAAATCCAGGGAAATGGGTCTGAAAAACAAAGGCAGAGATATAGAACCATCTTCTTAAGGCCAGGTTTCATTTACACTTTTCTTATGAACCATGGTTATACAAAGTAGATATCTTTAGGGGAGAACTTGCTGTCATCTTCACCAATGTGGTTTTAATGGGATGCATATATTTCATTCCAGAAAAAAATGTATTTATAATATTCTACCCTAAAGTTATTCAAGTGACTACCTAGCTGGGTAGCCATAACCAGCGGTATACATATATGTGCTGGGACTAAATTTCAATACTGATAAAACTAAACCAAATGATATTTTAAAATTCTACTGGGTAACCTAATGTGTATTAATTATATATTGGTTGGCATGACACATGAGGAAGCAAGAAGAACTAAAAACATTTTTTTGGCTCATTGTTTTAAAAGTTTTAGTACACAATTGACTTGAGTCATTACTGTGATGGAATGAATTAGTTCACAACATGATTGATAAGAGGCAATGAGAAAAACTAAAAACATGACCTGAGACAATATATATCCCCCAGTCAAATATCTTCAGTGACATAGCTTCTCCACCCAGGCCTCACCTGAAAGTTTCTATCACCTCCTAATAATGTTAACAAATTATGGAACTATTAGTAGATTTATGCATTGATTAGATTGGAATCCTCATGACTCAATTACCTTCCAATCATTAGATAAACCAGATGGGAGCCAAGCCTTTAATTTATGAACCACTTTTGAGGGGCCATTATACTAATCCAAAAAATTATTTATAATTATAATCTTCCTTTTAGGGTTCAGCATAAAGGTGAATTAAACATATAAAGTCATATTCTCTCTCTCTCTCTCTCTCACACACACTTTCTCTGGCTATTCAACAAAGCTGTTACATACACCAGACAAACACCCTATCACTCAGCTATATCCTTAGCCTAAGATTTACCTCCATGAGGGATGGATGAAAAGGAGAAGCAAATATCAAGACTGAGTACAAGAATATGCTCAGAGGATACGCCACTGCTTTTTTGACTTTTCTATGGAAAAGCTCAGCTTCTGAATGACTTTTACTCCCTTCATTTGCAAACAATTCCTCTTTACCTTTAAAAAAAAAGTGTTTGGGCCAGCTCTGTGAAGAGACATAATAGAAATGTTTCACAATCCCTGAGCAGCTACAATCCACACCAGGGAAGTAGATAGGCTAACTGTACATCTTCACCTTTTTCTCCTCTCCTCCAAATATAAACCCTCAGAATCATACTGTTCTCTGCAGCAGATCACCTACTTAGCGCTACCCTTCTTCCCTGCTCTGACTCCAGTGGAATCAAATGGTTCTTCCCCTCAAAACTTCCTTTCCCCAAATCATCACGTTATCCCAGCCCCCAACTCCAGCAGACATTCCTTGAGTTTTTGCAGGACACTCCAGTCAGGGAAGCAGGTAGTTAACTTCAGACCTTCACCGTGTTATCCTGTCCTCCAATTCAAACCCTCACGATCATCCCCATCTCTGTATCAAAACATCTGGTCCTACCCACTCCCTTTCTAACCCATCTTCACTGTTCCTCTTCATCCATATATCATATATTATGTCAGCTTCCAGCACTAGCAGGAATTCCCCCAAGAACTTGCAACAGGGAAGTAGGTGGCCTAACTGTGGATTTTAACCCATGAGTCATTTCTTCTTAACCTAATCCCTAAGCCTGAACCTAAATCTGTAGCAGACCACCTACTGTGGCCACCACCTCCACTCTGCCCACATCTCAGCACACAATGCAGATCTACTCCTCCAAAATTCCTCCAGTAATACTGTTATCCCAGCACCCAATTCCAGAAAGCATTCCCTGGGAACACAGCAGCCAAACCTTCCTGAGAAAGCATCCCAGTAATGTAGTTTACAGAGATTTAGAACTTTGCTCCACCTCTTTTCCTCCTCATCCAATCCCCAAGTTCACCTCCAGGTCTGTAGCAGACTCTCTGGTCTGAACTATCCTCATGGTCTGACCCATTACCAGAGGACTAAGAATATCCTGATAGAATACTCCACTTTTCTCCTTTCTATAGACTACACCTCTCTCCCCAGCCTGATACCATTCCTAAGTATCAGCTCCTAATACTCAGAAATACATTTTACCTTGAACCTTCAGCGGTCACACCTAGCAGGATCCTAGAAAAATTTGCTACTGGACCATACACAGCCACTACATACTCCTAATAAGCAGAAACAAACACAAGCAAGCAAACACTCACCAAACAAACACAAGACTAGATATGAGTATCTCAAATCCAGATGTTTAGATTCCAGCATAAAAATGTGATCAATAGCTGGCAAGACAGTATGTTTCTACTAGGACCCAGCATCCCTTTCATACTAGGCCCTGAGAATTGCAAGAAAACTGAAGCATAAGATGGAGACCTTAAAATAGTCCTTGTGAATGTGATAGAGATATTTAGGAAGGAAATGAATAAATCACATAAAGAAACCTATGAAAACAGAAACAAACCATGAAAGTAAATGAAGAAAAATATTGCAAGAACTGAAAGTGGAAATAAAATCAATAAGAAAACACAAACTCAGGGAAATCTGGAAATGAAAAATTGAGGAAATTGAAAAGAAACTCAGAGACAAGTCTCACTAACAGAATACAGGAGATGGAAGACAAAATCCTAAAACATATTCTGGCATGTAACATGTAGGGAGCCTCGGACACCATGAAAAGAACAGATTAAAAATAAAAAGAATGCAGAAGAAGAAACCCAGGGCAACTGAACAGAAAATATTTTCAAAATATATAATAGAAATTTTCCCAAACCTAAAGATGTCCATTTATCCAAGAAGCATAGATGATACCAAAAAATAGACCAGACAAAAAAGGAAAATCCTCTGGATAAAAAATAATCAAAATAGTAAATGTACAAAACAACAACCACAAAGAGTATTAAAACTACAAGGTAAAAAGACCAAGTAACTTATATAGACAGTCCTATTAGAATAATACCTGGCTTCTGAATGGAGTCTCTAAAAGCCAGAAAGGGGTTTGACAAATAAAGTCTAAAAGAACAACAATGTCAGCTAAGACTATAGCCAGTAAAACTTTCAATCAATACAGAGGGAAGATAAAAGGAGATTCCATGCTAAAATCAAATTTAAGCAATATCTGCCCTGAAAATGAGCCCAACAAAAGGTGCTAGAAAGAAATCCCCAACCTAGAGGTGAGTGTTTACTTGTTTATTTTCTGTTACCCACTCTGGTTCTTAGGAGTGTATAGGGGCTATGTATGGTCCAGTAGTAACATTTTTCTAGGATCCTTCTAGGTGTGACCACTGAAGGTTTAAGGTAAAACACACAAGATAACACAAAGAATAAATTATCCCAAACAAGCAAATTGAAAAGGGTGCGGATACCACAACATCAAAATAAATGTTGTCAACAAACACTGCTCATTAATGTCCCTCAGCACCTGTGGTTTCCATCCCCCAATAAAAGAGAGACTACAGGGTTGATGTGAAAACAAGATCTGCTTCTGTTGAGACGTTGTACACCTAAACATCAAGATCAGACATCACCTCAGAGTAAACAAATCAAAAAAATATATTCCATGAGATCGAACCCACACCCAATCCTGCTTGAGTAACTAAGAACCTGCAACTACATAGTTCAATGATATAGGGTAAACCAAATACAACTGTTCTACTAAAGTATCACAGTTATAAAATGACTACTAATGACATTCTTCTGTACTCATAGATCAGTGTCTTGATCAGCCATCACCAGAAATGCTTCCTTTTGCAGCACATGGAAACAAATACTGAGACTCACAATTTGACTATGTGCTGTCAGTAAGAGACCCTGAAACAGTCAGCCCTAACAGGATGTCTGAATTAAATTGTTCCCATGGGTAAGGAGAGATGGAGGACATAAAGGAAACAAAGCCCTCTAATTCAATAGGGTAAATGTGCATATTTCACAGAGACAGAGGCAGCATACACAGGGACTGTATGGATCTATACCTTCTGGATTCCTAGAGCTAAAAGAGAAATAGATTTGTGGCCCCACCCCTAACCCAGTATTTATTTTCAATGGATAACTACTTGCAAATGAAAATATAATTTTCTCTAATGGGATTTCACTGGGGGGGGATAAAACTACTCTTAAGGGTGGGCTACAGACCCAGAAGTAAAAAGCAAAAAGAAAACAAATTCAATGGCATCTTTAGATGGTCCTCCAGACATGTTTTTTGTCTTACCAAGTTATATTACAGCTTTTTCTTTAATATATATATATATACATATATATATATATATATATATATATTTCTCTCCATCTCTTTCTTTTTACATGTTAGGTCCTTGTCATATTTATTATGGCTGCCAGTTAGTGATTTTATTTGAATCTTGAGTATTCAAACAAGCAGGTATTGCTGTCTGCATGATTCTTACGTCTTTTCTTGGGCTCTTTTCCTTCTGCTTGTTTGTTTTGTCTTATTCCAAAGTGTTATTTCTTTTTATCTTATTATATTTGATTAGTATAGATTATTTTTTATCTTCTTATGTTTATTTTCTGAGAGAAAGGAGGGGAGTGGTAGGAACTGGGAGAAGTAGAGGTGAGGAAACCATAAGCAGGATATATTATAGGAGAAAAAAAATGACTAAAAAGGAAAAGAAAAAAAGAATGATAATCAGGCAGGAGAGATAGGTCAGCAATTAACAGCACTGACTATTCCTCAATTCAGGTTCAATCTCGATTATGTAAATGGAAGTGTATAATTATTTGTACCTCCAGTTCTAGATGATTCAATGCCCTGTTCTGGCTTTTGTGGACAACAGGCACACATAGATTACACAAAAATAATTGCAAAACACCCAAACACATGAAATAATATATGCATTGAAAAGGGTGATGGCCAAGATTGTCTTCTGCATACACATGGGCAATATCATGCATGCACAAAAGTGTGTACCCCCATGTAATGTACAATGATACTATCATTGTGGAGACTAAAATTCAGATTCCTTCAGACATAAAAGCAAACATAGAATTATAATATATGTACCTAATAGAATCCAAATCAGAATCTACAAGAGATATTTGCACACTCACATTTATAACATATTCACAAATGAACAAACAACCCCAGTGGTCACAGATGAGTAGATAAGTAATGTGGTATATACACACAACAAGGTGATTAAACTAACAGAAATTCTGATGAATATAGCCTAGGTGGGACCTGAAGATATTATGCTAAGTGAATAAAGCCAGACACAAAGGAATAAAAATCTGTTTCCATCAGCTACTAGATGAAAACTACTGTTTCTGTTTGTGACTGGGTTACCTCACTCAGGATGGTTTCCTCTAAATCCATCCATTTTCCTGAGAATTTTAGGATTTCATTGTTGTGTTTTGTTTTGTTTTCTGCTGAGAAGTACTCCATTGTGTAAATGTACCACATTTTCTCCAACCATTCTTCAGTTGAAGAGCATTTAGGTTGTTTCCAGGTTCTGGCTATTACAAATAGTGCTCCTATGAACATGGTGGGTGAACAGATGTCCTCGTTGTATGAATATGCATCATTTGGGTATATGCCTAAGAGAGGAATTATTGTATCTTGAGGTAGACTGATACCGATTTTCCTGAGGAACCACCATACTGATTTCCAATTTCAGAGAGGGAAGAGTGATGAGCAAAGAGGTCAAGACCAGACTGGAGAAACCCATGGACTCCAGTCTGATAGCTGAAAAATCAACATAGGACCAACCCAGACACCCTGAATGTGGGTGTTAGTCAGGAGGACTAAGCAGTCTTTGAGGCCTCTGGTAATGGGTCAGTATTTATCCCTCATATATGAACAGACTTTGGGAGCCCATTAGACATGGGCAAAGGCCTAGGCCCTGCTCCAAATGACAGACTACGAAGACTTCCCATAGAAGGCTTCACCCTCCCTTGGGGGCAGAAAGGGGATGGGATGGGGGTTTGTGGGGGCAGGGGTGAAAGGGGAAGATAGGAGGGTGCTGGAACTAGGACTGACATGTAAAACAAGCCTGTTTCAAATTTAAATTAAAAAAATAAAAGAAGAAGAGTCACAGTCATGATTAACCACTGGCTCATCTCCCAAGGCCTGTAGCCCATTTTAAATTAAGTTCTTTATCTCTTGGTCTTGAATTCTTTGCAATGCTCTGTTAAATATAAAAATGGGAAAAAATTTCCACTATTGTGTGGGCTTCCCTTTTTAATCATTTATTAATCTCCTTTGGTATGCAGAAGCCTATAATTCCACAACTTTCCATTTATTAAAGATTGGTTTTTTTTCCTGGGGTCTCATTCAGAAACCTATTACCTGTACCTATATAGGTACATAGTCTTTACTTTTCCCTCTATCATTTTCAAAATATCAGTATGTTTTTCCAAGGCCATTCTGATTTCTTTCTCTAGGTATGTCCATCTAAGAATTCTCCCTTTTGCTTTCTCAGTAGTTAGGTGCCCATCAAAGCAGACACAACACATCCCATGGCTTGTCTTATTGGACACTAGGATCAGGCACAGGTCATAACTTACTATCAGCTCTCAGAAACTTGGATTAAATTAATAATTTGAGAATGAAAGCAAAATTTCACCTCAAGACTCTAAAAAATAGCAAATTGAAAATAAAACAGTGAGAGATTGAATTCTTTTTACCTCTCATGAGATATATTTGTTAGAGTTAGATGGTGTGTTTGTAGGAGAATCTGTACTTACTGGAATGAGTTCATTTCTAACAAAATGGCTGTAAATAGTAAAATTATCTGTGTTTCAGTTAATTTATGCATAAAATGTAATACTTTTTCAGGTTAATTATGAAATTATAACATAAACCAAACAAGTTATAAATGACTCTGAAAATTAAATGTCTAATCAATTAAATGAGATACAATTAAAGGAAAACATTTTAGAGAAATCAAGCATTATCTAAAAACCTGCTGAACTGTCTGAATGTATTTATATATGTTTGTAATTCATATCCTTGACGTTCTATGCTGAGCTAATTTGGAAATCACCAAGGAGTTTCTGTTGTTTCTTAAATCTTAAGAATTTCAATATTCTAGGATAATAAGAATCAATTTAGATTCCAAAGCATTATCAACTTGTATTAACTTTATTTCTTAAGGGCAGAATGGAAGACAGAACATAAGGTACCCTTGCTGTATGGGAAAGCACAGGTATTATGCACTTTAGTTTTTCCTAAGCCACTTAGATTTCAATATACATTTTATAGTTCTCCAATAAATAACTTTAATTTGATTGGTATAATAAAGTATAGGCTCACAAAGATTTAAGTCATAAGAAATTAGGTCAAATCAACTCAGACCAAAGTTACTATTATTCTAATATTTTTTCTCATGTCTGGTTTTTAGTTATGTGATACCAGAGCCTTGAGAAATTGGTAAGGAACACTAGGATCCAGTATTCAGATGGTGCATTTGGCTTACCTCACAGGTACACAACTTGCTGTCATTTAGAACTGTTTCTCATGCATTATTAGAATTACATTAATTCGGTTAACTCTTTCAAGATCTGTTTGACTTAGACTGTGTTTGCTAACTTTTTTTTATTTTTAGCAATAAATTCCTCCATGCTTTAACATTTATGTTTCTATAACTGTTGCATGTGTTTCTGTATTGAAGAATACAACTTTCTTTTGTTTTTATTCCCCCTTCTGCTTTCCCATTTGTGTATTTTTCCCTTAATTCTATTTCTTTTCTTTTTTACTCCATTTGATTAGTAAAATTGTATGTTCAATAATTCCCACATATTGATTTAGTCACTTCATTTAAACCATGAAAAAATAGACCCCCAAATCATTTATGTTTAAAGCTAGTAGATAAGTTGTAGCTAGAATCCAATTGTATTCTACTCTAATATTACTCTCTTTTATTGCTTGCTATATTTTAGTTATGTTGCAACAGACTTTAAAGTTAATTTATAGATTCCAAAAGTTTTATAAACTGTGACATGGAACTTGTAATGGTGGTTTATGGTTATGACATTTCTAATATTAGCTTGGTTGCTGAGAGAATATTTTTCAAAATCAACTTGTAGAAAAAAATGTGATGAATGCCATCTTCATGATTTAGATCAATGCTTACTCTTTCATCATAAAAACAATACAAGACAAAATATTTTGCCAACACTCTTTTGACTTAATATGTACTTTTAATAAGGAATCCAGTTATTAAAGACCTTTAAATTTGTATAAATATGTACTGAATTCTGTCACACTATTCAGAGTTCCAGACCATCTGTACTATTTGTCTTGGTCTCCTCAGATTAACTAGAGTTCAAAGCCATCCTTACTAAGAGTTTGAGTAACAGCACTGCCATTCTTCGTGTCATCTGCAACCAAACTGTTGCTTAGGATTTCTAAATTATAAACAGAAGAGAGAGTTATCTAAAGGTCTCATGTAGGATAGGCACCAGAGAAAAGTCTCAAATCCAGTGACTTTTCAGACTTCGGATTCTCTGTGTTATTCTCATGGAAGAAAGAGAAGGGCTCTTCAGTGTTCCTTTTATAAGGACAATAATATAATTTATGCTGGCTCTACTCTAACCAAATAGGTTCTACAGGCCCTGCCTCCTAATACTACCACATCAAAAACCATTGACATGAACTTTACAGGGCAACAAATATACAGTCTAAAACAGATGGTAAGGAAATAATTGAACCATAGAAATGGAAATTTTCTACACAGCTTCCCAGCCAGGACTAGGTGAAACTGCTCTAATTCACTAACTAGATGTGATATTTTATCAATGTCCCAGAATTCTGTCAAGGACAAAAGAATTCTGAGTGTTTGTAAAGCAGTAACTTACAATCCTCTCACTGAAAAAGCAAACATAGAGAAAAATACAAAATATCAAACTGAATATTTCAAATGAGCTTGCAACCAATTTAAAAACAAATGAATAGCTGCAATATCCTAAAAGAATCCATCAACACTTGGATTGACCATTGTAAGGATTCAGGCATTAGGCTGGCCTGGCCCTATCACCTGGCAGAATGCACTCAGGCAGTACTCTGGTCAGCCCAGGGTTCCATGAGTACTAGTCTGCAGGCAGGTTTAAAGGACCCCTTTAAAAGTTAGACCCCTGCCCACTTGCATTCTCTTTTACTCTCTTTTGCCTTCTAGCTCCCCCCTCTCTCTCTCAATCTCTCTGCTCTTTCTCTCTCTCTCTCTGTGTGTGTGTGTGTGTGTGTGTATGTGTGTGTAGGTTGGTGGGTGTGTGTGGGTGTGTGTCTCTCTCTCCTCATCTCTTCTCTTCCCAGTACTTCCGTGAGTCTTCCTTTCCCTCTCACTCCCCCTTTTAAGTAAACTCCTCATTTAAGCTCTATCTGCCTTGCATGTTATTCCCTCTGCCTTGGTCACCCTCACCTGCTATGGAACCTGCTATATACTTCCATGTGGTCCCTTACCTTGGTACTGCACTCACTCAGGACCCCCACAAGGGACCACACCCCCCTTTCTCCAGCCTTTATTCCTATAACTGTAGCAAAAGAAACCATTCTTTTTTATTTATTTATTTATTTTATTTAAAATTGAAAGAAGCTTGTTTTGCATTTCAATCCTAGTTCCAGCACCCTCCTGTCCTCCCCTGTTCCCTCCACAGATCCCCATCTCATCCACATGCTGCTCCCCAGGGAGCAGACTTCCATGGAGAGTCTTCAAAAAACCGAGGGCATATTTCTCTATATGGAATGGACTCCCAAAGTCCATTCATATACTAGGGAGAAATACTGATCTACTACCAGAGGTTCCAAAGACTGCCCAGTCTTCCTGACTAACACCCACGTTCAGGTATTAAAGAGATTTTCTAAATAAGTTTGCCTAGACCATTCTAATATAACGAATTCAATCCTGAGTTCCAAGTCTAAACCAAAGGACATAGTAAATCTACGGGTTGATACACTGCTGTGGTAATATAGAAAGACAGTCAAAATGAAAGCAGAAGGACAAGAGAAGTGGAAGCCACTCACTCGTAGCTGTCATCAATGGAGTCTTCTAAAGAAGCCAGATGTTGCACCTAAAGTGCCACAGCAATATGGTGTTCAGGCAGGAATCACATTTTCAGCTTATCTACTGATTTTCCTCACAGATCTTAGCAATTTAGAGTTAAAACTGCTATTTAAAAGTACCTTAGGGAAAATGTTATCGCAGAAATTGATAACATTTATAATATGTATACGGATTGTTAAATGAATTTTGAGAATGATAAATTTAAAGTATTAGGTGGAATTAAAAGTGATAATAAAATAATTTTAACTTAGTTCCTAAACTGTACTTGGATTATGGCATATTTGTCCATGAGTTAGATATTTAAAACAACTTTTATCTCACAATAAAATTTGTAATTAAGTATGCATGTCAAAAGTTTAAGAAGAAGTATTACTTCAATCTCATTAGCATAGCTTCCAAAGGGAGGGATGAAAAGCATATATATTGGTGAGATTATGGAGAATTGACAAACCATTTGCACTGTTAGTAAACTGTAACAGCTGCCATGAACAGCATAATAGAAATTCATAAATCATACAAAGTGAATTAGTGTGGAGGTCTGCGATCCAACAATTCTGACTTTAGAGATATCTTCTATGCAATTGAAAAGAGGCTTTTTGTAGTCTGGTGATCTTTTGCTCTATGTCTAAAATCCATATGTAGGTGAGCACATACCATGTTTGTCTTTCTTGTGACTGGATTACCTCACTTAGGATGGTTTCTTCTAGCCATCTATTTGCCTGAGAATTTCAAGATTTCATTGTTTCTTTTTTGTTTGTTTGTTTTTCAGCTGAACAGTACTCCATTGTATAAATGTACCATATTTTCTTTATCCATTCTTCAGTTGAGGGGCACCTAGGTTGTTTCCATGGTCTGGCTATAACTCAGCATATTAATAAACATATGTGGTTTCCGTTTTGCATGATGAAAAGAATTCTTGGAAAATATTATATGAGCAATATGATTGCTGAACTATAAACCTAAAAATGGGTTGTTGTTAAATTTTATGTTGTATACATTTACTAGAGTATAATATTGAAAAAAGATTATTGCTAACAGTTTACATAAGTAATCAATGTTATTTATTAACAAAAGGAAAATATAATACCTTTAAATAACTCCAATAAGTGGGAACTAAATAAGATAATAAAAACAAATAAAAATGAAAATTCAATATTAGAAGCTATATTAGGATGTTAGAGATCATCAACATATTAAACAACATAGATTGCAACTTATGCTTCAAAATTGATTTATCCTTTGGGGCTAAGATGTTGCTCTGTAGTTAAGAACACTTGCTGCTATTGCAAAGGACCCAGGTTGGTTTCTAGAGTGCATATGGAGGCTCACAACTTTCTGTAACTCTAGTTCCGGGGAATCAGATACCCTTCTTTTGATCTCTACCAGCAGACACACATGTAGTACATATATGAACATGCTGACAGACACTAGTGTACATAAAATAAAAATGGCTTAGCATAACTAAGCATTTGAGATGTTTAAAATAAGATATTTGAACAGAAAGTAAAGTGGCATATCAGTAAGTATTCATTAAAACTGTTTTATCAAACTGCTGTCAGACCAAGCAAAATTTAAAATAAAAAGTCTCAGCAGGAATAGAAAGCTTAATGTATAATAATTTTAAAGGAAACTAGGAAAATATATTTTGTATGTTTTTATCAACAATGATTCATTTAATAACCACCGTTTAGTGTTTTCCAGGACACTGGATGAAAATGCAGGCAAGAGATCAGAAATCTATGCCTCATGGGCAGGGTAGAGGCTAATTTGTGATCCATACAGTGGAAGATTTTATCACATCACTATGAAGATGTTATTTTCATAAAGCACTTAACAATTAGAAAATTTAAAGTCTTTGAACCAGAAAATAAATTTCATTTAAAATGTCTTTAACCCATATGTACAAAGTACATATTCTTTTGAAATGCCTATAAAACTAAAAGCTGTGTTACTAAGACTGGATCCAATAAGTGTGTTCAAGAATTCTTATTGAGAAAAATGGGACATTACTGAAGAAGGCTTTAACACTCTGATTAATGGAAGCATGATAAAATTGTTATAAATGGGTCAGTTAATATGCAAACATTAGTTAACATATAAATTTAGCATGTCCACTAAAACTCAACAAGAGCTTTATTAAACAAGGGGTCATAAAGTGTCCATAGGAGCAAAGCACCAGTTACACTGAAGGCTGTTGTGAAGCAGAGGAGCATGATGGAAAGTCTTCCTTTCCACACACCCGAATCATTACATAGCACAACAAATCAACAGAGTGGGAAAATATGGGTTTGACATCATCGACTAAATGATATAATAATGCACAATTGAGAATCCTAAAATAAGTCATTGCAATATAAAAAATATGGTAGAAGGGACATTGTAAGTCAACTGGGGAAAGCAAAGACAAAATCTGCCTTTATGGGTAAAAATTATCACACGATAATCAACATATACAAGGCTATATATATATATATATATATATATATATATATATATATATATATATCCCAAGAAGTTTAAAAACATGAATGTGTAAGCCAGAAAGAATTTTAAAAGATTTTGATGAAATCATAGATTGTTTTTATGATCCCACAGTAGGGAATGGATTGTTTAGACTAGATGCAGTAAGCACAAACCATAAAGGATAATGTTCATAAATTTGACTATATAACACTATAAATGGTTGTACGGCTGTAAATAAAACTATAAACCAGACCGTAGGGGGGATTTGAATGATTTGCATCAGAATATACAAGGAAAAATGTGAAAAATAACAAAACAGATGCCAAACTCAAAAGGAGACAGCATATAAATAGGTTATTCTCAGAAAAGAATGCCTGATTATGAAGAACCTTAGGCAAAGACACTCATCCTCACTGGTAATTAGGGGACTGCAAATAATGCCACAATGAATTATAATTCCCCTTAGACTGGTTAAAAAAATGAAGTCTAACACTAAGCATTGACAAGAAAATAGTGCATAAACCTATTCGTGTGCATGTTAATTTGTCCTATCCCTTTGTAGTGTTAATTGTTGAAGATGCCTCTTTTCTACTGCCAAGGAAATTCATGTCTAGTTTTATACTCATGAGAAAGTTGTACACATCTTGAATAAACAGATTTCTCAAAGCAGAAAATTCTATCCTTATTCAGTCTTTAAAATAAATTAATTGGGTGTGCATCAACCCATATAAACATGAGACAATAACTAAAAGAAATAAAGTAACAAAATGTACATGTCAAGTTATATAACTACACACACACACATATACCATAATTCCTACAGAATTTTAAACATATTAAACATCATTCTATTTATAGACAAACATATATAAGTAAAACCATAAAATGAAAGGAGATAGAATTGAGAAGGAACAAAGTACATTAGAATTTGTGAAGTTTTTGGTTGCTTTTCTGTTTTATTTTACTTTTATATTTAAGGAAAGTTCAGCAAAGTGTGATGATAGTTCAAGTTTATTTGTATGCCTGTTGATTTTTACCATTTAAGGCTTCTCGGCATACTTAAAATCTCACTATGAAAATGTATGATAAATTTGATATAATGTAGATAAGAAATACAATAGAGGACAAAGGAAAGCTTTCAATGTGGTCCTAAAGTCCATTAATGATTGGCTGATCCAAAATAGTATCATAATACTTAGCTCCTTGTGAATATTAAGAGACCAAACTTAAAATGAGTTAGTCAACTTCATTACCAAAGACAGGCTTGGAGGTCAAACCAATAAAGCAAAGTACATGACAGGTCCATAATGGCAGGACCCGTTGTTCCTGGAAGTATGGTATCCCACTACCAGCCTGGTAGTGGTGAGATGACATTTTGTGTACAAGACTGCCATACATGTGATCCATAGTCTCTACAAAAACTGACAAATGATCAGATTTTCTTCATTGATTGAACAGTGTTCATACAGTGTTTAAAGTTCATCTTCTACTCAGGGGTAGTCAGTATCCCATGACTGTACAAAAATGTCTATATTTTCATTTTAGATACTTTCACATTTGACTAAGGCTTTATAACAGCTCCAGATTATTCTTTTCTTCTGAGAAGCTTTCTCCTAGACAAACATAAAATAGAATTATTGCTGTATATTTTCAGACATGAACCAAGGTCTAGCTGATTAACCAATTTTTCAGTGTCATTCACTAGTTCTCTCTGTTGTATGTCATGCTAGTTAAGAAAAAGGGTTTTTGTTTTATGTCAGATATATCCATGTTTACTTCATTTATACTGATCTCCAGTAATTAAATTCGAGTTACTTAGTAGTATTTTTAACATCACCATTACCAATCTTACGATATTGTTCTATATGTGGAAGTATAAAGTATAATATATAATATATATGACCTTAACCTGAGATTGAATTTCCTATCTTGTCTGCCCATTTCTAGAGATTATTTGCAAGGAATGTTTGTGTTAAATTAGGAAACAAAGGCATGGTTTTATAAGGTCACCCTAAAAATACATTAAAAATATATTAAACTTGAGTTAACACATGGAGGATATAAGTATCTAAATAGAAAATAAAATGTTATGGTGTACCAGGAAGCACAGGTGTTCAGCTCTAAAGAAATAAAAAAATAAAAAAAAAATAAAAAAATCAATAGGACAATCCCAGAAAGGTAATAAATCTCCTTTAAGGAATAGTGTCAAGTTTTCTGAACTTGCAAACTGAGCCTGAATTAACCTTTTCATCTGATGAGGTAAAAGTTTGTTTCACTTTCACATCTATTAAGAAAGAGTTTTGCTTTCTTCAGGAAGTGAGTGGTGAGATGTGAATTCTAAGGTACTAAATAGTCAACTATTGAATTCTTTTTAATTACTCTATTTGGATTATTATTCTCCTGGCTGCAAAAAAAAAAAAAAAAATGAAAGTGACTGGTGTCTCCCGGTCATTAGGGAAGACAGAACTATGCAACCCAAATGGTTGTTAAAAAAAAACCTTTAAATTCTGAGATTGGAGGTGAGAGGCATCAATAGCACACAGCTCACAGCACAGTTGTGGATTTGGGTAGAGATTAGTTTAAGGCATAACATGATTGAACTGAGAAGCATGTAGAAATGATAGTATGATAAGATGGTTAGTGTCTATAGGATGTGGGAAGAATGTCATAGACACTAAATAAGTAGCAGGTAATTTTTGAATTTCTGAGAGTTCAGTTCTCAGAATTACAGTCAAGTAAGCATTCCTTCTGCTTGATGATATTTGTGAGTGTTTTAATTCCAGCCAGGAGCCAGGAATACAGTTTCTACTGGAATACATTTCACAGTATGTGTCAAAATATGCACTTGGTCCCTTCAGGAGTCTATTGTTCCTATTATTATTAGCCAGGCTGCTTCTACTGCATTTGTGTCACTGTTTGGTGTGTCTATGCCATATGACACAACTACTCCAAGAGCATTAAAAAAAAGGCTTTCTAATTTAAATGACTTTAAAAGTTTATTTTTTTTACAATATGTTACTTTAAAAGGATTCACATCTTTGAGAACATACATTGTAACTTTGTATCTGAAATTTTCAGGTGGGTCCAAAGTGTTCCTAAATGATACTGGACCACATAAACTTACTGTCTTGGAAAGTAATGGACTGAAACCTTCCAAATAGTTAGAAAACATTGGCAGTGCTTCAGAAAGAAGAGTGCCAAATGAAAATGTCCCCGTGAAAAGCACACCTCTCAGACAGTGGGCTACAGAGGATTACAGGCAGTGCAATTCTTATTGTGTTGTCCTTAGGTATCAAGGCCAGAGAGAACACATATTTGTTATGCCCTTTGACAGTAAATTCAATGAGCAGCTTCTGCTGCACACTGACAACAGTTATGTAGATATAAATAGATCCAGTACCCTTGTAGTTTCTTAGTCTGAGGACAACTATGTATTTTCCCTCAATATTATTAAAATTAGATTGCTATAACTAGAAGATGTATCAGCTTGGAACTTATGTGCTGTTTTGGCAAATATGGCTATCATACTTAATAAAACACAACAGCACTGTTACACCTCTATTTCTATTGAATATACAATTTATTATAGAAAAACTGATGTTATAAGAAGATAATTTATTGTCCATCAATTTATGATAGAAAATTTATTAGAGATTTATTATTTTAATGGTGTTTGAGTAAGTAATTTCAAGAAACATTTGAATATTTGATTAAAAATTCTTAAATGGTGACATATTTTGGGTTATCTTATAATATTTAACATATCTCTCTTGGACTTGGATTCTTTTTTTATCAAACAAAACTGTCAATTCCTTTGCTGTCACATTTAGGGAGAAAATAAAATACATTCTTTGTTTCAATTCTTTAAAAGCCCAGGGAAGTGAAATGAATGATGAGCTTGTTTGGAATTATTCCTAACCCAAAAAAAAAAAAAAAAAATGAAATCTTCTAGGGATGTATGTAATACCTTGCACTTTAGAGGGAAGACAGCACAGTTCATTTGTGTGTTTCTAAATTTTTTTTGAGGGAAACAGAGAGAGGAAGTGGGTGCATGGCTGGCAGGAGCAATGGATGCCTCCAATACAGCCAAAATGTCATTCTGTACCTCAGAAAAACTTACTTCAATGATAAATAAAACGGATTTGATTTTCTCAGTCAAGTCAGCACAGGGCAGATCAGTAAAAGGTGTCTTGTTTGACTTGTTCTCTTTTCTGAATACTATGTCTTTAGTAAATATTAACATTCTATAGTCTTCTTTCTGGTGGGTAGGATATGAAAAGAAGAAGAAAAACTCAATGTGGGAGAAGAACTTTCCAAAGGTTTCTTTTTGTTCTTATAAATATATAAAGAAACAAATCATCACAACACACACACACACACACACACACAGAGTGAGAGAGAGAGAGAGAGAGAAAGACAGAGACAGAGAGCAGAGAGAAAGAGAGCGCACCATACACAGCACACTCAACAATAGGATTTTGTGTGTTTCTTCTCTTCTACTCCTCTTATAGCTAGGTAGTCCCATTGTTTTGGAACAAAGTCAAGTTATCCTCATCTTAATTTCATTTTACCTTTAAAGAAGTCATCTTCAAATACAGTTGTTAAGACTCAGGCATTGCGATAAGATCTGAACATATAAATGAGGCCAGGAAATATAATTAAGACCACAAGTAAACTGTAACCTAAATTCCTCAGAAGGTAAATGTACCCATGTTAATCAAGAAACATTGACTTTAAAAAATTTAAAGTTTGTTATTTTATCTCATTTTTCTCTAGATTTAACATTCTTTTAGCAAAACAGTTATCACTAGAAGACCTTAGATCACACTAGAGTGGACAGTAGGACAACAGATGCATTATTGATCTCTAAAACTATTTAAGAATTCTCTCTCCTCTCTGAGTAATGGATGGTGGTAGGGTGGAGGGAAAGAAGGAGGAATAGGGAAATGGGGAAGAAGGGGAACTGTGATTGGTATGTCTAAAAAAAAGATTGTTTAAAAAAAATAAAAACAAAGAGCCATTGGGGAGATAAATAATTCCCAACATGAAGGATCACAAAAATTATTTTCTTTCTGTGTCCCCCATCCCCGCTCTCTTTGTGTGTGTGTGTGTATGTGTGTGTTAAGTTGGACTTCCAATATGCTATATTTGCAAATTATACTGGAACTTATGTAAGTGTCTTAGGAAAATTTCCAACATATTTGGTAAATTACAGCTATTTCTAAGACTCAGATCTGAGTAGTAATTACAGGACTGGTTGGTTGTAGCACATGAATATATGTCAAAGAGCCTTGCCAAATGTAAATGACTTGAAACCTCAAACTTGCCATTAATGACAATAACAAAAAATCCTTGAATACTTTGCCTAAGAAATATGACTGTCATCTTTTATTCTCTGTATGTATTAGGACAGGTTGGACTATAAAAATGAAGAGAACATCTTATGAGGTTTACTTGTTTTCAGATGTGAAACGTGGAAGTAATCAATTTTAGGAGCTATGTTCCTAAATAACCTGGAAGGATGATAATGGAATCCAGCACAGCTAGCTTTAGCCATCTTTTCAGTACTGGACTTGACAGCTTCATATATATACAGCTTTAAAATTCCACACAAGTTCACCTTAGAGAATTAAAATTTTTGTGAATTATAATAATTCTTTCCTATGCTAATTTGCAAGCTGCATTTTTATTTTACTACCTTTCTATGAAGATTACAGTTTCCTTTTTTAAAATCCAATATTCAGTTCACTAAATGAAATATAATGATTTTTACAAGCCAATTCTACTTTTATATTGGTTTTATCTCCAAATGCATTTCTCTCTTTATTTCTGGTTTCCTCAACTTTATTCACTTTATTACTTGACAGAAGAAATGCAGGGAAACAAAATTCTCTCAATTTTGTTTGGATTGTATACATCATTGTTTTAATTATAACTAATTATACCCTTTTTTGTCTATCAGCTCAATTTTGCATTGGCCATCTATTTATATCTGATATTTGTTCAGTAATAGGAATTATGAACCAGTGAACAGGTCCCACATATGTCCTTAATTTATTCCTTTGATTCTGCTGTTTTGGCAAAGATAAACAACATGGAAAAACTGTTTCTTTTTAAAATATACAAGAATGAAAATTTGGCATTTAGTGTTTCATTTGTTTCTTTGTTTTTAGATCAAGCCTTACAGATGAAGAGCATGTGATACAGAGGACAGTTGTTGGCTTAAGTCATGCATCCTGTTTATATCACAGGACCTTGCTCCTGGCCAAAAAGTTCACTGTCAGTTATAATCTTCATTATTAATGTGCTCAAGTTGTATTATTGGATGGGAGAATAGAATCATGAATCAGGGTTATTTGAAAAATCAGCCTATGCTTGCCTAGTTTTAAAAAAAAAAAAAAGGCTTGGGATGAATTTGTGGTTAAAGAGCCCAACAGACAGCTCAGCAGGTAAAAGCTATTGCCCTAAGCCCAATGACTTGTGTTTGATCCCTATGACCCACGTGGTGAAAAGATAGAACTAGCTCCAGAATAAGGGCTGGAGATATACTGCTATGTGGTGTTTAGCACTTGTTTAGCTTGTACAGGGCTTTAGGTTCAATTCCCAGAACCACACTAAATAAATAAATGTTAAAGAAAGATGATTAAAGACTAATATACTGTAATCAATTCTTCAAACATAGATCTTGAGTGTTGCACCTAAAGAGGCCTGGGCATGAAGCCTAGTGGAACTTGATGAGCCTGGCTAAAGTTTGGCAACAGGTCTTTGGCCTATAACCTCCATGTGGAAATGACTCAGCAAGTCCTGATGTAAGTCTGCCCCTGCCTAGCTAACCACTAGCTTGGTTGAATATCATTGGCCCTCTCTCTTCACATCACCTTACCCCATCCTAAGATTCCCACCCCTACCCCAACCCTATATAAGTCCCTGCTTGATGCAATAAACAAAGTTCCTGCTGCCCTGACCAGGCTCCCTGTCCAGACTGATTGTCCTTGTGGTGGGCAAGGACCAGAGAATGGGAGGACAGCACACTCACCTTTCCTTGGTCCTCTCCTCTGAAAGAGGAATTTCACAGGGATGACCCTGCAATTGGCCCCCAAAAGTGGGGTGTTCACAAGGAGGGCAAGTGGATTCCCAAGGTGAGTGAGATCCTTTGCATGGGTAATGCAAACTCAACCAAGCATGACCCAGCCTTTAAGGCTCTCCACCTCATGCTTCAATTTTTCACCTTTCCTCAGGTCCTCTCCTCTGAGGGATGAATTACAGAGGGACTGCCCCTCACTTGAGTATGCCCCTATCACTCCTAACTGTCCTTTGAGCTAAACAACTACCACTTGAGGATTTTCAGCTGTTCCCTATTGCAAAATACCATCCCAGCAGGACTGATTGACAACCCTCCCTGATCCCCACAGAGTCTGGAGTCTGCTTTGAGATTCCTTTGAATATCCAGCTTCTACCTACCACCCCCCAATCCTTCAAGGCTAGGGAAGGGATTAGCATATACAGAGTCCAGGAATGATGACAATCAAGGGCTCCATTCAGGTGGTTATTGAAGAAGACTTCATTGGTGCTAGGTAAGACTTGCCACTGGTTGGGGCTGTCCACACTCCTGTAAGTGACCCCTCATCTAGGTTCTGTAAGGAAGCCTAATAAATTAATTGGTTTCCCAGAGTGAATTTTAATGTAATGTGTCATAATTGGGGTTTCTATTGCTATGAAGAGACACCATGACAACAGCAACTCTTATGAAGGAAGACAATTAATTGGGGCTGGCTTACAGGTTCATAGGTTTAGTACATTGTAATAATGGTGGTAGACATGGAAGTGTGCTGGGAGACATGATACTGGAGAAGTAGCCAAAAATTCTATATTTGGATCATCATGCAGCAGGAAGAGAGAACAACACTGGGACATTGGGGATGGATTCATCATTTGAATCTCCAAAGTCACTTTAGCGACACACTTCCTCCAGGAGGCCCACACCTACAAAAAATGTGCTATGCCCTCTGAGCTTATGGGACCATTCACTCAAACAAACAACCACAGAATGGGTTCTCAGATTATTTTAGGACCTTTGGAAGAGGCGTTCATAGTGCTTTACATCTCCAGAAAAGGAATTTTAGCAATAGTTTCTAAATTATATTCTCTGCTGGCTGTAGAAATGCAATCTTTAAAATCTTCTTTTGTCTGTATCTTGAAAATGCAAGGCCAATTATTTATATACTTCATATATTTGTAGGCATGATGGTCTGTGATCCATATACCCAGTATGAAAAAGACATGAATGCACATGATATTATCATCCATGTTGTTTAAGTTTGAGCATGAAATGTTTTTCACAGGCTCATATATTGAAGGCTTTGCTACCAATTGAAGAGCTTTCAGGAAGTGAATGGATCCTTAAAGGATATGCCCTAATTGTTAGATCTTTAATGGATTATAATCTGATGGGTGGAGCCTTGTTGGAGTAAGTCAGCCTTTGGCATCAGGATCTAGATAGAAGTATTTTGTCCTCTGTCCATTCCTTCTCTTTCCTCCCTGGTATTAAGAGGTATGCTGTACCACAATCTTATAGCAATAGAAATGCCAGATTATAGACAGAAACTTTGCAACCATGATGGTCAAAATGCCTCTTTTCTCCTTTAAATGGCTTTTCCCAGATAGTTATCACAGCAAGAAAGTCTGCCTAATAAAATGCATGCTTTTATATATAATTCCTGTGTTTATATCCAAGTCTAAAATATTTTCTCCCAGTCTAATGTCTGTAAGGTGGAATGTTGAACTGAGTAACATTGAATATAATGCATCTGGCTTTAATTCTCCACATTCCTTATCTATTTCTTCTTTGAACTTAAATAATTTTGAGAATTAAACCATATTTTACACATTGGATTTCATTTTAAAGATTTTATTTTTATAAACGTATGTGTACATGTGTATGTGTGTGTCTAGATGTGTTTATGTTAGATGTGTCTGATTGTCTGTTGAGGCCAAAAGAGGGAATTGGGTCTTTGGGAGTTAAAGTTACATGCGGTTGTGAGTGGCCTAACATGGGTTGTGGGAACTGAACTCTGGTCCTTTTGAAGATCAGTCAGCATTTCTAACCACTAAGCAATCTCTCGAGCCTTATATTAGTTTTCAACTTCTTAAATTGGAGGGTTTCAATTTTTTTACTTTAATTTTTGAAGTGTTCATACTAGGAAAATCAGTATTGCATATTATTATTATTATTATTACAGTTTACTTTTGCCTAATATTATTCCATTTTAAGTAAGGAATTGCCTAATCTCTTCATATTATTTGAGCTATCAATAAATGTTTATGTTTTTATATGTTAACACATAAAAACAAAGTGCTAATATTTTTGTATCACATAGCCCCTCTTTTAAGCAAAGAAAGAAGTCTCACTTGTATTTACCAGTACATGTACCCTTTCCAGTGTTCTTCTGTTTCTGGTTTCCCAGGGTATTGTCTGGTACTATGCCTATGCATCAGAAGGACATCTTGTAGGTTTTTGTTATATCTTTTTGTGCTGGAGAAAAACTGGTGACAAAAGATTGCAATTCTCATTTGTATGAAAATACTTTATTTTGCTTTCATTTTCAAGAAACATTTTCTTATAAATAATTCTAGCTTGATTTTTTTTTTTCCTGTCAGCACTTTAAAGGGGCTATTCCATTGCTATCTGGCTTCCATTGTTTCACATGAGAAATCCATAGAAATTCATTTTTCTCTTCTTATTTTCAGCATTAGAGTATGTGTTTGGGTGAGATTCATTCCTGTTCTTATGGTAGGGTATTATGAGAAGAATATATTGTGTATATAAATACAACTTTCTATCAGTTCTATTTGGAAATTTGGCTTATTTCTTTGGGCTTTTCTAAATAAAACATCTATGAACACTTGAGATCTAATTTTCTTATAAATATGTATATTTGTCTCTCTCTAATCAAACTCTATGAATGAAAAATTAGACCACAGCCTGAGTGCATGATTAAATTTATGAGACTGCTAAAGTGTCTAACATTTTATAACATAAACATCACTGTGGGAATTCCACCTGTGTCAGATCTTTGCTCATGTTTTGCATATATTTTTAATATTAGACAGTTTACTCAACTAAAGTTATTTGATTTTTAGTTTGTTCAATGATTAATTTGAGCATTTTCCATATATCTATTTAGTAATGAAATATATCCATTATTTTTATGTTTGGGTTTGTATCTTTTTTATCATGACAATTCTTTTATTTATTATTTAAATATATTTTAATAGTCTTACATGCCGATCCCAGTTCCCTCTCCCTCCCTCCCTACCATGCCCCAGACCCCTCCCCATCCTATTCCCTACCCACTCCACAGGGACGATGAGGCCTTCCAGGAGGGATCATCAAAATCTGTCAAGTCATTTGGAGTAGGGTCTTTATATGATCTTATTAAAATATTTTTCACAATCACTCTATAATTATTTTTGTTTTGAATTCAGCACTTTGCTAATTAGTAACTTATAAAGTACATCTAAGAATTCAAGTTTTTGTTGTTCTTTTTTGAGAATTTCATATCTCTTGTGCATTTTAACCAAATCCACCCTACTTATCCTCCACTAAAACCCTTTCTGTACATCCCAATTTTTCATTCCTAATTTCATGTGTTCTGTCTCTCTTTTTTTTAACTCACTGTGTCCACTTGGTGTTGATTATGCTTGCATAAGTAGAGGACCATATGCAGGAGCACTGGCATCCTCTCAGAGGCCTCCCACCCACTGACATAAACACACACACAATACACATACACAGGCATGCATGCACACACACGCATATACGATGTAATATGTTCTCTATCTTTATTACAATCCTGCAAAGAGTAAAAGAACATCAAGACTCCTAAAACTGTTTATTTTGCCTTCAGGAGGCTACCAAGGCTTGTCATTAATTTTATAACCAAAATCCCTTCCTGTCCATGCTAATTCTGTGCTTCTGAGATAAAACATGAAACCTAATGATTCGGTTATGCTTTATCAGCTTCTAAGCATTCCCTATGTTTTTCTTCTTTAGTGATTTTGTTTTTCCAAATACTATATCTCATGATTACTAATATCACTTAAGCACTGGGTTCTATGAAAAGACTCAATTTCTTGCATAGCTAATTATCTTAGGGAAATACCATAAGTTTTATTCTTATTAGCATCAACTTTTATAAGAATTGTTACATTATCCCAGTATCTTCTGTGCTTCATTATTCAGGCCTTGGAGAATAAGAGCATCATGCTTTCCTTTGTATACCAACAGAAAATTCATTGACAAAAGAAACCTCAATTCTTTTTTCTGTTGTACTCCTTTTCAGAGAACTGTCTTATTTCCCCATAGTGGAAAAAAATAAAGTTATAACAGTTTCCCCCATTGAAAAACCACTGTGGATCTAATCCTTGTTGTAAAATTGTTGGTATGGAAACATTCTAATATTAGCTGTCTCTAAGTATTTCTTCTCTAAATTTTTCTTTTTTGGCTATTGCCCTAGATACATACAAATTTAGGAGGACTCAACAAACTGGTACAGATTTTAGACTTGGAAAAAATACTTAGGATAAATTATTGCTATGCAATTCAAAAGATAATTACCATAGAAAAAGTCTTTTTTGGAAGGGGGATGTCTCCTGCTGCAAACATGGTATCTCATAGCTGCTTTCCGTGTTCCAGCCTTTGGGAATTTTAACAATTCCCATTTTTTATGGTTTTGGTCAAATCACACTGGTGGGTTTTCTGATCTGAAATTTATCACTGTTCTTTTATCAAATAAATTCTCTGGCATTTACTTCTATTTGCATGTTTGTTAAAGTAGAATGAGTAGTTATTTAGGATATAGTATGCAGCATTAGAAATAATATGATCTTTACCCAAAAAAACTTTGGCTTTGAAAAGACTGATTGGAAGAACCCAAATCCTTCTTTTTTTCTCCATGTTGCAATTTTTTTTCAGACTGAAGTGTTTAACAATGTGAACTTTAACAGTGGCAGAAAGTTGAAGAGCTGAAGAAACTGTAAAATATCACACCTACAGAAGAAAAAGCTCGGCACTGAAGCATCTGACTAAAATGTGCAAACGAACAGAAAACCCTCAACTATGTGGAGACCACTGTACTCTGCATAACCCAAATCAAAGTGATAAAATGAAGGACTAATTTTGCTCATCCTTAGTCAAGTGGGCTTTGGCTAATGAGTACTCTCATATTGTCATTTAAACTGTTAAACTGGATTACCATCAAATCCCTCCAAGTAACACTTTCTTTTCCTTATATTTATTTAATAATTATTGGCATTTTGTTTTCTGGCTTTAAAATTTCATTTCCCAAATGCAGTGCCCACTTTCATCTCTATATATTGTCCTGAAGGAACAAATTTTAAATATTATTTCAGCTATTTCTACATATGGATCAGGTTCAAGAAGACCAATCACAATGATAGGAATAATTAGGAACATGGCTCAGTGATAGGACATCTGCCAGCACAGTGATGGGCTGTGTTTGACTTCTCTCTCTCTCTCTCTCTCTCTCTCTCACTCTCTCTCTCTCTCTCTCTCTCTCTCTCACACACACACACACACACACACACACATCAAGAATGGAAACAGAAATATAAGAATAAAAGATTATGTACACTGAGGTGGTGAGTTGAAAACCCATCTCTTCTTTTTAACTCAAATGCTGTTAATATTCTTGTGGTATAGAAAATATAAAAACAATACATAAAGGCCTGAGACCTTTACCCTACCCCAATGAAGTCTTCATCTCTTCACATGGTAATACTCAATTTTACATGATAAATTTAGACTTTTTGTTGGTATTTATTAATTGATTGTTTGCATATGGTAAAAAGATTTCTATTTATATCTCTAGATTCATAATTGCAGAAATCATATCCTAAGTGTGACAGTTTCCTTCGTGTTTTCATTGTTCCCTTTTCTCCATCTGTATCCTGGTTTTATTTTTCTTAAGTGTAATTAGTGACTTGGAAGTTGTGGCTAAAGGAGGGAAAATAACAGAAAATGCTATGAAAAACCTTCCCAATTAATTTGTTTTAATTTAAGCTTGAATTTAATTGACTTTCAAGAACTTACTAGTACAAACTAAAAATAGAGTAAACCAAAGCCATTTATTAAAATTGTCCCTGAAATTACAAGTGACAAGTCTCCCTTAAAAACAGAAATAAAGAGCTGGGCATTGATGGCACACACCTTTAATCCCAGCACTCGGGAGGCAGAGGCAGGCAGATATCTGTGAGTTCAGACTAGCCTGGTTTACAAGAACTAGTTTCAGGACAGCCTCCAAAGCCCCAGAGAAACCCCCCTACATAAATAAATAAATAAATAAATAAATAAATAAATAAATAAATAAATAATATGAAATGGGATTTCTACAAATTGTAGGCTTTCCCCAATTCCTCAGAATATATTTAGAAAACATTTGTTTTCTTTCTTTACAAGAGAGAGCAAAGAAAGCATATGAGCACTTTTATGGAGATACTATTTCTATAAGTTCCAAGCACTAAATTTTTATAAGTCTTTAGAAGTAATAAGTTACTGTATTTGTGATTAGAAATGGGACTGATCAATAACTTTAAAAACAGAAGCTTAAAAGGCAAAAATAAATTTGGGATTGTATCAGATGCAAAAACTTCCACATAATTCCTTCAGTGAAATGCTTCCACTCAGATGAGAAGAAAATGCTTTTAGAACTAACAGAGACTTAGTATCTAAAATATATAAGGAACTCAATTCAGTAGCAAGTAAAAAGTAATCAAGAGAAGGTTAAGGATCAAAATAATTATCACTAAAAAGAAGAAACATGGTCAGGAGAGTTATGACAATTTACCATAACTGATCAACAGAAATATAAAAATTATGACTTTAGCCAGTTATCACCTCACACTTTTTATGGTGACTATTAAAAAATAAGAGAAATATAAGTACTAAAAATATATTGCGTGACCTTATATGTGGAAAATAAAAGTCTTAAAGAGCAGAGAGTACAGTAGTACTTACTATATACCAGGTTAACAGTACAGCTGGGGAAAGGAATGATCACAAAGTAACATTTCAGTCAGAAGGGTCAAGTATTACTGTTCCATTCAGTGAGATGCTGAAAATTACTGTACCCATACTTTTAAAATATTAAAAGAATAGATTTTTAATATTTTGCTATAAAAAGATAAGTATATGTTATGAAGAATATTTTATACAGATTAGTTTACTCATTTCATTAAAATCATTAAACATAGTATATTTCAAGCATACTATTATTTGTTAGTTATAGTCATTATATTGAAAAAAATTGTAGGTGTGCTTCCATTTTTTAATTTAATTTATTATTTTACATGCCGATCCCAGTTCCCTCTCCCTCCCTCCCTTTTACCCTCTCTGCCCCCTCACATGTACCCTGACCACCCTCCCCTCCCATCCCCCCACCCCAATTCCACATGTAGGGCAATGCTATCCAGGTGGGGTCATGTAGATCTGCCAGGTCATTTGAAGTAAGGACTAGGACTTCTCTCCTCTATCTAGGTTAAGGCAGTATCCCTCCATGGGGGATGTGTCTCCAAGGTCCTTTTGTGCACCAGGAATACATCCTGGTTCCACTGTCTGAGGTCCCTTAGACTGCTCAGTCCTTCTGGCTGAGACCCATATTCAGGGGGGCCTGAGTCAATCACATGCTGGATTCATCAGTCTGGGGGCCCTTTAGCTCCTTCTTGTTCAGGTCAGCTGTCTCTATGTATTTCTGCAACCTGGTCTTGTCCTCTCAGTCTGCATCTGGATTCTAGTTCGACTCAGTGTTTAGGTATGGGTGTTTGCTTCTGTTTCCCACAGGTACTAGATGAGGGCTCCATGATGGTGGAAAAGTTAGTTGTTGATCTGACTATCCAGGAAGGACATTTATGGTAGCCTTTCCACTGATGCTCAAATTGTTAGTTGGAGTCAGTCTTGTTGGTCTCTAGACCTTTCTTTAGGTTCAGTTTTCTCTTCAAACCAATAATGGTTCCCTCTTTTATTCTCTCTCTCTCTCTCTCTCTCTCTCTCTCTCTCTCTCTCTCTCTCTCTCTCTTTCTCTATCTCCTGTATTCCTAGTCGCACATGTTTTCCTCTCCTCCCCCTCACTTTCTCCTACTTCTTTCTCCATTCACTGCTCCCCCCCACTTCCCCTGTGCTCTGGGAGACTTGTCCCTTCCCCCTTCTGTGAGGAACTTTATATGAATCTCTTAGAATACACCTTGTATCCTAGTTCCTCTGGTGGTATGAATTACAGGCTGGTGAGCCTTTGCTCTAGGTCTAAAATCCATATATGAGCAAGTATATACCATGTTTCTCTTATTGTGACTGGGTTACCTCATTCAGCATGGTTTCTTCAAGTGCCATCCACTTGCCTGAGAATTTCAAGATACCATTATTTTTTTTTTCTGCAGAGTAGTATTCCATTGTGTAGATGTGCCACATCTTCTTTATCCATTCTTCAGTTGAGGGCATCTAGGTTGCTTCTAGGTTATTGCTATTACAAATAATGCTGCTATGAACATAGTTGAGCACATGCCTTTGTTGCATGGATGTGGATCATTTGGGTATATGCCTAAGAGGGGGATTGCCGGGTCCTATGGTAAACTAATTCCCATTTTCCTGAGGAACCGCCATACTGATCTCCAAAATGGCTGTACATGTTTGCATTCCCACCATCAGTGGAGGAGTGTTCCCCTTTCTCCACATCCTCTCCAGCATGAGTTGTCATTGGTGTTTCTAATTTTAGCCATTCGTAACTAATTTCTTTCTTTATGTTTTTACGGACCATGTTTAAAATCAAGATACTAATCTTCAATATATCAGATTTTTATAGATATTTTCATAATAAGGTTATTCATAGTAAGAATAATAAAGCCTCTAGGACATTTTACTATATCTGTTTTATTGTTTTTAATAAGACCCTGATCAGTGATGAGGTATGCCAGTAAATAAATAAAATGAGTGAAATCATGGAATATGAACCCTATAAAAGCCACATTTAGTCAAAAAAGCAATTTGTTTTGTTCCAGTTGTGATAATATGATTGTGACTTCGTCTTATCAGTGATAGCATGGAGGAAATATTCGTGACTTGATTTTATGATACTCTCTGTAAGCTTAATCACATGCACTCTCTTTGTGGGTAGTATCCACTTTCTGATTCAAAATGTGAAAAGCTCAGTGGAAGAAATAGACAGTATTCAAAGCTTAGACATCAAAGCATCTTATGTGGCTATAGTTGAAGTGCTTCCCACACAAAAGAATAGAGAGTTAGTGAGGTTCTTGAACACTTTGAATGTTTCAATACCTCTGGAATTTCGCATTCTCCTTTTATGAGTGTATATGTGTGTGTGTGTGTGTGTGTGTGTGTGTGTCCATGTCTATGCCTCTGTGTGTAAACCAGTGCTCAGTGTTGGGTATCTTCTCCAATAATACTCCATATAATATTTTTTCCAGATATGAGTTTGTATATTCAATTACTCTGGCTGGCGAGTAAGTCTCAGAGATCTTCCTGTGTCTGCCCACCAGGGTTGAATTACAGGCAAATACTGTAGCCCCTTGCTTTTTTTTTTTTTTTTTTCTGTCATGTCTTTTGGAGATTGAACTTCATGACTTCATGTTTGTGCAGTAAAACCTGACTGTGCCATCCATCTCTCCAGTCTTGTAATTTTTAAATTTCCTAATGAGAAAGGATTTTAATTGAAAAATATGTTTTAAAAATCTGTATATATGATCTTTTATTTGTGATAAACTTTTTAGGCTTTTAACTCCTGAAAATTCTCTCTATTGTCAAAAAACTATGTAAATTACTTTTCTATGCGTTTTCAAAAAGTTCGTATTAAATATGGAGTTTCTTGATATCTTGATTTACAACATTTAACATTTCTAAAAAGCTCCTAGACTTCTGAAAGTACAAAATAACTCATAATAATTTTATCAATTGAAGTCTCCCTCTAGGATATATACTTATCCAAGAGAAAATGGAACAGCCTTACTCTGTCAATAAGCTGGGATAGAAAGTACCTACCACATGTCTGTACCCACCCTAGTAGGAAGGGAGACCTGTGTGTGATAGTTCAGTATTTTGGTAATAAATTTACCTTATAGAGACACTTGGAAAAACAGGCTTTTGCTGTCCCTACTAAATTGTAGTATGTCAGAGTGACTATTTAATTTTTATTTTTAGAACTTTTTTAAATTAAAAAGAAATGATTTTATAAATTAGTTAATCTTATTGACATTTGCAGAATGAAAATTTGTTGCAATAGGTCAGAAATTGAAATGCTGAGAGAGAGTTATAGCTTAGAACCATGGACTGCAATTGAGTAACATATGAACACAGATGATAATGTCATTCACAAAGCAGGTACTCAATTAGTACAACCTTGGAAGTTGTGCTTTGCTTCTGTATATGTTCTGTACTTTAGACCAATTCATCTGACACTCAGTATAATATTTTATCTGAAACACTGTGACAGAAAAAAAATTTACATCCCATTGTTATCTATCACTAGAAAGCAAGTAGGTAACCCTTCTCAGAGGAAACTCACAACCTCCAGATATGCGCAAAATGGGACACCAGCCATGCTGGTTTTCCAGTTCTACGAAAGGACTGCATACAGAAGAGGAAAGAAGTGCAGTTAAAAAGTAAAGACCTGAAGACGAGATGTTCTTTTTCTTCCTTTTGTTTACCCACATGTATGCATGAGTGTATTGTGAATATACGTGTTTATCTTATATATACATGCATTTAGAGGTCAGTTGTCAACGTAAAGTGCCTTAATGAATTGTTCAACACCTCATCTTTTGAGATGGTGACCCTTAGTACACATGTGTGCATTTGTATTTGCATGAGTGTACACAGAAGCTCTCCAGTCAGTCTGTGAGCTACAGATTCAGTGACAGATCATGTCTCAAAGAAAAGGTGCTGAACAACTCCAGAAGGCACTTTACATTGACAACTGACCTCTAAATGCACATACATACAAGATAAATATGGATATTCACAGCACTAATGCATATATTGCCCTTCTTCAGGGCTCTTTTCTTTCTTTTTCAGTGAAATATCCTTGACTCTGTACATGTTTTACTAGGGTTTTGGTCCCCGTCCCCAGCTGGTCATTTTTTCTTTTTTTATCAATGCCATGTGTCTTTGTTTGTTTGTTTTTTACATGTCAATCCCAGTTCCCTCTCCTTCTCTCCCTCCCTCCCTCTTACCTTCTCTCCTCCCTCACATACACCCTGACCACCCTCCCCTCCCATCCCCCCACCCCAATTCCACATGTAGGGCAATGCTATCCAGGTGGGGTCATGTAAATCTGTCAAGTCATTTGAAGTAGGGACTAGGACTTCTCTCCTCTATCTAGGTTAAGGCAGTTATCTCTCCATAGGGGATGTGTCTGCAAGGTCCTTTTGTGCACCAGGAATACATCCTGGTTCCACTGTCTGAGGTCCCTTAGACTGCTCAGACCTTCTGGCTGAGACCCATATTCAGGGGGGCCTGAATCAGTCCCATGCTGGCTTCCCAGATATCAGTCTGGGGGCCTGTTAGCTCCTCCTTGTTGAAGTCAGCTGTCTCTATGTATTTCTGCAACCTGGTCTTGTCCTCTTCGTCTGCATCTGGATTCTAGCTCGACTCAGTGTTTAGGTATGGGTGTTTGCTTCTGTTTCCCACAGGTACTAGATGAGGGCTCCATGATGGTGGATAAGTTAGTTGTTGATCTCACTATCCAGGAAGGACATTTATGGTAGCCTTTCCACTGATGCTCAAATTGTTAGTTGGCAGCAGTCGTGTTGGTCTCTAGACCTTTCTTTAGGTTCAGTTTTGTCTTCAAATCAACAATGGCTCCCTCTTTTATGCTCATTCTCTCTCTTTTTTGTAATGGTCTCTTTGTAAGTATAGCCTGTCATCATCTTGTAGCCACGTCGCTTTAAGGTGTTTACTGTCAGATATTATCAAAAGATATCTGCAGACTGTAAGGTTTCTAAGATCTGGCAGGATGCCCATAATCTTGACTTTATTCCTGAGTAATTTTGTTTTATTCTTCAAACAAAAAGTATAATCCACAGATTTATTACAGCCTTCTGCTAAAGACATTTTGTAAAGAGGTAAACAAAAATGCAAAACAGGACTAAGACTTTTGTTAATTGTTTTTGCTATGAAAAGAATAGCACTTGCATATGCTAAAATTACAGATTTATTTTAAATTATAATATACTTGTTATTCTAACATTAATTATTTTATATATTAGTTTTATTATCTTATAAAATAAGCACCCATAAAAATTTCCCACATAAACTCGTTTTGAAGTCACTGATTATTTTTAAGAGCAAGGTACTTGAAAAATATTCTTAGCTAATATTGCTCTTTCACAACATTTCCATGTCTGTTGTGGAAATAGTCAAATTCCATAAAACAGAAACAGAAGTTGATTGCAATTTTTATTGTGACTGTATTTAGAACAGAGATCATTTTGGAGGGTGGTTTTTTTTTAATGTTGCAGACTTCTATTCAATTAAAATTTGTTGCTCAATTATTTTCTTAACATTTAATTTTGTCTTTTATGTTAATTTACAGTGATATTGAATGCTTTGTTTGATATTTAATGTGATTATGAAAATCATCTTCAACTTTTACTTTATGCTTTCCATTCTAGTATTTAGACTGGTTGTAAGAATTGCAGTTAACTCTGTAAGTGAATAATAAAATCAGCTACTTTGTTGTATCACCAAATACAATGACTTTTTTGCATTTTCTCCTTTCAGAATCAAAACTTCTGCCAATAAGGACAGGTTATGTATTCTTTTTCTTTTTGCTCATTAATAATTATTTCTTCCATGAGTTTCTTGTTTGGCCAAGGTTAGATAGAGGTTGGGATAGCAGGCATACTTGTCTTGAACTTGATTTCAAACAAGAAATTGATGGTTATTCCAAGTTTTTCTGTACTATCCCTTCGTTCACTGAGGGTAATTCTTTGCACTCCTTATATTTGAAAGCTTTCATTATGAATGGATTCATGAAATCTAATCTTTATGTGTTCTCTTGAGTTGATTATAAAATATTCTTTTTGGTAATGTGCTTTTACTGTGATTATTTTTTTTAGAAATGCTAATCTATCCTTTAATAGAAACTTTTATAGGATTATACAAATGTTTGAAGTACCTTTTGCATATTTTTGAGTTAGTTGTTAAACAGTTAAACATTCTTTTAGAAATTCTATTTTGAGTGGCATTAATCTGTAAGAGTTTTCTCTTAAATTTGAGTATATATTGCTAGATTTGTGAAATGGTCTTTCCTTTTTATACTGTTATTTTATTTGATAAGACAAATGTTGAAAACAAGCAGGAAGGTAGGTATATGTAGATTATATTGTATTAACAAACATTATATTTTATGCTGAGGATCGTGTTCACACTTCATGGTCCTAACTACATTCCTAAACCTATCTCTCCAAAGCTGCTCACTGTTGACATATCTTACCCAAAAATTGAGTCCAGTCTTTGATGGAAGTCTCTGATTTGAAGGTTGGGATCCCAGGGAGAGACTCTACAGCTGCAGGGCAGATCAATGTGGTGTGCCTATAATGTCTCCAACAGACCTGAAGAGGCCAAGAACAGTGCACCACTTCCTAATTAGACTGAAGGCACACTTCCCTGGAGCAGCACATGCCTTGTAATGATGAAAAGGCGGCAAAGAGTCCAGTGCTGAAACCTTCTTCTTTTTTTTTTTTTTTAATGAATACAGTATTAAACTGCCACATAGATTGCTATCTCTATACCCAGAGATTGGTGAATCTCTCATACTTCTTTAAAGAAGTTTCTGTGTGCAGTGCATGGTGGTGAGTGCAGAAAATCATGACTAATCAATTACTGAGAATAATTTAGAAATGTTAGTACCTGGGTCAGCTATTGCAAAGCTCAGACTTTTGGTACTCAAGGGCCCAGCAAAAAACACTAGTTCTTGATTTCTGTCTGGGAAGATCAAAGGGGCACTGTCAGCTCTCCTTTTCCTGCGCAATTATTGTTAAACACATCTGAGTTCAACTGTAAACATCTTGACTATTTAATTTTATTTTTTTAAAAGGTTTATTTATTTGCCAGATTGTATTACAGATGATTGTGAGCTACCTACCACGTGGTTGCTGGGAATTGAACTCAGGTTCTCTGGAAGAACAGGCAGTGCTCTTAACCCCTGAGCCATCTCTTCAGCCCGACTATTTATTTTTAGATTCCCTAAAATTTGCGTTCACTTAAAAACTTGCCAAGTGGTCAGTCCTAAAACCATGCCTATAAGTCACATTGGACAGACTGAACAGGTTTTAGTTTAGTTGATATTTGGAATGCATATACACATGAATAAATATATAAAATATATCTATGACTGTGATAACAAGAGGTCACATGTTTAAAAAAGGGAAATACAAAGTACATGAAAGGGTTTGGAGGGAGGAAAAGGAAGAGATAAATGTTATAAATTATAATCTCAAAATGTTTATATTTTTCATTGGTTTAAATTCTTTAGTGAAAGAGGTTATTTAAAACTAATTCTGACTATTTTAATATATGCAATATCTTTAAATTTAACAATATTTATTTTAATAGCTATTTCTTTCATGCTGTTTTATTTGCATATTTGCTGCATATTTTGTTTTCGGGGTTGCTTGTAGGAATAATGTAAGCTTTGAATGATCTTTTTTTCCTGTAAGGGGGATTGTGTGCTTTCTTCCCTATGTTTCTAAATTTTTATCATTTTCTGAAAGAGGATTTGTCTCAATTACTTAGCTATTCATTACAAGACAAGCACCCAGAGTCTTATTTTTTGTTTATTGTGTTGCCATTTGTCTGTGTATAATCTTTTTTTTTTTTTTTGTTACTTCAATCTTAGTAGATTTATTGTAGAAAATCTAATACTGGTTGAATGGAAAGAGTCTGTGTTTTCATTGACCTAATATTGAGATATTCTATACTGCAACCTATCATTATTCCAAGGTTGTAATAATTGCTTGTCCTAATATTTATTATTATAACATTTAAGTGTACTCAATAACTAATTTTTGTTTGAGTTATTGAAGAAACGCCAATATTTTTTTAAAATTATATCCAAGGGGAAGATTATATTGAGACCACGTCATTAGAGAAGTTCTTTATCAGCTGTTGTCCTTAGCCCATTTAATATTTGGCTCAGTGTTTCTAGTTGTATACCCTCCACATCATAGTGGCTAAAAATATGGTTGTTGATGTGTTGGGAATGGCAATAAGTTCATGGCCTAATTTCTTCTTTTTCTTTTTTTTTTTTTTTTTTTGTATTCTATCCTTTTTTTTTTTTTAAATGTATTTATTTTATATAACCAAGTCCATTTAAAT
Organism: Phodopus roborovskii; assembly: GCF_943737965.1. NCBI lineage: Eukaryota > Metazoa > Chordata > Mammalia > Rodentia > Cricetidae > Phodopus > Phodopus roborovskii. The sequence goes on along the minus strand of NW_026125391.1, from coordinate 28,386,951 downwards.
GAAAACAAACATTTATAGACAATATTTGGGAATTTGGGCGTCGTTCTTTCCAAAATTCTTCCTGCTGGTAAGGGGCACTGTCATGGGTATTATAAAAAGATGCAGAAATCCTGGCTATAGTCTGTAGGGCTGTTTTGTCCAGCTGTTTTGAATGTAGGATCACCTGGTACTCTGTTTCAGGCGGTCTGGCTTGATCAAACCACATTAGTCTGGAAGGAATCCACAGCTTTTCATTTTCTGTGGAAACAAAAATAGAAATCCTTTTCCCCATTAACTTGCCCTTGAACTTAAATTTTGGTGTCAAAGCATTTTTTTTATTTAATTTATTATTTTACATGTCGATCCCAATTCCCTCTCCCTCCCTCCCTCCTTCCTTACCTCCCTTTTACCCTCTCTGCTCTCTCACATGCACTCTAACCACCCTCCCCTCTCATCCCCCCACCCCAATTGCATATGTAGGGAAATGTCATGGCCTAATTTCTTATTGACTAAATAGCAATGAACTTACAGACTGAATTCTGGGCCTCCATTTTCAATGTTTTTGAGAATTTATAATGCCTTTCTCATGGGTTTCTCACGAAGATAAAATTATTCATTTAACCAAATATAAATCTTTAAATATTTTATAGATTTTAATTCCCAGTTTTATATTGAAGGGGTCACCTTATTTTATGTCATATAAGAGACTATGAATCATCTAAACACACATTTCCATATATCACACATATAGCAACTTCCATCCCTAACTACTTCTAATCATTTTCAAAGGCACAGGCATGCATGATCAACTATTCTGTAACTTGATGCAAACAGATCTTACTTTTTGGCATGGTCAACTTTATGTTTAGATTCTTTTGATATTATGTCTGCTCTTGATAATATTATCTCTTGAACTAGTTACCATGTCTGTCAACAAATAATGGTCATTGATGAAAATATCAAATTAAGTGGAACTAAAGTGATATTGCAATATATTGTGTGTAATATAATCTGGCTTGAAAATCTTTATGGGCCTTTTACAAAAGAAGCAAATTTAATTTTGCATGAACCATTGCTCTCTGGTGGCTCATGTAGACTATTATGTCCTTTTTGAAGGGGAACAGAATTTCATATTTAATAATTTCTTGAGTCAGTTTGTAGATATTAGATTAGTGGGTTAACTAGTATCTTCCTTAATTTGAAGACTGGGATATCACTTGACTATTTTCATAGTTTTGATACCTCAGAACTTTGCTTGAATTTTCATATATATATATATATGTGTGTGTGTGTGTGTGTGTGTGTGTGTGTATACATATATATGTATATATATAATTTTTTATTATATTACATATCAATTCCAGTTCCCTCTCTTCCCCCTCCCACCTCACCCCCACTCCACAGAGAGGGTGATGCCTTCCAGGAGGGATTGTCAAAATCTATCAAGTAATTTGGAAAAGGGTCTAGACCCTCCCTCCTGCCTCTAGGCTAAAGGAGTATCTCTCCATGGGAAACGTGCTCCCAAAGTCCTTGTGTGCACCAGGGATACAACCTGGTTCAACTGTCAGAGATCCCTTAGACTGCCCAGGCCTTCTAACTGAAACCTACCTTCATGGGGTCTGAATCGGTATAATGCTGGTTTCCCAACTATCATTCTGGGGATCCATGAGCTCCCCCTTGTTCAGGTCAGCTGTCTCTGTGGATTTCTGTAGCCTGGTCTTGACACCTTTGCTTATCACTCCTCCCTATCTGAAACTGAATTCCAGGAGTTCAGATCAGGGTTTAGCTGTGGGTGTCTGTTTATGTTTCCTTCAGCTACTAGATGAGGGCTCTATGATGGCATATAAATTAGTTATCAATCTCATTATCAGGGAAAGACATGTAAGATAACCTCTCAACTGTTGCTCACATTGTTAATTGGTGTCATCCATGTAGGTCTCTGGACATTGCTCTAGAGTCAGTTTTCTCTATAATGTCTCCATCTATTATTCTCTCTCTCTCTGCTTTTTTTTTTTTTGGCTCTTGACTATTTGTCTCCCAACTCAATTTTCCTGGTCCCACATGTTCTCCTTTCCTCCCCTTCTTTTTCTCCTAACTCCCTCTCCACTCACTACCCCTCCCCCACTCCCAATATGCTCAGGAGATCTTGTTCCTTTCCCCTTCTGTGAGGTATCTTGCATGAATCTCTTAGGTTCCTCCTTGTATACTAGTTTCTCTGCCTGGTGATCCTTTGCTCTATGTCTAAAATCCCTATATGAGGAGTACATACCATGTTCTTCTTTTTGTGACTGGGTTACCTCACTCAGGCTGGCTTCTTCAAGTTCCATCCATTTGCCTGCGAATTTTAAGATTCCATTGCCCCTCCTCCCCTCGAGTATTATTCCTTTGTGTAAATGTACGACATCTTCTTTATCCATTTTTCAGATGGGGAACATCTAGGCTGCTTCCAGGTTCTTGCTATTACAAATAATGCTGCTATGCAATTCCACTCTAAGGCATATACCCAGGAATTTTCACACATTATTGCTATGGAATCCTCCTTAGACTTCCCATAAAAAGATCACTTGCAGCTGGGAATTGGGTACCTCTCTAATGTTACCATATGTTTGTTTTCTTACATGTTTCTGAATATTCCAAAGATTGGCCTCTCTTTTATATAAAAGGGCCAATATTATGATGTATTTTTAATTATTAAGCACCAATATTTTTGAGATTTTTTTCACAATACCAAGATGAATTTGTAAACAAATATTCCAGGAATGTTTCAGTTAGAATCATCTTCAGAAGTGGTTGAATTATAAATGTTCATTGTTCATACCCAGTTTCTTGTGTGTTTTCATTTTATCTTCAAATACCACTGCAACTGTTTTTAGGTTACAGAAAATAGTGATAAGAAAGGACTACTTCTTTTCATTTGACAGATTTGGCAAGGCAACGATAATCAGGCATGTTGAAAATTGCAATGGTCTAGTTAAATCATTATTTCTTGTGCCCGGTCAGGCAATTAGTAGTACCTCTGTGGCAGGAGTATTTTGCAGAGGTCAACTATTCAATTATCACATAAATAAGCTATGCCTTCCTGAGCAGAAAGTCAACAAGGTACTAGCAGGACATAACCCAATAGATTTTCCTCATAGCTTCTCATCAGATGCCTATTTTACATAAAAACAAATGATTTCATCTCATCTATATTTCTCTAAGTTGTGAAATAAATATATTTTAGGAAAAAATGATAATGATTAGTATTTTTAAAAATAATTTTTGTTTGACAGGAGTCTTGGGTGTCTTGCTTCAAATCTTACATCTTAGAGTCAGGTGGTGTTTCTTGCTACTTGCTTGTTTTATTGGAAGATTTTGATTGTACTCCACTTTACAGCAATGTAAAATCATAAGGTTGAACATAAAAGTATATGGTCAGAGGTGTCAACATTTAGCCCCACTTCTCAGTGTTAATATACTGTTTCTCTTAATTCAGTTCAATGTGTTCTGACATTCTTATAACACTGCTAATTCACACTAGTATTTTTATAGTGCAACCTCAACTTCATTACCTTTCTTTGGGATCTGATGCTGTGATTAATAATCCTTTAGTTTCTTATTTCTGAAAGTTATTAATACGTTTCAGTGGCTTTAAAATCTGTATCCAGTTTACAGCTAAGGAATCAAGACACACAGAAATCAAACAACATATTATCATTCATACAATTGGTCAGTTGTAGTGCATATTTCAGCCTACATTATGTGGTTTGGGCTTATATTTTGAGAAAATCCTGAGCCTATACATTTGCATTAGCATTGCTTTTGGTAAATGTATTCCCATTACTTAGTCTTATTTTCCAAAGTAATTTAGCCCAGTTTGGGCTAGTCTTTTGGGCTAAAGGTATGTCATTTTGTTGCTTCAGAAGCCCAATAATGCATGGGCTTCTGTGAAGAAGCAGCTGTAGATGGAAAAAAAAAAGTTGTATGACTTGAAGCTTCTATTCGAGTGATGTTGAACCATCTTTCTGTATCTCAGCATAGGGAATCTTTTTCTGTTTTAATGCAGTGGGGAATGAATTGTTAGTTAAGTATTGATGGGAGATATCATTCTGTAAATATGTTTACCTTATTGGTTAATGAATAAAACACTGTTGGCCAATAGGAAAGCAAGATAGGTGGGACTAGGAGACCAGGACTATTTCAGAAGTAGTAGGGAATAGATTCAAGATGGAGGACAGAGAGAGAAGAATGCCGGGGCCTCTCTCTGATCAAAGATGAGAACACGTGGAAATACTTAGATTAATAGAAATGGGTTAACATTTAAGACAGAGCTAGCCAAGAAGAAATGCTAGTAACTGTCTAACAGCATTTTATCTAATACTTCATCTCTGTGTGTTAATTGGGGCTGATGCAGAGGTGGATCAGACCGGCTAGCAGAAAAACTACTCCTAACAAAATATGTTTATCTGTCTCATTATCAGGGATTTATGTTCTTGTATTTGACTATAATTCATTTATAGTTTCTATCCCAATGGTTCATAAGTAGCTCTAATAAAGTCTTAGTTAGAAAACAACTATATAACATGCTTAAATATCTCCCAAATAATTTAAGTGATGATTATATTAAAATGTGACATAGCAATAATTTTGAATTATATAAAATATATTTTCTTAGACATTATTTGTCAAATAATTAAAATATAGATATAAAATATAAATACCAACTTCTGTTTCTGTATAGAATACACATATGGGGCATCTGTATAGTGTAAGTGTACAAATTTTAAGTATATAAACTAAGGTCAAATTTGTTACTAAAATTTTAATTTCAGAAATAAAATTTACCTGCATTTGTAGTAACGATCATTTCAATTTTGGAAACTTTTCAGAGCCTAGGTATTGAGAGTTACTCAATGTACTAAATATAGTATTCAAATGCAAAACTCACTCAAGTACAAGTATTAGAGCAATGGTATTACCTTAATTTTCATGACTTCTACAATTATCTGAATTCTAATCATTTTTTCTTCATTCTTCTCCAATACAATACATGCCCACCACTGTTTCTTCTTCTCCACTCCTCCAAGTCCACTCCCATTTCCCCTATCCCACAGATTCACCCCCTCTCCATTTCCCTTCAGAAAAGGTCTCCCAGGAATAGCAGTAGAACAATATGTTCCAATAAGACTAGGCTCAACCCCTCATATCAAGGCTGAAGGTCTCAACTTAGTAGGAGAGCAAGCATCCTAAGAGCAGGCAAAAGAGGAGACAGAGACATCTCTTCAACCATTTCTAGTCCTGTAAGAACATCAAGCTACACCACCATGACATAAAATCAGAGAACACGGCACACACTCATGTAAGCCTCCTTTATGTTTCCTTCAGTTTCTGTGAGCCCCAATGAACCCTGGTTATTTGAGTATGTGGACTGTGAGCTTATACTGTCCTTGGCCCCTCTGCCTCTTCCCCCTCTTCTGAGGTAGTCCTCCTAATGTTTGACTGTGGTTCTCTCCATCTGCTTTCATCAGTTGCTAGATGAAGCCTCTCTAATGATGACTTGACTTTCTGAGTAGACTGTTAGAATATAAAATAGAATTACAAGTAATATTTACCACAAAGAATATTGAGTCTCTGCATCTTAGTATGGGTGTCCATACCTTTCATTGTAAGATTTTAATTAAAATTCCTGGAAATTTTGTTAAGTGCTGGGGCAGAGTAACTATTCTGGAAAATGCTTTAACAAGGTGTTGCCCACTGGCAACAATATGAACTATCAAACTTCCTTATCTTTTGTCTGCAGCTTCCTTTCTCTTATCAAAGAAAAAAATGCCTATCCATTTAACAATTGAATATGGTCAGAGGGTGAAACGAAATTAGCATGTTTGTCTATAATTGCTCTATCATCTCTCTGAAAAAGATCACTGCAAATGACTCTTTTTCTTTGTGGAAATAATGGTGCACCTGCTTTTCAAAATACAAAAGATGTATTTTGCCTTTGTGCACAGAATGTGATTAGGAGAATTGGGGGATCATGCAACCAGATATTTACATAATCAAATGGCAAACTGCAACTTATTTTAAGCTCATGGATTCTTTGTTCTTCTTTACTCAACAATCATGTTAATGATGCCGAAACACGGGCGTCTGTCTGACACTTGGGAGTTAGGTTTAGTTTGTATAACACAGTATCAATGACACATGGCAGAGTAATGTATACAAATGATTCTAGGACATTTAACAAAAAATACCTCCTATTTTCTGGTGCATGTCAAAGCCATTTTTAGGAAATTTGCTCCACCCACCTCATGCACATTACAATATGTGTTTCCTGGGGGGGGGGGGAGGAGTATGAGATTTCTTGTTGATGATCCAAGAAATGTGAATAAAGTTGTTGGCAGATGGTTCTCACATTTCATTCTGAAATATCTTATAGTGACAAATAACAAAGTGTATATAATTAGCTCTGTGCAGATGGCATGCCAAGTGCTGATATTCATCTCTGCATACTTTTTACAAAGACACTATTTTAAGAGCTATGACTCAAAGATAGCCTGTAAGGTCTCAAAGAACTGAGCAGAATGTTATCGACAAAGTTGGTGCCTATCAAGTAAGTGTTCTCTTGATCAATATTACTATTCAAGATCCATTCTGGCCTCCAAGGTGGGGATAATCTCACAATGAGTTGTTGTGTCTACTACAGGGATATTTTCATCTGTCTAATTTGGATTGAAATAAGGCACATTCTGGTAAGTTTAAGGGTATGTGTTCACTTTATATCAAGGCGCTGTGTTCCAAGATTGTCTCATGCTAGGAATCTCTTGTCAATACAATTTTAATTTATTCTAATTTACTAATAAGTCTCTCCCTGGTGATCCAAATATTATTTGTCCTTCCTATTCTCCAGTTCTTACGCTATACTAATTTCCTTGGTTATTGTTAAGTAAAACAAATGATATGAGGACTTTGGTTGCCTGGGTAATTATAGTATTCATCACTTCTATTACAATGTACGGTATATGAGAATCATTTAAATCACTGTATAATTGAGTTTGTAACTACTTCTTGCTGGTCATGATCTTCAAAGTTCCTCCTATAAAGTATTAGAATATATATAGTTATTTTGTAAATTTTTCTGTAGACATTCATTTGGAACATACCAAAGAAAGTAGTCTACCCATGTCAAGGTTAGTAAAGCAGGACATTTATTTAATTATTTTCAAGAGTATAGATGAGGGGTTACTTATAGCAACATTGGTGATTCACCCTGAGCTTAGAGAGAGTGATATATAAAGTCTGTGTTTTCCTTACATTTAAGTGCTGAGCCTTAATAATAAAGCAAAATTCACTTTTTTTTTTTAACTGATTCAGTCTCTGGAGCAACCACTACCCACATCTTAAGAGAAATTTTCCACCATGACTGAGGCTGACAGACTATAAATGTTTAGAAGCTATTTTGGCAATCACAAGCCATTCAATTACCAAAACAATAGTACTGACTTCCCCAATGAGGTTTGCTGTATATTCAGCCACAGAATTTGTCCTGGCTTAAAATCTGAGTTGTGATATCCCTGCTGTGAAACAATCCTTAAATCTAATTTTAAAACATCTGTTATATCAATAACAGTGTGCCATTGTTGTACCAGCAGCTGTATCTTTCCTGATGTGTTGGTGGTATAGTACAGAGAGTCTCTAACAAGAATAGTTGCTGGCAATTCTGGCCAAACACATCCTCCTTAATCCCTTCCTAAAATATGAAAGCCAGTCATTAGGAAGGGAGCTTCCCACTCAGTTTGAGCTTGATCGTATCTTCACCAATAGAGTGAACTCTTATAGTTCTATAATGTCACCATAGCCGTGGCAATAACTATTATGATCTGTGGGAAATCAGGGGTCTCTCTGACCAATCACTCACAGGGATTTAACCTAATCTTGCAAATCAGGTTTTAACAACTTTATGGATTCTGGAAGCACCAATTTGTGCAACATAACTTCCTTTCAATTCTATAACTGCTGCTTTTCCTGTTATTATATACTGTTATTCATACTTTGACAATCTATAGGTTATTAAAGTGTTAGGATTTATATAAAGATATCCTATTACAGATAGTTTTCATAACTCTGAAGATCCATTAAGCTCTACTCTGTTCAAGTGCCAGTTGGTGTTGAATAGTTAAGAGGATACAAAAAAATTATCAAGATCCAATATATAGAAAAAAAATTTCACTACTTATATTTTAAAAAATGGCAATATTGGGTACAGTAGCATGGATGGGAGACATTACCCACCTACATTTAAAAATCCATATCCCCAAGACTTATCCTTCTTAACCCTTTTCAGGCCCAGGATACGTAGGGTTGGATAATGGCCCAATATGTCTGTTGGTGAAGCCAGGTCACTGATTTGGACAAGTTATAGAACCAGAGTTTATATTGTTGGCTAATGGCTCAGAAGCTAGGAACCCAGGCTGAACAAACAATTTAAACTGTTGTAACTGCCTACCCTTAGGGTAAGCTTAATTTTGTTTACTACCTTTATTGGTTTATCATTTATGGGTTCTTTGAACTTCAACTAAGGATTTTAGGCATTCCAGAAGCTCACTATCATAGTATTGGCTTTCTGTTATTTTTTTTCCCCTAGAAATTCTTTTGCATTTGTATTTGCCTCTGCATAAGCTAAAATGATGTCTTTGCCTACTTTATTTCATCTCTTCTTTACTGGTTCTTATATCCCTGATTTATAAGTTGTCCTAAATTATTCAGATTTACAAAAGTCTTTCCTCACTATTATGGAAATGAGCAAAGCCACTAAAACCTGGTACCAGTCCTGAGGTCACTGGTGAATCAGCCTCTTACTGTGAACTCCCTTCTGGCCTGTGAATTGGAAATCACTGCCTCTCTCATACCAAGTTCCCTCATTTATACCTGTGTTTCCTCCACTTCGTTCCAGATGGTCATGAAGATTTTAGACTGTGATAAACAAGTGTCTGTAATGAATCATATGAGTCAGCCTATCAGAGACCAGAGACTAATTTCCTTCACATCAGTTTGTAAAGTGTTTGTTTCAGGGAAAGATTGATACTGGCATTACTGTTTTTGTTTGTTTGTTTGTTTTTGCCCTTTTATGTCACCCAGACTGATACAATCCACTCTTGTGTTATTCAGTATCCCCAGTAAGCCTATGAAAGTTTCTTTCATTACCTCTTTTAAAACATTTCTCCCAATTCAAACAGTCCAGTGAAACATATTCAATGATTACCAATAGTTTTCTGTACTTGGGCATTATTAAGGTCCCCAATTACAGGTAAATAATTATTTTCTTTTCTTTATTATAGACATGTTTTTTTTTCCTACTACTTGTACTACCTCTTCCTTACCACATTTTTCCTTTGGGTCCTATGACAATGTTAATTGTTGCCTTAGTTTCTGTTCTATTGCTGAGTTAAGACACTATGATAATGGCAATGTATAAAAGAAAATATTTAATTTTGGAGCTAGAGTTTCAGAGGTATAGAGTCCATGATGGTGAAACAAAGGCAGGGTATTAAGAACAACTGAGAGCTTACATCTTGGGTAGCAAGTTGAAATGAGAGACCTACATACAGACAGACAGACAGACAATTCCAAGTGTCTTTTGAAACCTCAAAGCCCACTCTTAGGATATGTCTCATTCAAGGCCATACTTGCTAATCCTTCCAAACAGTTACACCTACTGGAGATCATGTATTCAAACATATGAGCCTATGGACCCATTCAAGTTTCTTGACTCCACTTTGTGGCCTCCATAGACCTTTGGCCATATCATAAAGCAAAATGTATTCAATCAAACTTCTAAAATCCCTATAATTTTCCAAAGTCTTAACAAACTTTAAAGACCCCTGTCCTTGGTTAACCACAATCGCTTTATTTAGATGGACCAATGAAATCCCTGTAACCATGCTTCTGCTTCTGTAAGCCTGCTTCTTGCCACCCCAACCCTATATAAACTGCATATGTTTTAAACATGGCACGCTCAGTCTCCTGAAAGACTGAAGCATCCACAGGTACCTGTGTGAGCAATAAACAGCCTCTTCTGCTTGCATCCAGTGGTCTGGTCTCGACTCTTGGGGCAAGGGCCTCTCCCTGACAGACTCCAAACTCTTGGGGTACTTCAATGTGTACTGAGTAGTTAGTATTCTATCTTTGCTACTCTGTCACTCTCCACATATCATATACCACATATTCAAATTAAAGGCTATACTCATTCAGTGATAATGAGATCCTGCAGTGGAAAGAAAATAATATTATCCCAGTGGTCAGTGTTTGAGGTGAGAGCCAAAACATCATGATGATACCTCTCATGAATGAAAACCAAAACAAGAAAACACCCTAGCCAATTGTTAGCAAAGATCAACTAGTCCTAGCACAGCTTCTAAGAGCATTAAAAAAAAAAATCTGGTGTTTTCCAGCATCCAAGACATGAGAGCATTCATGTTATCAAATCCCTCCTGACTTAATAAACTACCATAAAATGTTATTTTTTACCAAAGATCCTGAAGAAGACTGTCTTCTACTTTGTCAATAGTATTTAAAATGCTGACCATTTTGTCACAGTCTGTTCTGCTGATCACATGGCAACTTAATTTAAGTTTTTACAGCAAGCTATTTCTCCTGTGTTATTTGCTTTTTTCCTCCTGAAACTTAGGGGAGAGGAAAATTTTCATTAATTTATAAATTTATAATAGAATTCTTGAAAATCTCAATGAACTTTAGCCAATTATTTTAGGGGAAGTTGTTGTGCATAAATATGCCCTTCAAACATTTAGGTGGTACGAAAGAGATGGTATTGAAAAGTGAAACCTCTAACAGGCAATTATATCATGAGATTCTTTTGTGTGAATAGAATTTAGGAAACTTTATACAAGGGGCTTTTGCTGTATCTTGCTTATCTATAGACAGGCTATGGCTGGATACCGAATGATGCACTTTTCATCTTAGGCCTATTAGTATCTAGACATGTGAGAAAATTAAAATTTGATTTATATTCAAGCTACAAACATGGCTTAATTTAAAGTTGATGACTTTAATTCATTTATGTTGCTGTAACAGAATGCTATAGTCTCACTATTTGACCGAATTTTTTTCTTTGTGAAATACTTGGAATTCTTGCACAGTTAATTTTAAACACAAACTTTCTCCACCCATAGTATCAAGATATTTAAGGGAAAAATCCGTGTTTGTGAGAAAGCATTTTGGAGATGAACTTAACATTTAAACCCTTATTTTTTGAGTAAAAAAAGCTTACATAGTATAATATGGAAACTTACCTTGTCAGTTGAAGGTCTTGAGAAGGATACTGGTGTTTTCTGAGGAGTTGGGAAATCTACCACCAGGGCTAGAAGATACCTCCTTGGTCTCCAGCTTGCTGATTTATTCTAGTGATTTCATATATGCTATTCCTTACAGTAATGCTGAGGAGTGGCAATTGGAGAAAGATGGAATGATAACATTTCATAATTAGTTAATTGAGAGGTAAGAAAGATAGTTTTCTTTATCAAAGGGAATTTACCCCATTTAACATCATATTTCAAAATATTCCTAACTCAAGATCAAGTCTAGACACCATAAGTAATTTATTTGTGCAACATAATTTCTCTGATGCAAGAAGAATAAATTTTGCCTAATGAATTAAAACTCAGGTTTTAATAAGCAATGAGTTTTATAGGTATTGTGCTATTGAGATATTGAGTCTATTTCTCAAACATAAACTACTGTTTTTTTAATATATAAAACAAAGGTTTGTAATAATCTCTGAAGCTACATTACAAGTTTTATACAGCATGTCTTTATTTACATTTCCCATGGACTCAGTTAGCTTTATACTTGGAATTTCACTTTGAACTAGTGAAGTAAGCAAAAAGCTGTCTTAGTAACCTTGTGCTTTAGAGATAATGTAAAAGAGCCTAAATGATATTTGGAACCTGGGTATTTGCACATTATTTTTTTTTTCATAATTAAAGTCCTGAGGGTTGAACTCAATTTTTCACACACTGGGCAAGAACACTACCACTGAGCTAAATCCACAGGCCTAGAACATTATTTATGTATGCTTTGAATTCACAATTGCTATTAGCTACATATGATAGAGAACTGCCAGTGTATAGGGAATTTTTCATTTGTCACAATAGTTGACTGATGTTTCTCTGAACAGAAAAACATCAGGTAGTCTCTACTGGAATAAAATTATTTTTTAAAGTTAATGTTTGGAAATGATAACCCCAAACACTGGAGAGTATTTCAAGAGTCATAAAGAGAACTGAATATCTCTGAATCTTGGAAGGAAATACTATCTTGGGAAACATAGGGAAAAAACCCTTCACATTCTTATTGTGTATAGGACACTTTTTTATATTAGTAACATTAATTCATTCACTATTACCTTGTCCAATATTTTCTTAACTTCTTTAACACATTTTAGAAGTAGGCATCTTGAATCTTATTTTGTAGGTGAGAAAACTGAAACCACAAGAGGCTCAACTTTTAAATCTGGAGCCTCACAAATAACAAGGAACAAGAGAAGCAGCTGGGGTTTATTCAAACAATATTCACAGATTGAATCTGTTACATACACACATCATATGCAAGTAATTATTTTTGCATTCCTATGACCAACATACCTGACTTAAACAACTTAAGGGGGAAAAATTTGTTTTGGCATCATAGTTCTTGAGGGTTTCAGTTCATCCTGATAATGAGGCGTGGAAGAGCAGCTCCATTTATGATGACAGGAACACAGAGCAGAGCCTGTTCACATCACAGCAGACCATAGATCCTACAATGGATGACAGGAAGGAACCAGTGAAAATACAATTCCAAAGTCCTTGGTCCCATTGATCTCATTCCTTGTTAGCCCTGCCCCACCCCCAGTGTTGAGATCTCCCAAAATAGTATTACCAACTATAGCAAAACCAATTACACAAAATAAACCTGTGGGGAAATTTCAGATTCACACCACAGCAATATATCTTGCTTTCTGAATATTTCTAAAATAAGACACACATGACCTAAGTCGTGATGATAAATGTCAATAGATACAAGGGTTAAAATCAGGAATAGTTTGTTTATGTAAAATAGGTAATATCAAGTTTCTCTGTGAGTTTAACAGTCACAAAACAAAAAACAGCACCCAAAAAACAAACAAAGTCAACCTGTTAACATTTGGTTAGGATCAATATACTTAACATTAACATTGGTGGGAGAGAGGCCCAAGACCCTATCTCTATCTGAGGAGCTATAGGTGGTGATGTCTGCTCAAGAAGGGAGATTCATTCTTTTGGGGGTAACACAGCCTCATGTAGTTTGCCCATGCTTCAGTGGATAGTCCCATACCCATGTGCATAAGGACAACACGAATTGGCCCCAAGGGCCTATTAATACAATTAAATAAAGCCACATAAAGTTGGGAGGGAAAGTACAGGCCCCAGGAAGAGTTGGGGGTAGGTAGTAGTGGATAGATATGATCAAAATACATTAAATAAAAATATTATATCAAAAAGAGTTATATATTTTTACTTAAAGAGCAATTTATTGCCCTGGCCCTTCTCATGTCAGTATTTGTATGTGGGTTTTTGGATGACATTATTTTATAGCATCTGAATACAATTTCATTGTATGTTTGTACCAACATTCCTTTATAGACAGATATAGATGTTAATTGTGACTTCAAAATAAACAAATATGCTAATAAGCACTCATTTGTCAATGCCTTTTTTAATAGCTGCAAATTTCTAAGCATTAATGTTGTTATGTAGATTGCCACAAGTCTCTGTGATTCCCCACATTCTTGTTCCTAATAAAAACCCCTAAACAGAAACAAGTTAAAAATGAATGCTGAGGGCTGCCTATGAGTATGTAAGGGTAGATTTATGGAGAGGAAATTTTCACTCTAAAGAAAGACACTTGGTTAATGAAATGTATTAATTGAAAAGAAAAGATTAAAAATAAGATTCCAGGTAATCTTCCTGATTGTCACAATAAAATGCAACATGCAGGCCACCAGTGTGGACACTTTATGTAGGCACAGAAACCTAGCACTAGTGGGAAAGTGATGCTTTTGCCAGCCATTTCTCTTCAAATTTGTGTGCTGTCTGCATGTGATTTCTGAGGCTCTCTTATTGCTGGCTTCCACTTTAATTACTGGAATAATAAAAGGATACAAAATAATTCCATTCCATCAGAATAGATGGGATCATTGTTGAGACAATTTGCATATTTAATCTTTTAATTCTACCTTAATGTACTGCTTATATATCTCAACACCTCCTGATTAGACCCTGGGAGAAGCCCAAACAGCAAGCATTACATGAAGTAAATACAGATACAGGAGGAGATGAAGAGAGAGAGAAAGAAAGAGAGAGCTCTTAGTACGGAAGTGGGGCAATGGCCAGAAAGAATTTGGGCAAAGTAGAAAATGTGATGGTTTCATTGGAAGGAAGATATGCATTCATTACAGAAAGGAGAATGAAAAATTGGAATTTGACTCTGATCACTGTAATTATCAGTAATGGTCAATTGTAATTATTATAATTTAGAGAAATGAAGGAATCTGGCTGGCACTCAGGCATCTAATTACCATGTTATGACCACATCACTTGGAAAGCTCTCATTTGCATTCACGGAGATGAATAATTTCCTTCTGATTTAATGAGAAGAAAGCAAACTTCTTCACTTTTTATCTTACAATCTGCTGAAGAAATTTCTCATTTATATTCCTTTTATGCAAATGGTATGTGTTATGACCACAGAAGGATAGCAACAATTTCTTCCTTTTTTTAATGTGTCCTTGTTTGGAGAGAACCTCTTGGTCCTCACTGCCCAGCCTTCACCACTGCCTAACAGACTCTTGCAGTAAAGGGCTTGGGAAGGAGGAGCTGTTCACTGAGGAAGCAGAACATTCTCTGTTTTGCATGCCCAGCTTGGCTTTCCTGATGTGCTGCTAAAATTCTTCACATTCTTTTACTTCTTTACATCTCAGTTTTCCTGTGAGTGAGATGAGGCCTATATGCTTACTTTACAAATAAGACATTTGAACCAGCAAACTGATGTCTCCTTGCATTTCTTTTCCTTTTTTTAATTCATTTTCTCTTGACTAATGTAATATTTCTTGTATGATGTGTGACAAAAGTATAAGTTTATTCTCTCTGAAAGTATGTATCACATCATGGCATGTTTTAATCACAATAAATTTGTTGTCAATTCAAATGCCACATAAGAAGCAACTTCCTCTAACACAGGATAGTGTGAAAAGATATAAAGATCAATGAATAAATGAAAAAATTTATAAAATTAATATAATAATATGCAGAGCAAGAATTACAGTATGACTTAATATCCAACAAGAGAACAATTTTGATCTGTTAATTAAAAAGAAAGTATTGAAAATAAATATGTTATATAGGATTATGTGCATTTTATGAGTACAGAATAAATCATGGATGGACATATATGACAACTTGGATAATTAGGATTATTTAATTAAATAGGATTAAAAATGAGGATGACTCTATTAACATTTTCCATAGTCTTAAATTTAATTGTATTCATGTATATCTTTGTTATTATAAAATTGAGTACAATGAATATGAAAAGACATGTGTGATAAACAGCCAAAAAATCATCATGCTAGAAATTCAAAAATTAATTTGTTACTAACATATGTCTTTTGCTTGCACCCCTATGTTTTAAATATTTTACTTCCATTATTTTTAAATTGTGTGGTTCAGTGTATCTGTGTGTACTTGGGTACGGGTGTCTGAGTATTCAAAGTTAAGGCCTACAAGACCAAGAGATGAGCTAACCTAGAGTCTGCCTGGCATTGTCATAAGGATAGATCATGCCTAGCCACTGAGAGGTGACCACACAGTGTCAACGGATGAGAACACATGCATGCTAGGATAGTGTATAAGATTCTGCCTTACTGCACTCAGGGGAACCTGACACAGTGGACCAGTCCATTGAGAGTCTGCCACCATCCTAGTCCCACTTAAGAGGTAAGCATGGGCCTGTTTCTGTCCTGACTTCCAGGGTCATGAGGATTGGGGACTACACACAGGGTAACCCATACCAGCTAACCAGCCCATTCAGAATCTGCCAACATCCAAGTCCTGACTCCACCCATTAGAAGAGAACAGTAGGAATATTGGACCTGCTTGTACCCATCAGAAGAGAACCTTGGTCTGGTACTCACTAGGAGAGGGAGAGACCACACCAGTACACACTGAAAGAAGGTATGGCTAGATGGCAGTATAAGAACACAGTCAACAGCAGAAAGATCAATATGACACCTCCAGAGTCTAGGGACTCCAAGCCAGGAAGACTTAAACATACCAAAATAGATAAAGCAGAAGAGAACAAACCTAAAGAAAACATTATGATGAGGATAGAGACAATCAAAGAGGTAATGAGAAAAATCCCTTAAAGATAAGGAAAAAAACAAACCAAAAAATTCAGAAATGGAGGAAAAGACAAACCAAAAATTGCAAGAAACAATTCAAACAGTGCATGGCTTAAAAGATAAAATAGAGACAATTAAAAACAAACAAACACACAAAAAATAGTCTGAGGGAATGCTAGAAATAGGAAAGCTAGGTAAATGATCAGAAACTATAGATGCAAGCATAACCAATAGAATACAAGAGATAGCAGAGAGAATCTTAGGCATTGAAGATACACTAGGAGAAATACATTCATTGACCAAAAAAATCTTAAGTCAAACAAATCCCTAACACAAAATATCCAGGAAATATGAGACACTGTGAAAAGGCCAAACTAAGAATAATAGGTGTAGAAGTAGGTAGAGAAACCCACCTCAAATGTGCAGAGAACATAATCAACAAAATCATAGAAGAAAACTTTCCCAACCTAAAGATTAATATTTCAATGAAAGTACAAGAAGCTTACAGAACATCAAATAGAGTGGACCAAAAAGAAAAAAAAAGAAAAGTCCCCTAGCCACTTTGTGTGAATTATGGTAGTTACCACTATGTACTATATCTATCCCAATATGATATTATTTCATATTAATAATATTAATGTTATATCTTCTAGTTTCTTTTTGTGAAAAATAAAGAGTTAAGTTTTGCATGCATTGTTCTTAAAGTATCATATAAAATGCACAGCAAGGGAACAAAGCAGAGGAATGGGATTTTAAATTATTCTTTAAGATATGTTATCCTTAAGGAGTGTTGCCTACAATTATTTTATTGACCTTCATTTTCCTCATATTTGACCAAAACAATAACTATTCTTAAAAACATTTTTGTATTTTCTCCTTGGTAGAGAACATATTTATTTACACTTGTCTTGCATACCTTACTATCTAAAAGCTTGGTACTGTTTGGCCAAAGCATTCTAAGCTGTTTTCATCAGTCAATATACAAAACATTCCACACTGATCTGACCAAGAGGCAGCAAACTGTCTTATGATTATCTAATGATTTTCAGAAAACTGGGTTCACAACTGCACAACTTTTAAAGGTCATAGAAGATGATAGAATAAGCAAACCAAATAAAGAATCCTTAAGTCTCTATAGCTTTCCAGTTTATTTGCACAAAATTTATTATCAAAATATTACTTAAATATGGAAGAACAAAAATTAAAAATAATCTACCTTGATTAATAATGTTTACAGAAGAATATAGGTCTCAATAACAATGACACTCTCTGCCTTTCCATACATTGAAAGTGAGGTACAGTTTCAGTGGTCGAATACTTGTTTAGTATTTGTCAGCCCCTATATTCAATCACAAGTTCATCAAGCAAATCAGGAAATATCAGCATCTACAAAACATATAATTTGGAAGGGTCTAAAATTATGAGTTGTCTAATTTATTTTTAAATAGTACAAATAAAGAGATGTGATTGATTAAATCTGGTTTTATGTACTTGGTTTCCAGTTTGTTACGCTGTTTTAAAGGCTAAAGAGTCTTGAAGTGACAGAGTTCATGTGTAGAAGTGGGTTCCTAACGCAATACCTTAGGTCTAGTCTGGTCTTTCTCCCTTCTCCTCAGTCACAATGTGAACAGCTGCTACTACACACATCAGCTGCCATACTTGGAACTGCTTCAGCCCTCCCTGACACAATGGATTTGATCTTCTTAACCATGAGACTAATCAAACCCTTCTTCATGTAAGTTGCTTCATCAGGTACTTTGATCACAATAAAGAGAGAAATAACTAATAGACTGTTCTGAACAGAAAAACAAAATTACAAAGATTATAGGAAGTAAATACCTACTAAAGAGCATAAAGCATGGCATGAATTTCACAGGTGAATTTGCAAAGTAAGGATCTTTTAAATTGATTGCACTCAATATAAATAAATATAACACAAAAGAAAGCAGACAAAAACTAAAACTAAGAATACACTTGAACAACTTATGCCCTAGTTTACCTATTTTTTAAAAAGCATGTAGGCAATTAATGATGACTAGCTAAAAACAAAACAAAACAAAACAAACAAACAAAAAACTACATAGGAAACACCAGCTTATCAAAATGAATTTAAGAGCTTGCATATTAATGTTGTTGAATTGTGCTCACCAGCAACCCTTCATTCTCTGTCCCCAGGAAGTTATGTCTTCAACTGTATGTGTCATTCCCTTGATTATAGTAAATTTTATCCATGCCTATTTTGTTTTTTTATGCTTTCTGAAAATATCTAATATGCATGCTCAAGTTCTAAAATGTGATATTCAAGATACATATTTTAATTTTATCACACATTTATCTTTTCATTTTGTCATTTTAACTTAATTAAATTTGAATTTATATATTGTGGTATTTTATACTGAGAAAACTTACAAAATTATTTTAGCCATGTGAATTTTATGCATATTTTTTATTAAACCTGTGTCTAGAACAACTTATTTCTATTCTTTATTTAGTAATCATTCTGCTTTGTGTTTTATATATTCTCTACAGTTGTAAATCAAATCAACAGTTAAGCAAATATCTGTTTTTTTCTCTCAGGAAAAGAGAATGCTCTCTCTAAAATAATGCCATTGAAATTATGCTTGCTGTGTATTTTATTAAACTATTCATTCTTAGATTAAGGAAGTTTTCTTACATTTATAAGTTGATAAAAATTACATGAGTTTTGAAATTTGCTTGGTATCTTTTTTGCATCTATGGAAAGATTTAATTAATTATTCTCATTTATTTAGAAAGTATATTGAATTACTTTACTAATGTTTCCTAGAAGAGACAATTAACCCATTAACTACTTTTTGTATCTCTCAGTTAAGTTTCTAATAATTAGTGCCTAGTCATATATATATATATATATATATATATATATATATATATATATATATGTAGATGCACCTGTAATTTTCTAATATAAAATTTTTATATATTCTTTTAATACTGAGGATATGGCAAGTAAAGAAGCATATCCAGGCTGTTAAACTTCCATTTATCTGCAAGAAAGATCTATGTTCAGAACTATTTTATCACCTAGGAATTGAGTAATATGGCCTTCAACTGTTCAGGTAAAGACTGTTTTGTATGGTTGAGCCATTGGACCACTTGACACTAATTTGGTCCAAGATTTTATTCTAACAGTATGATTTATGAACAAAGCCTACTTTTACTGGAGTATTACAATCAGTACATCATGTAAGTTCTTCTTGTCTCCATGAAAAGTCCTAATGAAGTCTTGGCATACTAAGTCACATGTCCCCAGATGGAAACTCTTACATCACTGTGGCAGGGATTAAATCTCAGCATCCTTGAGAGTCTCCTTGAACTGAACTTCTAGCAACTGAGACTTGGTTTCTGCTAGAATTAAGCAAGCTTATTTTCTTTTTTATTAATTTCATTATGTAAGATATTGCTGGAATAAATTATACGTATAACACATATTCAAGTCCTATGGTTTCCAAGTAATCAATGGACCTGAGGGTAACAACTAGATAGTCATTGGCTAAGTGTGACTCAAAAGTTGAATGTACTTGAATGACACTTGCTTAGTAAAACACAAGGAAAGCAGCCACTGTTTCCTCTCAGTTTCTCTAATGACTAATCTAAATGTGTACCATACAAACAAAGCTGCTAAAATGGCTGCATTTTGTTTTTGTTTTTTCTTCTGGTAGTAATTCCTTATTGAAACTGTTTTCCTTTACTTGATTCTAGTACTTTAATAAGCACATGAGACTTCATTAATTCCAATTTGCAATATGTGTGTGCAATGTTATATTTTAATTTTTTAGAACTTATTTATTTTACAACCATAATGCAGTTTCCCCTCCCCCTTCTATTCTCAGTCCCTCCTCCCCCACCTCCTCTCCATTCCCCTAATCCTCTTTCCTCCAGTTTCTATTCAGAAAAGGCCAGGACTCCAATGGATATTAACAGAACAAGGCATATCAGGTTGCAGTAACACTAAGTACCTCTTCTATTATTCCAGTCCAGGCAACCCAGGATGAGAAATAGGGTTCCAAAAGCCAGCAAAAGAGTCAAATACAGACCCTACTACCATTGTTAGGAGAGTCTCAGAAAGAGTAAGCTATACAACTGTCATATATATGCCTCGGTAAGTCCCATGCAGGCTCTCTGGTTGTTGGTTCAGTCTTCGTGAGCTTGATGAGCCCAAGTTAATTGATTTTGTGGATTTTCTTGTGATGCTATTGATCCCTCTGGCTTCTATAATCCTTCTTCCCTCACTTCTGTGGGGTGACTTGAATTCAGTCTAATGTTTGGCTTTGGATCTCTGCATCTGTTTCCATTAGTTGCTGGGTGAAGCCACTCTGATGACAATTGGGCTAGGCACCAATCTATGAGTATAGCAGAATTATCAGTAGACATTATTGCATTGACATTTTTTTCTCCAGTCATGTTTGGTTCTATCCTAAGTCTCTGGGCCATCCAGCCTCTGGGTCCTCGTGCTCCAGGTGTTGTCAAGGGTGGGCTCACATTCACAGTGTGGGTCTGAGGCTGGAACAGTCACTAGTTGGCCACGTCCATAATCTATGTAACACCCTTACCCCAGTTCATCCCATAAGTAGAACTGACTGTAGGTTGAAGGTTCCCAAGTCCCTCCAACAGAAGACTTGCCTGGTCACATGAGGTAGCAAGTTCAGGCTACATATTTCCTGTTGCTTGGAGTCTTAGCTCTGGTCATTCTTATAGATTCCTGGGAGATTCTCTTTTTCTTAACTTGATTCTAGTATTTTAGTATGCATTTTGAGGCTTCATAAATTCCAATTTTCAATGTGTGTGCAATGTTACTTTTAATTATATTTTGGCATATAAGACTTTTAGCTTTCATATGCTTATTGCTTGATTTTCATCATAATTTTTCTGTTGCATTTTGACAGAGAAAGTTGTTCCTCTGATTAGATTTTAGAAACTTGGAAATATTGTTAACTTTTTCTAAAATTTTGAAGGCTAAGATGTTTTAATAAGTGCCATAGTATGTAAATTTGATTTAATATTTTAAAAAATGATAGTTAATCAGGTAATCAATTTAGATTCCTTCTATCTATAAATCCAATTTCTTAATTTTCTTCTATTTTTCTTTGTTAACAGGACTGTCTTGAGGGTCTTGCATGTGTTTGACAAATTTTCTATCAAGAAGCACTCAGAATCACAAGAAAGTTCCATATAGCTAAAATGTCACACATATTAAAAAAAAATTATGAAGCAGGAGGTCTGGCTCAGCAGTTAAGAGAGCATGCTGCCCTTGGAAAGAAACATTAGGTTCCCAGCACTGACATCTGCTGGCTTGCAACAGCTGATGATTATAACTTTATGGATTCAATGCCCTCTTGTGAAACATGTATGGCTCCACCCCCCCTCTCTCACACACATACACGCACATAAACACACACACACACACACACACACAGAATCACACATACATCAATGCATGCATGCATGCACACATGCACACATAAGCACAGGCACAAATTTGTTTTTTTTAAAAAGTAATTTATTGCATTTCTGCCTCATCATACAATGGCTGTCATCTTACATGCCTTATAGTTTTATGTTCTTATATCATTCAATGAGCCACACATAGATTCTATACTTTTCTGAGATTTGGCAGCCTTTCATTTTTCCCTTCTGTTATTTCTTCTTGGCCATTTTTGCCAATTATAATATATATTGCTGGTGGATAGATGCTTCTCAGAAGATATTTATATCAATGTACAGCTAATACTAGCCACAAATTAGTGTCATCATTAAATAATCAGCATATATCTTGTTCTTTGCCTCTCTCTACCAAGTTCAATGCCTGTAACAACATGCTAAAATACAGTTCCATTTTCTTTGCACTGATGCCCCAAAAGTGTGATAACAGAGTGTTCAATTAGTTGAGGAAATGGAGCAGCTCCCAGTTAAGAATCTAGACTAGTTTTGAAGCCTCGTGATTCCTGCCCAATCTCAGTCTCTCTGATAACATTTTTAACTACCTGGCAAATCTTGTTATTTGAAGACATGCTTTCTATACCTTATTAATGGTGGGATATTCCAAAAAAATCCCAAAGATGTCAACAGTGTTGGCACATGAAGAAGCCCTTAAGTCTTATACACAATGCATTTTGTCTAGCCCGTCTTAGCTTTTCCGGCTTTGAATTCCCTTAAAGTTAGGATAGGACTAGCTGCCAACTTAAAAGAAAACCTTGCCACACTCCTCTCCATACAGTTTCTGACTTGCTGTTCCCATGCCATGGAGAAGAAGCTTTCAGAAGTGTGGGTGAAGGAAGTAGAATTATCAACTTTCCCTTAAGTATGCAGTGTTGACAGCAAGTGTGGTAATTAATAGAAAATAAGCAATGCAGTCCCAGAAGCAAGATGAATGGTGAAATGTGCAACATGCAGCAGCACTGTGTCAGCTTCTAGAAGATCCGAGTTTGAGAACATTCTTGGCCACTTGAGGAACTGCATGGATTCACACTTTCTTGAACTTTAATTCTCAGTTTCCTTATCTTTATTCCACAAGCACACTGTGAGAATAAAATGAGATAGTTCACATGGAATATGCGAAAATGTTTTTGCAAACCTCAAGTGTTATACAAAACATAGGGATGTGTTATTGTCGTTATCCTTTATGTGTGAACAATGATACAAGGGGAGAATTTTAATTACAGAATTACATAGAGGCTGATGTATTGAGGCTGGAGAAGGGTGAGAAAAACAAAACAAGACCAGAATTATAGATCCTTCTCCCCAAGTTGCAATCTTTCCAACCTGGTTGTATCATTTAGAACTTTATATTTTGCTTACAAATATCATGGGAACTTATCTCACTGAGTGGATAAGAAGAGTTTTCTGAAAATCTGTGTGTTTAGAAGTAGGTTCATTTATCTATCTACCCAGGCATTGGCTCATTCCTGTGATTGCAATTCTTTTTGGAGGATTTTGCATCCTGTATTATTTTAAGCTACATGATTTCAAAAAAAAAAAAAATGAAAAATATCTTTCTGTTTCAAAAGGGTGCAGAGGCACAAGGAAGAGATATGGAGCGATTATAGGTGTAAATTTTTGTAAAGAACTCCAGGAAAGGAAAATTTAACACAGGTTATAAAGCTGTAGCAGAAACCTGAGGTAAGTTTAAGCCTGATTCTTTATCATCTTGAAGTCTCTGACCATTCTATGTGGTTTCTTTCTATTTTGAGCACCTTTACTAAACCTTATTTGGAAATTTATGAACTGCTTAAACATTTCTTTGTGGAGTTAGGGCCAATCTCTTTGCTAAAATAACTGTACATAAGAATCTTCCAGTGAGTGAAAACAAGTCACCAAACACAGAAAGGATTGCTCCTGTGTGGCTAAAACAGGATAGCTGCATCTACTGTCATCTTCAGTTTCCTCTGCCAATATCCTATAATTTTCAGTATCCTGTTCTTTGATCTCTGTGGTTAAATTTATCCCTCGATGCTTTATTTTTCAAGATGTTACATATTGAGTTATTTCCTTAATATATTTTTCACGTAGTTTGTTGTACATGTATAAAAAGTCTTCTTGTTTCCCTGTTGCACTTTGATCCTGTAACTTCAGTTTGTTTCCTGGATTCCAAAAGCTTCTTAATGGAGGTTTTCAAAATTCCTCTACCTAGGACCATACATGTAAACAAATAGTGTCACTTCTCCTAGGATCTAGCAATCTCACTTCTTTTTCTTGTACACTTTTTCTAGCTAATTCATCAAATTTTGTGTTGCATGGAAGTAGTAAGAATAGGGTACCATTGTCATGTTCATGTTCTTAATGGAGAGCTCTTAGTTGCCCATTTCAATAGTGTCTGTGTCTGCTGGCAGGCTATGTGGACTTTGTCAAACCATGTTGAAAGTATTCTCTACTCCTACTTTTTACGCTAGTCCTGAATGAGCCTGGGAAAAATTGGTATCAGTTTTGTACATATTTGGTAAAATTCAACACAAAACCATTTGGTTCTCATTTTCTCTTTGAAAACCACTTATAAATTTCTTTTTCTTGTTTGTTACCTGGAATTTAAAATGAGCTAAATAATGAAAAATGGTCTGTTTTAATGGATTGGAAAGAATACTATTTTTTAAAATGTCCACACAACTCATAAATGCCATTATCATATTCAATTTAATTTCTTGTCAGATTTCCAAAGTAATTTTCATAGAAATAGAAAAATCATAAAATTCACATGAGAATACTTAGAAAGTTCAATTAATGAAGCAATTTCACCAAAAATGATCAAAGCAAGCGTACTATTGTCTTTCAAAAAATGCTACGTAACTGTAGTAATAATAAAAATTGTATAATAATGGCATAAAGACAGGCAGATCAACTAATGAACAGAATAAAGACATCCTCATATTTGTCCAAATATGTAAGTTCAATAACTTTTTGGCATATATGCCAAACACACACTAGGGAAAGAGCTATTTCTTAAATTTTTTTGAAGATTCATAAACCACATACAGATTAGTGAAAAAAGAGTGGTGTTTGAACCCTGGTAAAATAGTCAAATGAAAATGAATTATATATTTAATTGCAAAATCTAAAATTAGAAAACTATTACAAGGAAATATGGAAGAAAAGTTGATGATGTTATCAGCAGTAAATTTTTGTGTATGCAATAAAGTACAGATAGGAGAAACAAATACAGACGAGTTGTACAAAAAGCTGATTCACAAAAAGGGGGCTATTAATAGAGTGAAACCATATATTGAGAGAAAATATTTGGAAATCATACATTATATAATATGATAGTATGGAAAAGCACTAGAACAATTAATGGCAGTTAAGAAAGGTAGAATCATTCTTCTTTTTTTTTTTTTTATTAATTTTATATAACCAAGTCCATTTAAATGAAAACAAACATTTATAGACAATATTTGGGAATTTGAGCATCATTCTTTCCAGACTACTTCCTGCTGGTAAGGGGCACTGTCATGGGGGATTCGAAGAAGATTCAGAAATCCTGCTTGTAGTCTGTAAGGCTGCTTTGCACAGCTGTTTTGAATGTAGGATCACCTGGTACTTTGTTTCAGGTGGTCTGGCTTGATCAAACCACATTAGTCTGGAGGGAATCCACAGCTTTTCATTTTCTGTGGAAACAAAAATAGAAATCCTTTTCCCCAGTAACTTGTCCTTAAACTTAAATTTTGGAGTCAAAGCATTTTTTTTTAATTTAATTTATTATTTTACATGTCGATCCCAGTTCCCTCTCCCTCCCTCCCTCCTTCCCTCCCTTTTACCCTCTCTGCCCTCTCACTCTAACCACCCACCCCTCCCATCCCCCCACCCCAATTCCATATGTAGGGGAATGCCTTCCAGTTGGGATCATGTAGATCTGACAGGTCATGTGAAATAGGGAATAGGGCTTCTCTCCTGTCTCTAGATTAAGGCAGGTATCCCTCCATGGGGGATGTGTTTGCAAAGTCCTTTTGTGCACCAGAGATACATCCTGGCTCCACTGTCTGAGGTCCCTTAGACTGCTCAGTCCTTCTGGCTGAGATCCATATTCAGGGGGGCCTAAGTCAGTCCTATGCTGGCTTCCCAGCTATCAGTCTGGTGGCCCGTTAGCTCCTCCTTGTTCAGGTAAGCCATCTCTATGTGTTTCTGCAGCCTGGTCTTGTCCTCTCTATCTGCATCTGGGTTCCACTTCAACTCAGTGTTTATGTATGGGTGTTTGCTCCTGTTTCCAACAGGTATTAGTTGAGGGCTCCATGGATAAGTTAGTTGTTGATCTCACTCTCCAGGAAGGGCATTTATGGTAGCCTTTCCACACAACTTCAAAGTGTTATTTGGCAGCAGTCTTGTAGTTCTCTAGACCATTCTTTGTGTTCAATTTTATCTTCAAACCAATATTGGCTCCCTCTTTTATGTTCTCTCTCTCTCTCTCTCTCTCTCTCTCTCTCTCTCTCTCTCTCTCTCTCCTTCTTTCCTGTCTTCTATTCCTAACCAGGCTCAATCTTCCTGGTCGCACATGATTTCCTTTCCTCCCCCTCGTTTTCTCCTACTTCTCTCACCATTCGCTGCCCTCCCCATTTCTTCTGAGCTCTGGGGGACTTGTCCCTTACCAATTCTGTGAGGGACTTTATATGAATCTCTTAGAATACACCTTGTATCCTAGTTCCTCTAGTGGTGTGAATTATAGGCTTGTGATCCTTTGATCTAGGTCTAAAATCCATATATGAGTGAGTACATACTATGTTCCTCTTTTTGTGACTGGGTTACCTCATTCAGGATGGTTTCTTCAAGTACCATCCACTTGCCTGCGAATTTCAATATACCATTATTTTTTCTGCAGAGTAGTATTTCATTGGGCAGATGTGCCACATCTTCATTATCCATTCTTCAATTGAGGGGCATCTAGGTTGCTTCCAGGTTCTTGCTATTACAAATAGTCCTGCTATGAACATAGTTGAACAGATGTCTATGTTGCATGGATGTGAATCCATTGGATATATGCCTAAGAGGGGGATTGCTGGGTCCTGTGGTGAACTATTTCCCATTTTCCTGAGGATCCGCCATACTGATCTCCAAAATGGCTGTATGAGTTTGCACTCCCACCAGCAGGGGAGGAGTGTTCCCACTTCTCCACACCCTCTCCAAAATGAGTAATCATTGGGGTTTCTAATTTTAGCCATTCAGGCAGGAGTAAGATGGTTTCTCAAAGTTGTTTTGATTTGCATTTCCCTGATAGCTAAGGATGTGGAACATTTTCTTAAGAGTCTTTCAGCCTTTTTGATTTCCTCCATTGAGAATTCTTTATTCAGTTCTGTACCCCATTTTAATAGGGTTATTTGGTCTTTTGTTGATTAGTTTCTTGAGTTCTTTGTATATTTTGGAGATCAGCCCTTTGTCAGATATAGGATTGCTGAAAATATTTTCCCAGACTGTGGGTTGCCATTTGGTCTTGTCGATTGTGTCCTTTGCCTTACAGAAGCTTCTAAGTTTGAAGAGGTCCCATTTATTAATTGTTTCTCTCAGTGTCTGTGCCCCTAGAGTTATGTTCAGGAAGCAGGCTCCTGTACCAATTTATTCAAGGTTACCTCCTACTTTCTCTTCTAAGAGGTTCAATGTGACTGGATTGATGTTGAAGTCTTTGATCCATTTGGACTTGAGTTTTGGGCATGGCGACAGACATGGGTCTATCTGCAGTCTTCCACACACCCTCATCCAATTGTGTCAGTACCATTTGTTGAAGATGCTGTCTTCGCCCCATTGTATAATTTTAGCTGTTTTGTCGAAAATCAGGTGTTGATATATCAGGTGGTATATATCAGGATTTTCAATTCGATTCCATTGGTCTACCTGCCTATTTTTATGCCAATACCAGGCTGTTTTCAGAACTATAGCTCTGTAGTAGAGCTTAAAGTCAGGATGGTGATGCCTCCTGAAGTTTATTGTATAGGGTTGTTTTGGCTATCCTGGGTCTTTTGTTTTTCCATACAAAGTTGATTATTATCCTCTCAAGGTCAGTGAAAAAATTTGGTGGGATTTTAATGGGGATTGCATTGAATCGGTAGATTGCTTTTGGCAAGATTTCCATTTTTACTATGTTTATCCTACCTATGCAAGAGCATGGGAGATCTTTCCATTTTCTGGTGTTTTCTTTAATTTCTTTAGAGCCACAAAGTTCTTATTATATAGGTCTTTAACTTGTTTGGTAAGTGTTACACCATGATACTTTATGTTGCTTGTGGCTATTGTAAAGGGTGATATTTCTCTGATTTTTTTCTCTGTCTCCTTGTCGTCTGAAAAAAGTAGGGCTACTGATTTTTTTGAGTTTATCTTATATCCTGCTAGGTTGCTGAAGGTGTTTATCAGCTGTAGGAGTTCCCTGGTAGAGTTTATTAGGTCGCTGATGTAAATTATCATATCATCTGCAAATAGAGACAGTTTGACTTCTTCCTTTCCAATTTGGATCCCCTTGATCTCCTTTTCTTGTCTTATAGCATTAGCTAGAACTTCAAGTACGATATTAGAGAGACATGGAGAGAAAGGGCAGCCTTATCTTGTTCCTGATTTTAGAGGAATTGGCTTAAGTTTCTCTCCATTCAGTTTGATGTTGGCAGTTGGTTTGCTGTATATTGCTCTTTTTATATTTAGGTATGTACATGTTATCCCTGATCTCTCCAAGACCTTTATCATGAAAGGGTGTTGAATTTTGTCGAAGGCTTTTTCAGCATCTAGGGAGATAATCAAATGGCTTTTCTTTTTCAGTTTGTTTATATGGTGGATCACGTTGATAGATTTTCGTATGTTAAACCATCCCTGCATTCCAGGGATGAAGCCTACTAGGTCACAGTGGATGATTTCTCTGTTGTATTCTTGAATTCGGTTTGCCAGTATTTTATTGAGTATTTTTGCATCAATGTTCATCATGGATAGTAGTCTATAGTTTTCTTTCTTAGTTGTGTCTTTGTGAGGCTTGGGTACCAAGGTTATTGTGGCCTCATAAAAAGAGTTTGGCAATGATCCTTCTGTTTCTATCTTGTGGAACAGTTTGAGGAGTAGTGGTATTAGTTCTTCCTTGAATGTCTGGTAGAATTCTGCGCTGAATCCATCTGGCCCTGGACTTTTTTTGGTTGGAAGGCTTTTGATGACTGCTTCTATTACATTGCGGGTTATAGGTCTATTTAAATTGTTTGTCTGTTCTTGATTTAATTTTGGTAAGTGATATTATCCAGAAACTTGTCCATTTCCTTTGAATTTTCAAAGTATTTCAAAGTATGACCTGAAAATTGTCTGGATTTCCTCTATGTCCGTTGTTATGTTCCCCTTTTTGTTTCTGATTTTGTTAATTTTCATGTTCTCTCCCTGCTTTTTTGTTAATTTGGATAAAGGTTTGTCTATCTTGTTGATTTTCTCAAAAAACCAACTCTTTGTTGCATTGATTTTTTTGTATTGCTTTCCTGGTTTCTATTTTGTTGATTTCAGCCCTCAAGTTGATTATTTTCTGGCGTCTACTCCTACCGGGTGAGTTCACTTCTCTCTGTTCTAAGGCTTTCAACTGTTAATTCTCTTATGTGACTATCCTCTCTTTTCTTCCTATGGGCACTTAGTGCAATGAAAGTCCCTCATAGCACTGCTTTCAAGGTGTCCCATAAGTTCGGGTATGTTGTGTCCTCATTCTTGTTGAATATTAGAAAGTCCTTATTTTCTTTCTTTATTTCTTCTTTGACCCAGGTGTGGTGCAATTACACATTGTTCAGTTTCCAAGAGTTTACAGGTTTTCTGCTATTTGTGTTGTTGTTGAATTTAATTGTAAAGCATGGTGGTCTGATAAGGTACAGGGGAATATTCCTATTCTCTTGTATATGTTGAGGTTTGTTGTGCCACCTGGTATGTGGTCGATTTAAGAGAAGGTTCCATGTGGAGTAGAGGAGACGGTATATTCTTTTGTCTTTGGGTTGAATGGTCTATAGATGTCTGTTAACCCCAGTTGAGACATAACTTCTTTTAGTTCTTTTGTTTCTTTGTTGATTTTCTGACTTGTGGTCCTGTCTAGTTTTGAGAGTGGTGTATAAAAGTCTCCCACTATAAGTGTGTGAGGTTTTATATGAGCTTTGAGTATTAGTTGTGTTTCCTTTAAGAATGTGGGTGACTTTGTATTAGGGGCATAGATGTTCAGAACTGAGACTTTGTGTTGATGGATTTCTCCTGCGATGCATATGAAATGACCGTCTTCATCTCTTTTGATTAATTTTGGTTTGAAGTCTTACTTGTTAGATATTAGGATAGCTACGCCTGCTTGCTTCTTATTTCCATTTGATTGGAAAATCTTTTCCCAACCCTTTACCCTGAGGTAATGTCTATCTTTGATGCTTAGATGTGTTTCTTGTATGCAGCAGAAGGATGGATTCTGTCTTCGTATCCATTCTGTTAGTCTGTGTCTTTTTATAGGTGAGTTAAGACCATTAATGTTGAGGGTGAGTAAGGACCATTGATTCTTGATGCTTGTTTGATTTAGGTTTGTTGTTGGCAGTGGTATTGTGAATATATTTGTTCTGCTTTACCCTTGTTTTCTGGTGTAGTTGGATTATCTGTTGCCTACCTTTTTGTGGGCGTAGTTACCTTCCTTGGGTTGGAGTTTTCCTTCCAATACTTTCTGTAGGGCTGGATTTGTAGATACGTATTAGGAAAATCTGGTTTAGTCATTAAATATCTTGTTTTCTCCATCTATAGTGATTGAGAGTTTGCTGGATATAGTAGCCTACGTTGGCATCCGTGTTCTCTTAATACTTTTAAAACATCTATCCAGGACCTTCTGGCCTTAAGAGTTTCCATAGAGAAATCAGGTATAATTTGGATAGGTCTGCCTTTATATGTTACCTTTCCTTTTTCCTTCACTGCTCTTAATATTCTTTCTTTATTCTGTATGCTAGGTGTTTTGATTATTATATGGTGAGGGGTCTTTTTTCTTTAGTCCAGCCTATTTGGTGTTCGGTATGCTTCTTGTACTTTCATGGGCATGTCCTTCTTCAGATTTGGAAAGTTTTCCTTGATGATTTTTTTGAATATGTTTTCGGCACCTTTAAGCTGTGCTTGCTCACCTTCCTCAATGCCTATCATTTTTAGGTTTGGCATTTTCATGGTGTCCCACATTTCCTGGATGTTTTGTGTTAAGGATTTGTTGGATTTATGATTTTCTTTGGTTGATGAATCTATTTCTTCTAGTTTATCTTCTGCACCTGAGATTTTTTTCTTCCATCTCTTAAATTCTTTTGGTTATTCTTGTGCCTATAGTTCCCGATTTTTTGAAATAAGCTTTTATGATAAAACTGAAATAGATCAAGACTGATAAAAAGCATATAGTTTAATAATGGTAGAGGACCTGAATAAACACTTACTAAATGAAAAACATTCAAAACTGGGCAACAGATAAACAAACAAAAATACTGCACCTCAAATTTTCAAGAAAGTTCAAATAAAAATCACAATGACATATCAACTTCTGGTTACCACATTCTAGTCCACACCTCTTATAGAAACCTTCTACCCTATCAGAGGCCAGGCCAGCATCCTGAACTCCAGGCCAGCACTCTGAACACCAGACAACAGGACAGCTTCCTGAAAATTGAAAAACAGGCAGAAGCCTTCTACTGCACCAGAAACCAGGCCAACATCCTAAACCACAGAGGAACCCTGGTCCAATAAGAGGACAGGCACATCACCAGAACTTTAGCCCCCAATTGGGGAGCAAAATCCTGCTGGCGCAGAAGCCATTCAGTCCATAAGGTCTAGCACCCAACTCAGGAAGACTCTACTCAACCTCAGGCCATTCCAGCCAGAAGACCAGAGGGGAAACAGAAACAACCAAGGAAGAAAAGAGCCATCCAACAAAGAAAAACTCAGAAATTGATACCTAGTAAAGATGGAGGTTTCTGTCTGGTCTGGTCCCACAACAGCTTTGCCCAAAATAAAAACACACATGCTATATTAATTATAAAATTGTTGGTCAACGGTTAGGGCATCTTATTGGCTAGCTCTGCCTTAATTATTAACACATAATTATAATCTGTCTTTCTACATGGTCTTATCTTACCAGAGAACACTTGGTATGTCCTATCTTCCCGGTCTCTACATGTGATTCTTTATGCCCTTTCTCTGCCCTCCTTTCCCCAGTCTTCTACCCATGTCTAGTCCTGCCTATCTTCCTGCCTCTACTGGCCAATCAGTATTTTATTCATCAACCAATAAGAGAAACATATATACAGAAGTACATTCCCTATCAACCTAGACCTATAATCAATGAAAATCCAGATGCCCAAATGTCAGAGTAACATTAAACAACATCCCAGGGCAAATTGTCACCACCAGAGCCCAACCATCCCATTACAAAAAGCACTGAGTATTCCAACAAAGATGAAGCATGAGAAAATGACCTTAAAACAAACTTGATGAAAATGATAGAGATACTTTAAGAGGAAATAAATAAAACCCTTCAAAAATTGAGAGATCTACCCCTGTGCTTTATTCTGGTAATATTGGGAATATGAAGAATAACAAGTATAGACAAAGTTGTAAGGGAGATAAAGAACCTGTGGGCTTTGTGAATTACATTGTGAATGAGTTCAGAAACTTAGGGGAAAAATGCAGATCTTTCTCAAGATTAAATATACAATTATACATAGTTGAGAAATCCTACTACTGGTTGTATGACTAAAGGAATTGAAATAAGTGTGTATCCTAGTTTTGTTTCTATTGCTATAATAAAATACTGACCATGATAAACTTGGATGAGGGAAGAGTTCATCTCATATATATATATATATAATTTTTATTATTTAAATTTGAGACAAGTGTGTTTTACATGTCAATTCCAGTTCCTGCACCCTCCTGTCCTCCCCTGTTTCCCCCATCAACTCCCATCCCATTCCCTTTCTGCTCCCCAGGGAGGTGGGACCTTCCATGGGGAGTATTCAAAGTCTGTCATATCATTTGAAACAGGACCAAGGTCCTCCCCCATGTGTCTAGACTGAGTGAGTATCCCTCTGTGTGAAATGGGCTCCCAATGTCCATTCCTATACTAGATATAAATACTGATACACTACCAGAGGCCCCATTGACTTCCCAGTCCTCCCAACTAACACCACATCCACGGAATCTGGGTTGATCTTATGCTGGTTTCTCAGAAATCACACTGGTGTCCATGAGCTCCCCCTTGTTTGGGTCAGCTGATTCTGTTTGTTTCTCCAGCCTGGTCTTGACTCTCTTGCTCATCCCTCCTCCCTGTCTGCAACTGGATTCTAAGAGTTTGGCTTAGTGTTTAGCTGTGTGTGTCTGCTTCTGCTTCCATCAGCTACTAGATGAAGACTCTAGGATGGCATATAATGAGTCACCAATCTCATTATCAGGAAAGGGCATTTAGGATAGCCTCTCCACTATTGCTTAGATTGTTAGTTTGTGTCATACTTGTAGATCTCTTGACATTTCCCTAGTGCCAGATTTCTCTTAAAACCTATAATGGCTCCATTTATTATTGTATCTCTTTTCTTGCTCTCCTCTATTCTTTCTCTAACTCAATCTTCCTGCTCCATCATGCCCACCTCTCCCCTCCTCCTTCTCCTCCTAACTCACTCTCCCCTCCTATGATCCCAGTTTGCTTGGAAGATCTCGTCCCTTCCCCCTTCTCTAGGGGATCATGTATGTGTCTCTTAGGGTCCTCCTTATTTACCAGCTTTTCTGGTGGTATATATCATAGTCTAGTAATACTTTGCTCTATCTCTAAAAACCATATGTGAGTGAGTACTGTATTTGTCTTTTTGTGACTGGGTTACCTCACTCAGGATGGTTTCTTCTCGTTCCACCCATTTCCCTGTGAATTTCAAGATTCCATTTGTTTTTTTCCACTGTGTAAATGTACCACATTTTCTCCATCTATTCTTCAGTTGAAGGGCATTTAGGTTGCTTCCAGGTTCTGACTATTATAAATAATGCTGCTATGAACATAGTGAACAGATGTACTTGATATGAATGTGTATCTTTTGGCTATTTGAAAGAGTGAAATTGCTGGATTTTGTGGTAGACTGATGCCCATTTTCCTGAGGAACTGCCACACAAGTTTGTACTCCCACTACCAGTGGAGGAGTGTTCCCCTTTCTAGTACAGTCCATTATGCAGGGAGGTCAGGACAGGAATCTGGAGACAGATACTGAGTCAGAGGCCATAAAGCCTGGTCTCTTACACTACCTGGCCAGGGATAACATTGCCAACAGTGAGCTGGGCCTACCTTATCAATCATCAATAAGAAAATACCCAACAGTCTCTTGTCTACCAGACAATCTTATGGAAACATTTTCTCAAGTGAAGCTTCCTCTTCCAAGGTGACTCTTGTTTATATCAAACTGATGAAATATCTTTAGCACCATAGTATGTTAAAGCCATATCCTTAATCTCATGTTTATTCAATTATTATCTATAACAGGCAAGAGATGGCAATAATCTACCTGTACATTAACAGATGATTTCTTTAAAAATGGTATATGTACATACACACAGGAATATCATTCGTTATCAACAAAGCAAAATAAAGAAATGTGTGATGCCACAGATAAAACAAGAACACATTGTGATGAGTGGCATAAGTCAGAGGAAGATAGTGTATTCTCATTTATATGTGAATTAAAAAAATATAGTAGAGAATAAAAAGATGAAGTTGGTAAGAGAGGAAGTGAAAGAAGAAAAGGAGTAAACCAGGTCAGAATCTTTAATGAAAGGGTACAGTCTCTGTTAAACAAGAAAACAAGTCCCTAACATTCCAGGGCAAAGCTGTGTGTTAACGCTGATTGTCACATTGTGTATTTCAAAGCAATGGAGAGGGTTTTGATGTATTCTTACAATATAATTTGAAGTTGAGTGACATGATAATTAGTGTGATTATATCTTTTTACCTTATGAATACAAGTATTTGGTATTTGTTACTTTAAAATAATTAAAAGATTATGTATAGTTTGGGACTGGACAACTGGCTATTTATTGCTGATTGGTCAGCCCTGAAAATATCCATGGGGTACCATTATATGGAAAGAACAGTTTTTATATAAAAAGATAGATAGATGGATAGTTAGATAGATAGATATGCTTGCAATAACAACTTGTAAAGAACAAAGAGGTCATGAATTTGAAGGAGACAGGAGGAATATACATGAGGTATTGGATGGAGGAAAGGGAACGGAGAAATGTAATTCAGTTATAAACTAAAAATAAGAGTTGTAAAAAGACTAAGGTAGAAATCTTGTGCTCTAGGAAGACTATTATATGAAACATTTCTTTTGAAAAGTTATGTGACATTTATTTAATGGGTTAAAGAAATTTGGTTAAAACTTGTTTTATTACTTTCTATATTAGATATGAGAGACAATATGAGAGAGAGATATTTGGTCAATTACATGGAAATTCATGCTTAGAGAATTTAGTCCATTGGCAACAGAGTTCATATGTACTAAGGTCAGTTTTAGCTCTCCTCATATGTTGGCTCAGTTGCCAGCTGCTCAGTTGTCTTGCAGAAATGAGCCATATATCCTTGTCTTTGGCACACAGTTTTCCTAAGGGAAAATACCACCCAAGAGGAGACTCTGTACTTATTCTTATCAAACTTGGTGACTCTTTGACTTTGTCTGGCAGAACATTTATGAAACAACTAAAAATCTGAAGGCATATTTTTTTATTCTCTATGTACTGCTACATTACTGTTTTATAAGTTTGTTTTACTAACTGATGATTTATGAAAATATTTTTCTACAGATACCACTTCATACATTCTTATACATTCCAACTGTATAAATGCAAGTTTACTAAGATTACATCATTCTCCAGGTTACTTAGTAACTTAGTAATTTCTAAGATAAACTACTATGATATCATTCAGGTAAAATTTAATTTTTTGTTTAATTTTAAATTTTGAACAATTATTTATTTTTTATAAATATTCATATGGATGAATATGTATGAGACAAATTAGGAAATATATATTCCTTAGTTGCTTTTCATACAGTTTAAATTAATGCTGCTTATACATATTCAGTTATATTATCCAGCCAAATACCAACAAAAGGAGATCGTATGGGACATTTAGTGTTGGAATAATATATCTATTTCAAAAAGTAATTTATTTCATTTTCATTACAAATAACTAGCTTCCTATGTAATCTACTTTCCATCACTATAATAAAACACCTGAGATAAACAACCTTAGACAAAAGAATGTTAGTTTGCCTTGTGCTTTTAATCCATAATTGTTTTTTCCATTGCATTTGGGCTCATATCAAGAATTTATGTCATAGTGGAAGAATGTGGCAGCAAAAGTCTGTTAACATCATGATGGATAGGGATAAAAAGAGAGAGAGAGAGAGAGAGAGAGAGAGAGAGAGAGAGAGAGAGAGAGAGAGAAAGAGAGGGACATCAGGTCCTATTGTGCCACTCAAGACCCCTCAGGGTCCTACTTTCTTCATTATCCCCCATGGTATAAATACATTAACTCAGGTAAGAGGTTTGAAATGACCCCCCCCCTGCAGTTTATCTCAGAGGGGATAGGAAATCAGGAGGTTTTATCCAATATAGTATGAAAACCATTTCTTGTCAGTTCTTATTTATTTTATGGCTTCTTAATTTTTTAAATCAATTCAGCTTTCCTACTCATCATCTGAAATATAGAATACTGTAAAACCATGTGAAATCATCTTAAGTGAAATATTCCCAGTTAAAAAATAATCCAGGACTCACTTCTGGAGAAGGAGTATTTACAATGAATTTTTTTGATCAGGAGCATTACAGGAACCTTATCTCCAATGTCACTGTCACCATAACTGCCAAGACAGTAATCTTGCTGATGAATAAAGAAGTTGTCCTTGGGTGTTGATCAATAAGAAATGTTATGAAATAACCTCTTACCTGCAGTGTTCCAGGTACTGACCTCATCTGTCACTTCTCTGACTCTTTTCTTTGGCTTTTCTTTCCACCCTCTCCTTCACATACTCACACAGCATTTTTATTTGGGGGTATGGGGATTGTGAAGATTCAGTCATTATGCTTTCCTGCCCCTGTCACCTGACAAAATGCAGTCAGGCAGGACTCTGGTCATCCTAGGGTTCCATGACTACTAGTCTGAATGCAGGTACAAAGAAAGGCCCCCACCCACTTATGCTCTCTTTCCCACTGTTCCTCTGGGACAGGCAGAACTTTTCCTGTCTCCCTCTTTTCCTATGTCCTCTCTCTGTCTCTGTCTCTTTACCTCTTTGTTCCTTCCTTCTCCCCTTCCCTCTCCTTTCTAATAAACCTTCTCACTAAGCTTTGTCTACCTGGCATGTTTGTCCACCTCCTCAGTCACCCTCGCCTACCATGGAATTTGCCAAGATTCACCTTGAACATTACTCATAACAGGGATGGCTTACACATTTCCCTTCTTGCTGGGAATCCATATGCCTGGAGGACCAGGGTTTGACAAATAGATATCTCCTCCAACCAATAAATGCCCCTGTGTGTTCATAAAAACATTTTTGTTGTTGTTTTCCTGTTGTTGTTTTTTCTGAATAAAAGATTCTAGCAAAACAAACAAAAAATCATTGAATTCTGTATAAAGTTTTTGTTTCTGAAGCAATTTCATCTCAGAAAGATAGGTCTCTTTACACTAACTCTTAAGTTAAACAGATATAAAAGTATGCATGGAGAGTCAGTAAAGAAACTGCCGACATGACTAATCCATTATTAGGTGGGAGGTTTTTATTGTGAATAAGATAAAGAAAACACACAGAAGCATCTAGAAGACTCCAGAGCAGAGAGAAGAGAAAGCAGACTGGGCCTGGCCTTAAAAAGAAAAAAGAAGGGGTGGGGAACAATAATGGAGACAGCAAGATAGCAAGAGATAATGAATAGAACATAGTGAGAGAGAGCATGACAGAGTGAATAGCAAGAGAGAAAGAGATAGACAGAGCCTATTAATAGTAGAGAAGCTGGTGGTTAAGGCTAGTGTGAACTTTGAAATGTGTAAAGAATACTTGTGAATAGGGATGAAGGGAGCCTGGAGGCCAGCATAGATTTTCATATGCTATTAGGAGTCACAAATAATCATATGTCCCTTATGCAAGAGGTAAGAGAAAGTGATGGAAGATGTCATTCTGTAAATATGTTTCTCTTATTGGTTAATGAATAAAGCCCTGTTTGTCTATAAAAAAGCAAGATGGATGGGACTAGGAGAAAAGGAGGGTTCGGGAAAAGGTAGAGAGTCAACATGTAGGACCAAGAAAGCAGAAGTCAAGACATTCTCTCCAGTAAGATAAGACCACGTGGAAACAGATTAATAGAAATGGGTTAATATTTAAGACAGAGATAGCCAATAAGAAATGCTAGTAACAGGTCAATAGCTTTATATCTAATACAGTGTGTTTGTGTGTTATTTGGGGCTGACATGGCTGTGGGACCAGGCTGGCAGGAGAACTGCTCATAACAGAAAAGGACTTCTTTTGGCAAACAGGAAATATTTTCAGGAATACTGGATTTTATCTCACCATCATAAATCCTTCTTAAGCTTAAACTCATTTCTGGATATATAAACTTTCTGAGACCCAATAGTAAAAAATTGTGACAACTCTAGGGAAAAGTTACTAGGACATAAGGCATGGTGTCATCCTTGTGACAAGACTAAAGGTGGACTCTGGGCCTTCTGTGGAAAAGGGTACTGAGCATTTTAGAATGATGAAGGTACTGGAAATTACACACTGCTAAGTGTTTAAGGAAAAGGAATTTGCCAGTCTTGGGAACTGACTAATCTGAGGCATTACAAGAAGTGAAGACTGACAGTTATCTTCAGTATGTGAAGCCCTTTCTATGAAAAACTACAGCTATCTTGAGACTCATATTCTTAATGGGTGCGGGGGAGAGAGGCAGTGTGGTTAGGGCCATGGATGGAGGTTTCACAAACTTCCTGATTAAAATGCAGACATCCTGTATTTCCCTGAAGATCTCAACCAATAAATCAGGAAAAAGTTGGGAATATATTTAAATTTTATCCAGAATATCATGAAATGTTTTATGAGTAAATTCAAGGAATCTTCACTGTTCATGTGAAAAGAGATGTAGTAAGAAGGTTGTAAGTTTGTGAACACTTGTTTCTCTGATGTCATGATTGATTTTAACTTCCTGTAGAAGTTTGTAAGAAAATGTCCTATGGCTCCAGATGGACTGGTACTAGCTCTGTAGACTAAACTAACCTCAAATTCATGGTAACTTTCCTGCTCTGCCTCTGAATATGAGGAAAATAGATGTGTGCTCCTACAATCTGAATCACTTCATTGGTCCTATCCCTTGACAATGAACACAAAGATTTCTGCTAGAATTAGCCTCTCACAGGAATTAGACCCTGATCACCTAATACATGGCAGTCAGCCCTGAAACAAATACAATGAAAACAAAATTATCATATTGTATTTACATATTTGTGTGTACTTATCCATACACAGACACGTAATAATTAAGAAAAGCTGTTGTCAATTAGAGTGTGAAGGGAGCATGGAAAGCTTGGAAGTGTACCTGTGAGGAGATAAAGGGAGGAAGGGGATGGGGAAATGTTATAATTATATTTTAAATAAAATGTATTAAAATAAAAAGAAGCACATTCATTTACTTCATATATAACCTAGTATTAGGAACTCCAATATCTTACATTGCTATTTTATTTTTTTGAAAAAGTAGGAGTAATTTAGGAACAGTGTTCACATAAAGATTTTTATGTAGTCCTCATTCTTTAAGATTTCCTATGAGTCATGCAGAAACAGGTTTATGGTTTATAAGTAAATACAATGAATGTTCTTAAATAGTAAGCTAACACTTTAAAAATACTGAGTTACAGAAAATAAATTGTTGAATTTTGTGTGGGTTATGAATCCTAACTTCAGGACATATTTTTTTTTTTTGTATGATTTAGTAAAATTTAGCCTCTGTGTCCCAGGCTATGTCAGCAGAAGCATCAACTTTTAGATTAATATTTTAGAAAATAGGTTAAGTGTTTAGTGACCTGCATGTTTTTGAAATTGTGTCAATTTTGTTTCTGTAATAATTAAACTAGCTCTGGTGGGCTGTCAGAAATTTATTTGGCAAAATGGAAAATGTGTTGAGCTAAAGTAAAATAAGAACTCATTCTGAAACTATTAATCAATGTAACTTACCAGTGTAAGTTGCTTCTTTCTTTCTCTTACAGTGAGGAAATATGGGGATTTAAAAACAAGGAACCCTTTCATCCTTCCTTCATTCTAGAGGGAAGGGAGGGAGGAGACTGCATCCTGCTCATTGGACGAACATGTGTGACTCCTCTCTCAAGGCAGAAGTCTTCTGAGCAGTAGAAAACAGCCACAGGACAGAGACTGGATGAGGGACGTAGGTTTCCTTGTGATTGGTGTACCCATTCATAGAGTGACAATCCTGTGCATCCAGGAGTTTGCACATCT
Source organism: Phodopus roborovskii (assembly GCF_943737965.1). NCBI lineage: Eukaryota > Metazoa > Chordata > Mammalia > Rodentia > Cricetidae > Phodopus > Phodopus roborovskii. The sequence goes on along the minus strand of NW_026125391.1, from coordinate 28,346,586 downwards.
GAGGTAGAAGTCTTTTAGACTTTTCTGACTAACAGTAATTATATTTTTTTAAAGTAATTGATTGGGTATTAATATTTGACTTAAAATATTTTAGGAAGAGGTTGAGACAATTTGTTTTGGCTTTATTTACATGCCAATCATCCCCCAATTATAATTTCTCTGTGTTATGAAAATGAAACGTAGTGGCATATGGGGAATCAATCAATCTTGCATTTTGTTTTTGTGGTGTATGGAGATACTTTAGTTATGGTGTATTAAATTTTGCCCAAGTATTTAGAAAGCAAAGGGAGCCACAATCATAGAAGCCAGACATACACCTTTAATCCCAGCAGCCAGAAGATAGGAGATGGTGGTATACACCTTTAATCCTAGGAATCAGGATTAAGAGGCAGACATATCTCTCTGAGTTCAAGGCCACCTGGGGATGCACGAGTTTAAATCAGTCTAATAAAGTAATAGAACTAGAAGAGTATAAAAGATAGAAGAAGGGTCTTCAGTAATGAGTAGGAGACAATCATTCTCCAGCCACACTGAAAACAGCAGCATTATTCTCCAGCCATACTGAGGAGAAGCAGCAGTTTGAGGTTTGGTGAAGAGCTCATGGATCAGCCCTTCCAGCCTGAGCTAGAGGTGAGAGCTAGTGGCCAGCTGCTTTGCTTCCTTGATCTTCAGCTTGAACCCCAACATTGTCTTTTTTAGTGCTACAGTAATCCTTGATAATATCAATGGATTAGTGAAACAAACAAGCCAATAAATAACCACCAAGAAAACAACTTCAACAAAACAATGTAAAGCAACACTTTTTATGTAGGTAAGATGACTCAAAACTCCCTGAATGATACTTTCCAACTAGTTCCAGTTTATCTTGTCTTTGATGCCATAGACATTTACAAATGTTTTATTTAGGGACAATTTGGTAGAAATGTTGTGAGATATTCTTAGGCTTTCAAGAGGTTCTTGTGTAAAAGACTTGTTTGAAATTGTAAAAAATATAGAAACTTTAAAAATCCTTAGAATATCTTGATATTCAAATAAAAAAAGATACAGATGGGTATTATAATGTAATACAAGGAGTAGAGAGAAAGCTCAGACAGAGAGCAGGAACTGGACATGCAGAAGATCTAGATTTATCCCCAGTGGCACATAAAACAGAAGTATCCTACCAAGGTAGAACACTTTAGTACACTACAGGCTATTTTGCATGTGTGGAAATAATAGGAACATGATTAAAATAGTATTTACAGAATATTGTCAGAGTTGTCAGTATCTTTCCTACTCGATGCAATATGAGGTTAATCTTATTTGATTATCTTTCAGCCTTTACCTTTTCTGAACCCAATGAATTCTAAAAGAAAAAATTTACAATTTTTTAAAAGAGTATTTTAAGGAATCTTTAATTGTACCCCCAATTTTTAACATTAGCTTGAGCAAGTAGTTTAAAGAACTTAACAAAATGGTGAAGACATGTTCATAATGTAAAGTCTTTACTATTCATATGCTATTGAAAGAGGCGTTGTTTGCTTCTTACATCACACTGTTGAATCTAGTTTATGTATTTACATATGAATGTATCAATGCTGGTTTGCTACTTTCAATTATCTCAGACTAGTAGATCCTCACGGCAACTTCAGCATAGTGTTCTCTTCCTTTAACAAATAAGAAAGGAGAATTAGAGAATTTAGTTATATATTGTTTTATACTTCCCACTAAGAAATGAGAGCATTCAGGTTTGGAATATTCATATTTTTCCTCTTTACCATTGTACCTTAGTATACACTCCTTTCTACAAAAACTATATTAAAATATATTATGTCATATTTATTTCTTATGATTATAAACATTTTTCATATCTTACCTCTTTATTTTAAAAAACCTTTAAAATTGGTGCTAAATTGTTTTTATCCATTGCATTTTTATAATTTATTATTATTTTACCTTATTTTACATACTAATGCCAATTCCCCCTCCATCCTTCCATGCCCTCCAGCAATGCTCCCATCCCATTCACCACCCACTCCCCAGGGAGGGTGAGGCCTTCCAGGAAGGATCATCAAAATCTGTTAAGTTATTTGGAGTAGGGTCAGGCTCTGCCTCCTGTCTCTAGGCTAAGGGAGTATCCCTCCATGGAGAATGTGTTCCCAAAGTCCTTTCATGCACCAGGAATACACCTGGTTCAACTGTAAGAGGTCCCTTAGACTGTCCAGCCCTTCTAATTGAGACCCACATTCAGGGGGTCTGAGTTGGTACAATACTAGTTCCACAGCTATCACTATGGGGGTTTATGAGCTCTGCTTGTTCAGATCAGGTGTCCTTGCAGGTTTCAGTAGCCTGGTCTTGAGCACTTATCACTACTCCCTCTCTGCAACTGGATTCCAGGAGTTCAGCTCAATGTTCAGCTGGGGGTATCTGCTTCTGTTTCCAACAACTACTAGATGAAGGTTCTAGGATGGCATATAAATTAGTTATCAATTTCATTATCAGGGATAGGTATTTAAGGTAGCCTCTCCACTGTTACTCAGATTGTTAGTTGGGGTCATCCTTGTAGGTCTCTGGACATTTGTCTAGAGTGTTTTCTCTTAAAATCTGTTGGAGACCATCACCTTCCTCATTACCACAAGCCTCTGAGATAGAAAATTACTGCATCATAATAAGTATGCAGAATGTTCAGCAGAGCATTCCTAGACACAGGATTGCAATTTTACAACCAGGATATTTTTCCTGTTGTAGCTTTACATGTTCAAGAATAGCTCAGGATATTCCTCCTGCTACAGTTTTACAGCCAGTTAAAGATTAGTTCAGGACATTCCTTCTACTGACCCTTTCATCCTGCCCATATACAAACCCTGCTCACATCCTGCCTATGGTCCTACATAAGCCTCCCCTGAGAAAATAAAATTTGACAGCTTGATCAGACTGTCTGATATGGACTTGCTGTCATTCTTCTCATCTCTGTTCTTCGATTCCTCTAGGTGTTTCCTGGTTCATCGATGACTGCCCCATGGGTCGGGACAAAAACATATAATGGCTCCCTCCATTATGGTATCTCTCTCTTCTTGATCTCATCTATTTGTCAGTCAACCTGGACCTCTCTTCTCCTCCCCTTCTCTTTCTCCTAACTCCCTCTCCATTCGTAGCCACCTCCCCACTACCAATATGATCAAGAGATCTTGTTCCTTTCCTCTTCTGTGAGGGCCTTGTATGAATCACTTAGGTTTCTCCATGTATACTAGTTTCTCTGGTGTGTGAATTATAGGCTGGTGATCCTTTGCTCTAAAATCTGTAGATGAGTGATTACATACCATATTCTTCTTTTTGTGACTGGATTACCTCACTCAGGATGGTTTCTTCAAGTTCCGTTCATTTGTTTGAGAATTTCAAGATTCCAATGCCGCCCCCAGCCCCCTCTGAATAGTATGCCATTGTGTAAGTGTACCATATCTTCTTTTCCAGTCTTCAGTTGAGAGGCATCTAAGTTGCTTCTAGGTTCTTGCTATTACATATAATGCTGCTACGAACATAGTTGAACAGATGTCTTTGTTGCATGGATGTGGATCTTTTGGGTATATGCCTAAGAGTGGAATTGCTGGGTCCTGTGGTAGACTGATGCACATTTTCCTAAGAAACCACCATACTGATCTCCAAATTGGCTATACAAGTTTGTACTCCCGCCAACAGTGGAAGAATGTTCCCCTTTCTCAATATCCTCTCCAGTATAAGCTGTCATTGGTATTTCTGATTTTAACCATTCTGATGGGAGGGTTGTTCTTATTTGCATTTCCCTGATGGCTAAGGATGTTGAGTACTTCCTTAAGTGTCTTTCTGCCATTTTAGATTCCCCTATTGAAAAGTGTCTATTCAGTTCTCTACCACACATTTTAATTGGATTATTTGGTGTTTTGGTGACTAGTTTCTTGAGTTCTTTGTATATTTTGGAGATCAGCTCTTTGTCAGATGTGGGGTCGGTAAAGGTTTTTCCTACTGGATTGGCTGTCATTTTGACTTGTAGACTGAGTCCTTTGCCTTTCACAAGCTTCTCAGTTTCAGGAGATCCCATTATTTAATTATTGATCTCAGTGTCTATGCTACGTTCAGGAAGCAGTCTCCTGTACCAATTTGTTCAGTGATACCTCCCACTTTCTCTTCTATGAGCTCCAGTGTGCCTGGGTTTATGTCCAGATCTTTGATCCATTTGGACTTAAGTTTTGTGCATGGCAATAGACATGGGTCTTTATGCACACCATCATCCAATTGTGCCAATACTGTGTGTTGCAGATGCTTTCATCCTACCATTGTATAATTTTAGCTATTTGTCAAAAAAATCAGATGTTTATAGGTATGTGGGTTAATATCAGGATTTTCAATTTGATTCCATTGGTCTACCTGTCTATTTTTGTTCCAATACCAAGCTGTTTTCAGGACTATAGCTCTGTACTACAGCTTGAGGTCAGGGATGGTGATGACTCCTAGCGTTCCTTTATTATGCAGGTTTGTTTTAGCTAACCTGGATCTTTTGTTTTTCCATATAAAATTCAGTATTATCCTTTCAAGGTCAGTGAAGAATTGTGGTGGGATTTTAATGGGTATTGCATTGAATCTGTAGATTGCTTTTGGCAAGATTGCTATTTTTACTATGTTTATCCTACCTATCCAATAGCATGATCTTTCCATTTTCTGCTATCTTCTTTAATTTCTTTCTTTAAAGATGTAAAGTTCTTGCTGTATAGGTCTTACAATTGTTTGGATAGCTTTACCCCAAGGTACTTGTTATTGTTTTTGACTGTTATAAAGGGTGATGTTTCTCTGATTTCTTTCTCAGCTGCTTTATGATCTGTATATAGTAGGGATACTGATTTTTTTTTTAAGTTAATATTGTATCCTGCTAATTTGCTGAATGTTTTATCAACTGTAGGAATCCCCTGGTAGAGTTTTTTTGGGGTCAGTTATGTAAACTATCATATTATCTGCAAACAGTGAAAGTCTGACTTCTTCCTTTCCAATTTATATCCCCTTGATCTCTCTTTGTTGTCATCTTGCTCTAGCTAGAACTTAAAGTACAATATTTAAGAGATATGGAGAGAGTGGACAGCCTTATCTTTTTCCTGATTAGAGGAATTACCTTAAGCTTCTCTCCATTTAGTTTGATGTTGGCTGTTAGTTTACTGTACATTGCTTTTATTATGTTTAGTTATGTTCCTGTTATCCTGGATCTCTTCAAGATCTTTATCATGAAAGGGTGAGGATTTTGTCAAAGGCTTTTTCAGCTTTTCAGCATCTAGTGAGATGATCATATGATTTTTATTTTTCTGTTTGTTTATTTGGTGGATCACACTGAAAATTTTTCGTATGTTGCTGCATCTCTGCATCTCTGGGGATGAAGCCTACTTGGTCATTGTGGATGATTTCCCTGATGTGTTCTTGGATTCGTTTTGCCAGTATTTTATTAATTACTTTTGCATCAATGTTCATGAGGGATATTATTCTGTTGTTCTCTTTTTGAGTTGTGCATTTTTGTGGCTTGGCTACCAAGGTAATTGTAGTCTCATAAATAGAGTTTGGTAATGAACCTTCTGTTTCTATTGTGTGGAACAATTTGAGGAGTATTGGTATTACTTCTTTGAAATTCTGGTAGAATTCTATTCTGCACTGAAGCCATCTGGCCCTGGAATTTTTTTTTTTTTTTTTTTTTTTTTTTTTTTTTTTTGTTGGGAGGGTTTTGATGATTGCTTCTATTCTATTAGGGGTTATGGATCTATTTAAATTGCTTATCCGGTCTTGATTTAATTTTTGGTACGTGATGCCTATCCAGAAATTTGTCCATTTCCATTAAATATTTAAATGTTGTGGAGTACAGGTTTTCAAAATATGATTTGAAGATTCTCAGAATTTCCTCAGTGTCTGTTGTTATGTTCCCCTTTGCATTTCTGATTTTGCTGATTTTCATATTCTTTCTTTGCGTTTTGGTTAGTTTGGATAGAGGTTTGTATATCTTGTTGATTTTCTTGAAGAATCAATTCTTTGTTACATTGGTTGTACTGTTTTCCTAGTTTCTAATTTATTGACTTCAGCCCTCAAATTGATTATTTCCTACTCAGGATATTACAGGAAGGATCATCTAAAAAATAGTCACAGGACTCTATTAAAAACCTTAATTTCTAAGACAATTTATGATGACTCTGTGTGTGTGTGTGTGTTTTCACAAAGAGCCTAGAGCTTGATATTGCATATCTTCCTCAACACAACACATTCAGTGATGTGGGTTCTATGGATCTAAACTAATGTCCCTAAGTGTCTTTTGTTTGTTTGTTTGTTTTTCTATGAGTCATTTCCCCAGCCCATATTTCAGTGTCCTGAAGCCATCATGGTGCATGAATAGATAAAATCTACAAGCAAAGAGAATACAAATTTTCATACAAAGTGTTTGCTCAGGATTTTGTTGTCATTGTTGTTTCAAAAGAGAATCTTCATAGTAAGACTGTGATGACCCACCCATCTTGTATGCAATTTGTTTGTGCACTTCCTTTTTCTGCTGCTACTCAATAACTTTCAAATGGATCTTTGAAAATTCACCCTGAAATAAAGTCTTTCTTGTGCAAATACTTATTCTTTATAAGTAAATATGCTTGTTTAAAGATTAAAGTTAGAAGACAAACTGCAAATTACCTTTTAGCAGCTAGAAAGAGTATTTTATTAAATGAAACACCTCTATCTCAAAAGCATGTGTGTCCTTAGAAGACTTCTTTATGTGTTAAAATGATAAGTAATGAACAAAATATTTTAAACACATTACTCATAGTACTTATACACAGTTACTGTCTGAGAACTACTTATTAATGCTGACTAATGTCTTTTCATGACTTGATGTACTGTGTCTCCAAGAATAAAAGATATAGAGGCTTAGTCCTCCTGTCTTAACATCTTGGAGAGTAACCTCATGTCTAGTCTATTCTCTATTCTGCTTTTATATGAGTCGTCTTGCATTCTTTTTCTTAGAACTGTAGAATTCTGATGACACTGTTTTCTTCTGATAACCTAGAAACTCTTTGAGAGCTAAATGAACAAAGACATGAATCAGATCATTAAGGAAATTCTGAGCTTGGAATTGGAAGAAAATGGACATCTTGAATTATAAATATTAATTGGATAAAGTTGCAGTCAGGCAACACATTTTTAATTTTGAGAAATGGGCAATAATAGAGGATGTTATAAATGTATGATAAATAAGCCACTCTAAGGGACTCCTCTGAGAAAAGAATCACTTGAGTTCACATAAACTCAATCATAATTTGTTGGAGTAATTAGAAATTAATACTCTAGTTTTCAAAGGATTCTTAGTGTAGATACCCTATTTTTCCATGTAACATCACTTATAAAATGTCCATTCAATATAATTGTCAGGAAGAATTTTATGTAATGATTTCTACCCATTAACAAAATGAGTAACAGATAAGGTAGACCAGAACATATCTTAACAAAAAACTTCAATCTGTTTGATGGAGGTAAAAATTCTAATTAAAGTCTTTCTTAGGATTTTGCAATAATTTTAATCATGGATGTATAATTCAAGAAAAATAATAGGAGACAATAAAACACAAATTTTACAAAACTGAGCCTACATTTATATTGTCTATTGAAAATTGTGGGTTTTTGGTATTCATCCAAATGAAATGAAATTTTATTGCCACATAAAAACCTGAGTGGATATATATTGCCAGTTTGTTCATGATTGTTGCGTCTTAGAAACAACAAAAATGTCTTCACACAGGTAAAAGGGTTCATAAGGTCTAGTATAGCTAGTATTGTTTGGTACTAAAAAGAAATTACATGTAGAGCTAAGAGAAGACACACTAAAGCATTAAGGGCACTTTCTTAAGTACAGTCAGTCAATAAAAAGGCTGTGTGCCTTTTGATCCTACCTATATACCATTCTAAGAAAAAAAATATAGAGATGATGAAAATGTTAGCAGCTTCCAGAGGAGGACTGGTAGGAGAGGATAGATAGGCTAACTAAGAACAGTAGATATCTAAGACAACGACACAACTTTATAAGTGTAACTACATATTATGATAACTCCTCAAAATTACTGAATGAGTGAATTCTAATTTGTACTGTGGACTTTGATAACTATTTCTCAGTATTGATCCCATAATTTTACCAAATATGGCCTCTGGTTGTATGATATTGATAGCAATATGGTGGTTGGATTATGTATGCTTTTTAGGAGAATACAGTTATGGGTGACTGCACATATTTTTTTGTCCAGTTCTGCCATGAAGTTGAGAATTGAAGGAACAGCTCATATTCTGATTGTGAGGCTGTGGGCAAAAAGGGCAGATGGAATTAGTCAGAATGCAATGGGAGTGAAAAAACTGAGTAACATTACTTATTCCTCTTAGAGTCTACAAAATCTGAGTTTACAAAGCAAATATCATTCCCTAATGGATTTGCTTCATGTGAGTCATTAGGAATTATGGTTATTTCCAGCTGAGTTCCCCATAAATATCTGAGTTGAAGTCAATACAAACAGCATAGGCAATACAGATGGAACTCAGTATGAAAAGAGTAATATTGGGATGTGGGTTACCAGTCAAGATAGGATGGTATTTAAAGAAGAGTTACGCTAATTCAGTAGATACCTCCATATAAGTAGGAAGATTTAGTGGCTGAGTATGATCTGTAACAGAGTCTCTATTATAACTATGAATTAAGTGCCACTATCCAATAGAAAGCCTACTTCTGGGTATCTCTTATGCCAATAAAATTAATATTTTGCTTTAGTTTGTAAATATAGAATTGTAAGCTCAGTTTGAGTGCAAAGGGACAAGATTAAATAATGCAAACAAGAAATCTTGACATCATTATTGATTCAGTACTTGAATAGAAACAAATAATACTGGTACACATTGACAAAAATGAAATTAAGGATACATTAGCATATTGCTGTGTGGAAGTGAATTGATAAACACCATTAAGGCATAAATAGAAAACATGAGGTCCAAAGCAGCAAAGAACACAGAATAACTTTTAGTAAGCCTTAAAATAATAATTTTGAAAGGTTCATTAAAATAACAAAACAACAAAATATTCTCCTGAAATATTACAACTCATTAATTTATATAGGCAGCCAAACAGAGACACTTTTAAATGTAATGAAGAAACTGATAGAAAATGTGGAGATGAGTTCCATTTTAGGTTAAGTGTAATGTATTCAGGGAAGGATCTCACAGATACTTTTATTGCTCAGGAAAAGATTTATAAAGGGCTGAGAATAGGCTGGTGCAGATCCATCAGTAGTACATTTTCATCAGATGTCACTCTCCACAATGTCAGAGAAGATTAGGAAAGGACATAGTGAAAATTAAAGAAGATATTTGGAAGAAAAACAGGAGAGTAGTTTAGACAGTAAATCCTATGATTTTAAAATGCCTTTAGAATGAAAGATAACAAGTGAAATATTTTTCATATACAGTTAAAGTACTAGAACCAAAATTCTCAGACAGTGAAGGAGACATCCAAAGGGAACACAACCTCCACAAAAGAGGATAAAGGCAAAGAAGGCATGCCTAGATCCATAGGAAATTCAGTATCAATGCCTCATACCAGACCATGGAAATAAATGCAATGGAAATAGAGTGTTGTTAAAGGTAGTACAATGTAAACAGAATATCTTGCATATCTGTCTAGTGATTATAGAAAAAGCAACAATATCACCAAAACACACCCAAGCTAGTGGATCCAAGGTTTTCCTTGGGAACATTCTTACTCTGTATCTATTTTTGAAACTGTGTTCTAACTCAGACTATAGTCCTTGTGGCTGGCAGATGCTCAGAGCTGTTAACAATAGTGAACAGCCCCATTTTTCAACCAGTAACTGTAGTTTTGAAGTGCAATATTGTATTAACAACAGTTAAAGGAATAAAGGCTGAGAGAGCAAGAAAGTATGGGAAAAGTTAGGGGGGGATAAAAAAAGAAAAGGGGAAAATAATGTAATTATATATTAATTAAGAATATTTAAAAATTAAAGAAGTTAGTGGAAACAGTTTTTATAATTACATTGGTAAAGTATATTATATAAAGATTCAGCTTTACAGACTCAATAAAAGGAAGCTCATTTGCTCAAAAAATGATTATGTCAAAAACATTCCATGTGAGCTTCATCCTAGGCAAAAATGTATATGTACAATTGCCAGTAAAATTTGTATAGCAGATAACTGAAAGTTTTTACCTCTTAGTAAGCCTCTGCATCTCCATTTAAATTTTGTTTCTGATAATTTTTTAGCGATAAGCTTATTTCTCCTTAGCATAATATACTCATATTTCAACCATGGGTCTCATTTGGACCAGCATTTAGGTTGTTACCTTCTTTGAGATGAGTCCTACTCTTTCAATGTGGGAGTATTTATCAATATCTTGGTTACAGTGATAGTCTGTGCATATTTGAGAAGCAATTATTTCTAGAATTTGAATAACTCAGTCTTTCTGAAAGAGAGAGGTTCTTTTGCAGTTTGAGTTGGCTCCTGACATTACTATGTAAATAAGGCTGCCTGGCGATTTTTTAGCCTCTTGCCCAGACTCTTGAGTAACATGTCTATTTGAATATTCTTCCTTGGAGCTCTTTGTTAGTTGCTATGCAGTTTAGAACTTCTGGAGACTTAATCATCATCATTGTTGTGAGATATTTCCAAGAGCTATACAATGACCTTGTCTCTATTAAGAAGAAAACAAAAGAACCATCAATGTGGATTTCTAACCAGAGAGTTGCTTACCCATTGCTGTCTCTCACTGCAAATGCATGACAGGGTTAGCTCATCTGATTTTTTTCTTTAATGCCATTTTCCCAATTACACATCTTTATACTCTTGCCAGGGATCTTTCTAGTCAACAGCCTGGTGCCAGTTCTTTGAGAGAACTTATATGTAGTTTTTGCTTGCGTGGGGATGACGCTAGAGTCCAAACTGTTCAACTGGAAGCTCCTTCTCAGAAATAAAGTATGGCTAACACCTAATAGAAGACTAAGTGAAAGGAGATATTCAGTACATAAAATATTAATGTATTCTGTTCTTAATTCAGTAACATTGCAAATTTTATTTTACTACACTTGAATGGTGTCTCCAAAATGACAGTTAACTAGGAAATAATGGTTTTGAATATTTGCATTGTTGAGTTACATGACTAGAATTGTCACCAAATAGGATCATATTCTTATTTTCTGATAATCTGTCTTTTGTAACATAAGCTCAAAATAACATGATTCAACTTGTCATTAAATAATGCTAAATAATAATAGTCTCTAGTTTCCTCAAACTTGCTGGTAAATAAGAGCTACCTTGGACTAGTCAAGTAACTTTCTCCTGTGATTCTTTTGAGACAAGGTCTTACCATTTACTTCTGGCTGTCCTGGAACTCATTACATAGAACAGGCTAGCCTCAGATTTGCTCAGGTCTTTTTTTTTTCTCTTCTTCCTCCCAAATGTGAGGATTCCAGGCATGAATCATGTAAGTCAACATTTTGAGACCCAGTATTCTCGTTTTCAAAAATGATTTGAATTTTAATTCATCCCATAATTATAAAAAAATGTGATTACATGAATTAAGAGCCATGAAGATTTTTGCCTATAGACAATTTATAGAGTGCAACAGATCATTCATTGGTTTTACTAAAGGAACATGTATGACAGTGGGAAGGCTTTTAATTGTATTCTAAAACTTCAGACTACTTAGAGTGTCAGGTTGTGACATAAAAGGTAATTTAGTCAAGTACCTCTATTCATCAGAATATACAATACAATAATAGGCAATTGAAAAATTTAATAGGAAGTGTGATGTAGATAAGGGTTGTAGAGATAAATAACTAGCAACAAACTATGTACAATGAAGATTATAGCACTGATTAAAGAAGCAAGAGAAGACTTTTATAAAACTAGTTTACAGAAGTCAGAGAGGGATTTACCTAGGGCTGATGACAGCCTATAAAATTAAAATAAATCAACTATATTTTGAAGGCATTGAAATGTTTCTGGCCAGAGAATGATATAGTCAGATCTGAGTTTAGGGTTAACTATACTTGGAATGAATATATAAGTCCAAGTCAGTAGGATAGGAAAATACTTCAACAAAAGCAATATATAGAGAAAGAGGAGCACAAACAGATGTAGGGAATCAGCACTAAGTAGAAGATAATGGGATCTGTTATGAGAAAATACTAGCATTTCATTTTTACCAACTGTACTTCTTGTCTTATCTTTCTTCCCTTGAGATGAAAGCAAGGAGGGAAATTTCTGTTTTATCCCTTTAACTTCTACTAGGACCTAGATTAGCAATTGGTTCTTGGAAAATATTTTTGTATGTTTTTCCCAGTCACATCAGAATAATGTCCCCATTAGCCAGTATTTTGACCTTCTAGTAGTGTTCCCTACCCATATGCGTTACCCTCATATCCCAGAGGGTTCCTGAGATAATGCTGGTAATTACTAGCAGATGTATGGTACTAGAAGCTGTATGGAATCCAACCCATTTTATTATATCATCAATAAAACTCACTTGATGATCGCAATTGATGTCAATGAAGTTTAAATGTTTTTTTTATCACAAGTCATCATGTCATTGGGGTACTAATTAATGCTAATATTAAACCCAGTTAATGTCTACTATTTTATTGCTATTTTACGAAGCCATGTTCTCTAAGAAGGCAATGCAAACACTGCTCATATATTTTCCTGTATCCTTTACCTCAGCATTGAAAAGGGATTTGTGCTTGTTCAGATTCTCCAGTATGATATTTCCCTGTAGATATATTAACCCATGCCATAAATGCATGTGCAATAACCTTTTTGTACACTATAAAGAAGAAGTGTCACTCTAGTTCAATAAAGAGCCGAAGGTCCAATGCCTAGGCAGAATTTCCAGGCACAGAATAAGATGGGAAAAAGAAACGTAGACTGAAGAGGAGATGAAGAGGAAGCATGGCATGTAAACCACAAGGTAAGATGCAGTGAGACACAAAGCAGCAATTAAATTAATAGAAATGTGTTAATTTAAGTTATAAGAGCTAGTTAGAAACAACTCCAAGAAATTGGCTCAGCTATCATAATTAATAAGTCTCTGAGTGGTTATTTGGGAGCTGTCTCCTGGACAGAGAAACACTCACTAAAATTGCATGTATGTGCATGTGAACCAGTGTGTATGAAATATTTCTGATCCACTAATAGAGGCAGATAGCTGTCAAATTGTATGCTTATTTAAATAGAAAATCCATAACTCATTCTCAAATGTTTGATGATATTTTTGTCTCTAGATCCTTGGCTTTTGGTTGGCATTCCTGCAACAACAGCTAATCTGTTAGATTTGAAGTTTTGAATGAGTTACAGAGGGATATAGACAGAGGAGATTGATGAATAGGGTGTATTTAAAAGCAGGAGAGTTGGAACGTCAGGAGGCATCACTATCCCCAACTTTAAGCTCTACTACAGAGCTATAGTCCTGAAAACAACCTGGTATTGGCACAAAAATAGACAGGTAGAAAAATGGAATCGAATCGAAAATCCTGACATTAACCCACACACCTACAAACACCTGATTTGTGACAAAACAGTTAAAAGTATACATTGGGAGGAGGAAAGTATCTTCAACAAATGGTGCTGGCACAACTGGATGATGGTATGTAGAAGACTGAAGATAGACCCCTGTCTATTGCCATGCACAAAACTCAAGTCCAAATGCATCAAAGACCTGAACATAAATTCAGCCACACTGAACCTCATAGAAGAGAAAGTGGGAGATACCCATGAACAAATTGGTACAGGAGACTGCTTCCTGAACATAATTTCAGGGACACAGACAATGAGAAAGACAATTAATAAATGGGACCTCCTCAAACAGAAGTTTCTGTAAGACAAATGATATAGTTGACAAGATCAAATGGCAGCCCAGAGACTAAGAAAAGATCTTCACCAATCCTACATCTGACACAGGGCTGATCTCCAAAATATACAAAGAACTCAAGGAACTAGTCAACAAAACACCAAATAACCCTATTAAAAATGGGGTACAGAACTGAATAAAGAATTCTCAACAGAGGAAATCAAAAAGGCTGAAAGACATTTAAGAAAGTGCTCAACATCCTTAGCTATCAGGGCAATACAAATCAAAACAACTCTGAGATACCATCTTACTCCTGCCAGAATGGCTGAAATTATAAACACCAATGACAATTCATGCTGGAGAGGGTGTGGAGAAAGGGGAACACTCCTCCACTGCTGGTGGGAGTGCAAACTCGTACAGCCATTTTGGAGATCAGTATGGCGGTTCCTCAGGAAAAAGGGCATCAATCTACCACAGGACCCGGCAATCCCCCTCTTAAGCATATATGCAAAAGATCCACATACATGCAACAAAGTCATCTGGTAAACTATGTTTGTAGCAGGATTATTCATAATAGCAAGAACCTGGAAGCAACCTAGATGCCCCTCAATTGAAGAATGGATAATGAAGATGTGGCACATTTACACAATGGAATACTACTCTGCGGAAAACAAAACAACAGAATCTTGAAATTCTCAGACAAATGGATGGCACTTGAAGAAACCATCCTGAATGAGGTAACCCAGTCACAAAAAGAGGAACATGGTATGTACTTACTCATATATGGATTTTAGACATAGAGCAAAGGCTCACCAGCCTATAATTCACACCGCCAGAGAAACTAGGATACAAGGAGGATTCTAAGAGATTCATATAAAGTCTCTCACAGATGGAGAAAGAAATAAGATCTCCAGAGAATATCAGGAGTGGGGGACAGTGAGCGAAGAGGGAGCTAGAAGAAAGAGAAGGGTAGAAGAGGAAACCACGTGGGACTAGGAAGATTGAGCCACGGAAGGAATAGACAAGAGGAGAGAGAGAAAGAGAGAGAGACCATACAAGAGGGAGATGGAGACATTATAGGTTTGAAGAGAATACTGACTCTAGAGAAATATCCAGAGTCCTAGAAGACTGTCCCCAACTAACAATATGAGCAACAGTAGAAAGGCTACCATAAATGCCCTTCCCTATTATTGAGATCGACGACTAAGTTATCCACCACCATAAAGCCCTCATCTAGTAGCTGATGTAAACAGAAGTGGAAACCCACAACTAAACACTGAGCTGAACTGGATTCCAGATGCAGAGAGGGAGGACAAGATCAGGCTACAGAAACACATAGAGACTGATGACTTGAACAAGGAGAGCTAATGGGCTCCCAGACTGATAGCTTGGAATCCATCATGGGACTGAATCAGACCCCCCTGAA
Organism: Phodopus roborovskii; assembly: GCF_943737965.1. Lineage (NCBI taxonomy): Eukaryota > Metazoa > Chordata > Mammalia > Rodentia > Cricetidae > Phodopus > Phodopus roborovskii. The sequence continues at coordinate 28,331,302 of NW_026125391.1, read as the reverse complement.
CATGGGTCTCAGTTAGAAGGCCTGGGCAGTCTAAGGGACCTCAGACAGTAGAACCAGGATGTATCTATCCCTGGTGCACCAAAGGATTTGGGTGCACATTCCCCATGGAGGGATACTCCCTTAACTTAGAGGCAGGGGAGAATACCTAGTCCCTACTCCAAACGACTTAACAAATTTAGATGACCCCACCTGGAAAGCATCACCCTGCATGTAGAATGGGGAGGGGAGGGTGGTTGGGGGGCATGAGAGGGTGGGAGAGAGAGAAAAAGGGAAGGAGGGAGAGGGAGAAGGATGGGGCAATAGTTCCTCTAGGGTTTCAATGCAGGAATTTGATGGGGAATTTTTAGTATTAGATTGAGGTAGATTTCAGATATTGGAAAGTAAGTATGACATCTTCTATTAGAGCCACCTGGAGAGAAATAACTCAGGAAGAGGTAGAGTTTGTAAGCCTTTATAAGTTAAGAGATGAGACATGTTATGGTGGGAAAAGACAGTGATGGGTGACCCAAAGTTTAGTTTCTTTGATTCACAAATGAGGAGCCCAGCAGGTGCTAAAGCATGTATGCAGAGTGCCCATAGTTGGGTAGTTAGTTCTAATTTCTTTCACATATATGCTATGGGTACAAAAGAAGGTCCCAGCTGGTAGCCTAGAACTCCAAAGGTCAGTCCCTGTTTTTTTGCTACATACAGGGAGAAGGGATGATTTAGGTCTGGAAGATGAAGAGCTGGGGCCTGGAGAAGAGCCTGCTTGTGAGTTTTTGAATGGGCTTAGTTAGAAACAGTGTTAAGTAGGTATTGGAATAGAGAATCAAGAGCTGCCTCATATAGGGGATGAGCAAGTAGAGAGTAAGAGGGGATGTAAGGAATGTAAGAAGCCAGCTATTCCTAGAAACGATAAAAATTCCTCTTTAATAGAAGGAACCACAAGAGACTGGACTAGGTTTTTTCTGTCTAAGGTAATAGCGTTGTGAGTTGGGGTGATGGTTAGTTCCGAGTAGGTGACCTGAGGATTGGACAGTTGGACCTTAGAAGGTGAGACTCTGTAACCCCTCTGGACAAGACATTTAAAAGAGTGGAAGTGTCAGTCTGGCTAACTTCTAAGGATGGACTGCAAAGTAGAATATCATCTACATACTGTATGCATTTAGATTTGGGGAGAGACAGAGATTACAGGTCAGAAGCCAGAACCTGTCCTAATAGGTATGGGCTGTCCTGGAATCCCTGAGGTAGGACTGTCCAGGTGAGTTGTGTGGAGACATGGGTGTCAGGGTCAGTCTTGGTAAAAGCAAAGATATTTTGAGACTGAGTGTCCAGAGGGATAGAGAAAAGGGCATCCTTAAAATCCAAAACTGAGAAATGAGAGGTCCCTGAGGGGATAATAGATAGAAGTGTGTAAGGATTAGGTACAACAAGACAGAGAGATCCATTGCAGAGTTCAAGAGCTGGAGGTCTTGAACCAGGCAATAGGTCCCATTAGGTTGTCTTACTGCCAGTATAGAGGTGTTAAAGGGAGAAGATGTAGGATGAAGTAACTTTTCCCTTAGGAGATCAGAGTTGATAGGTTTAAGTCCCTTAAGGCTCTGGAGTGGGAGTGGGTACTGGGCTTGAGTGATGTACCTTGAGAGGTTCTGTCACTTAATGGCAATGAGGGAATGGTGTCTAGCCCAGAAGGGTTTTGGGTGTCCCAGACTTGGGGACCTGAGAGGCTAGTGGAGGAAAAGACATATTGGAATCAGTAGGGTAAGTGTCTAAGAGGAGGAGAATAGGAACCACTGAAAAGTATGGTGTTACATGAATGGGAATGGAGGAACAAAAGAAATAGAAGCTCCTATCTTGGCTAAAAGATCCCTTCCCAGTAAAGGCACAGGACAGGTAGGTATAACTAGAAATGAATGAGTGAGGGAAATTCCCTTGAAAATGCAACTTAGTGGTGGGGTCTAATGAGGTAGGTAAGGCTGTCCTCCTACCCTGACAATAGGGAGCTGAGAAGGAGAGGTGGTTCCCCAAAACTCCCTCAGGACTGAGTATGTGGCACCAGTGTCCATAAGGAAGGAGATGGGTGGCCCTGATATCTTAATGTCCACTAGAGCTCCCTGTCAGATGACAGTGGTCAGGTCAAGAGAGCCTGGGCTCCTTCACTCATTGTCATTCATGGGCAGGGCTAGAAAGTTAGCTAGAGGGTGGTCTGTGTCTGATGTCCTCTTGCCACAAGGGGCACAGGGACAGCCTCTTCCTGGTATTTTAGACATTGTTTGAGTGGGACACGAGGATTAGGGCAAGCTCAGGCCCAATGCCCTTCCTGACCACATTTAAAACATGGACTCTGTAGTCCTTGAACCCCAGAGGGCAAGGGAATCTGGGCAGACTCTGAGACCAGTCAGATGGCTTTGGCCAGCATCTGGTATTTGTGTTTAAGGGCTTTGTTATCTCTCCTATAGTACACCTTAAAAGTCATTCTTAAAGCATCTGCCTGTGAGGTTAGAGGTCCCAGCTCCAAATGCTTAAGTTTAGCCCTAATGTCAGGGTAGCTCTGAGAAGAAAAGTATGTCATAAGAAGTTGTCTCCCCTCTGACGTCTCTGGGTCTAGGTTAGTATACTGTAAGAAGGCCTGTGTAAGGAATTCTAGGAACTGAGAGAGATTTTCCTTTTTGTCCTAAACCATCTCTAGAATGTTTTCATATTTTATTGGCTTTAGGGCAGCCTTATGTAGACCAGCCATGAAGCATGTTTCATAAACTAGCCTCTAGCCAGAATTCCTCCTGGGGTATTGTAGTCCCAATTAGGCTCCTGATCTGGAAGGGTGAACTGAATGAGTCTGGTGAATTTCATCTACATGAGCTTTAGCTTGCTTCCAAACTCATCTGTGTTCATCAGGTAGTAGGTAGGTTTGTTAAGATCATGTATACATTGAAACTCTTTTATAAAAGCAGTGGGATTAGAAGAATAGAAGTCTATTTCTGATAGTGAGAAGGGTACATGTGCTTTAACCAAACCATCTAATAGTTTTCATGGCTAGAAGGTCATGAGATGGAGAAGAGGAAGAGGAAAGAGAATATTTAGCAGAGAGATAGAGAAAAGCTTGGATATATGGTAATTTCTTCCATTTACCTGTCCACAGGTAGTAATTGGAAAGGTCCCATAAAAAATCGGGATCTAGAGAGCCATCAGGTGGCCAATTTGACTTATTTTTAGGGGTTATCTAGGCCATTTTTTAGTATAGAGGTAAGTGAGTCTGGGTGCCTTAACAACCAGCATTAAGTGAAGGGGTTCTAAATTTTCTAGTAGACATCCCAGTGGAGTGGATGGGCTTATTTCCTTGATTGGTTTATTTCCCATAGGTGAAGTAAAAATTGGCAAATTGCTCTTGGAAGCTCATCAGCCCAAAAGCATTAGTCGAGGGGATGCGAGATAGCAGATAACTCTTGCAGGCTGAAAAACTCTGCCAGAGGGCAAAATGCCCAATAGGAAGGACCCAGCAGTCTGATGACGATAACTGTCAAGGCATGAAGCCAAAAGTCAAATGAGGGCTTAAAGCATAAAGTTAGATGTATCGTTCAGGGAGGGTGGTATTTTACCTCACCCATGGGAAATGTACCAGAAGTTATGGTCAGCTAGACGGATCAGTCATGGTCTTAAAGACTGTGGCTGAAGGCTCCCCTGTTTCTAAGAATAAGAGAAATGAAATGTTTACTATGAGTGGGGAAAGAGTGCCTTACCGAATTGTAGCCATCATGGGATGTTATTTCCAGAGAATGGGTAAATGGAAATGGACTGTTGGTTCAGAATCAGGATCCTGAGCCTACCCGCCAGCAGCAGTAGGAATGCTTATGGAGAGAGCCTGACCTAGTTTCACCTCACCAGATGTTCCTTCTGTAGCTGTCACCAATGAAACACAAACACTAGACTCAATGCACCCACGTGGAGTTTATTGTTGGAGGGAAAAAAGGGGGGTGGGGATAGCTAGTGGCCAACTGAAAGTGTGGCTGAGTCCCTACGTAGCACTATAATGAGTGACATAGTGATGGCACATCACAACCATCGCTATGGGGCACGGGGCAGCAGAATGCCAGTTTCCAATGTAAGACCCTCAGAATGAGGAGTCTCCCAGTTTCGGTAGCTACCCCCAAGAACTCAATGTCCAGTCCAGTTGTTGCAACACACAAGAGGCTTTAATGAACAGGGAACGTTTGCACACACAGGCTCCCTTAGCACACAGGCTAGAGAGAAGCCCTATCTCCTGGGCACAGGGGTTTTTAAAGCAAAACCCACAAGCTTAGAGAGGGGGTGGGACCCTCTGTCCATTGAGTATGTGACCCTCTGAGGCCTGATGGTCTCCCTATTAGGGTCAACAGACCTTAGGGCCTCAGGGTATGCTAATTAATCTTGTCTGGGCAAACTGGAGGTACAGTTATCTCTTTGTTTCTTAAGAACCCTATTCACCACCTGCTGACTCACAAGAAAGGAGGGGCAGTGTGAATTCTTGGTATCTTGTTATCTCAGGGCCTTGTGAGAGGAAGTTAGCAAATTCCAAGGCACAGATATTGGTCTGGGTTAGCTTTCCAGGTTAGTCTGTCCTTCATTTCAAGTGGGGGTTTCTTTAACTTTACTTTTTTGTCTTTCACCAACACTTATACCCCTCCAAAGCTTTCCATATTCTTTCCCTTGCATTGTTTCAAATTCATACCCTCTGTTTTCATTAAAATTTAGCAACCAACTGTCTTACCCAGCTATGATGCCTATAAACACAACAATGACCATCCCAGGATGGTTCTGATTGCAGCCCCACAAAGACAGCTTTCGACATCCATTTCCAAGGGATTTGATATTGTCTTCTCACTCTGTGAACACTGCATATTCATGGTGCAGGGTCACACATGCAGGCAAATCATGAAATGAATAAATAAACAAGTCTAAAGAAACATATTTAAAATATTTAAGGAAATAAAACACTTACATATAAAATTTGCATATCTAATTAGAAAACTGTTACTTACTACTGAGAAATGTATGACACTACTGTACCCTTAGAGTCATCTTACCAGGGTCCATTCCTGAGTCAGGGAGTATGGATGAGAGAAAGGATAGTTAATAGAATTAAGAGACAGAAACATAGGATAGTTAGTCATCAGGACAGCAGATTCAGTGCATACTGAATGCCCTCTTTATTTCAGACCTCCAAAGTTAAGTAATCAACCAAAGTAGGGGTCAATCACACAGGACTCCTATTATTATGTATAAAGGGAAAACAGCAACTACTTCCCCTAATCCCAAAGGCACTCTCCATAACTGCATGAATTCTCTCTGCTTTCAGGATGAGTATAAAGCTGTCTGGGCCCAAGCCTATTGTTATTTAGATAAGAGCCATTCACCACTGAGGCCCAGGCATCCTATAGCAGGTAAATTAAATGTCTTAAGGACAATAGAAATGCTCTGATCTCTCTGAAAACATGGCAAGGTGGAATAGATTCCATATATGGTCCCCACAATTCCCCCTTCTTTAATTAACAAAAAAAGTAATACCTGTGCTTCTGCAACAGGATGGATGACTGCACCATGTCTTAGGTCACCTTTTTCAACCAACCAGTGCTTATCTGTCTAAGAATCACACATTTTATCATGTGTGACCTGCCTTAAGTTGCCTGGAGGCAAGAAAGTCTTATCACTCCTGGGTTAACAGCCTCTGTAACAAAGAATGTTGGGGCTGGGGGAGGGGGGGATGCATAGCTGGAAGCCATGCACCCCTAAGCCAACTTTTCACAAGTGAGCTTGTCAGTGCTATATACCATGGGTTTTTACAACTACCACAACACCCTGCAAAAGGAGAGGATGAATCAAGTTAAAATGGCCTTTTAAAATTGCTCTGGGATATCTAAGATGGCTTTGACTCTATCAAACTCTAAATGTGTTTTTCTAATCACAGCGTATCTAAAGACTCACAAGTCATCATATCAAATTCCTGTCAGAATGAGCTCTGACCTCTTACATACATAAGCACTCATGTAGCATAGCAAAGGTTACCAATGTCAATAATTCCAGTATCAGTAACAATAGACATACAATTTGCAGGGTTACAGTTTTCATAATTTCAATTTGATCAAAAGACAATAAATTGTGCTCATGATGGCCAGGATTGAATAATTCCACAATTCCTAACTTTTTCCCTTTTTCCTATCTAAAGTCCAATGTTCCACTGCTTGTGAAGTTCAAAACTAGGTTTGAGATACCACAGTCCTTGTTTCCTGAGTGCTAACTACAAATTTTTGTACATGCCCTGCTCAAAAGCTGAAGAGGGGCTTTTGCCACTCATCATGTCCATAATAATGTTCTAGTGTCCTATATGAGTCCTTTTTTCTCCCAAAGGGAAAAACTGGCAAAACGAGTTCTTTATGGTATAGTTAAGTGCTAAAAATTCAGTCCTTGGCTGGGTCCAGGGTAAAAACTCATGGGTCCAGGAAGTTGATGTGAAAGACCTTCAGAGCATGGACCTTCATGCTCCCACTCAAGAAAGGCAACAACACCCCAAATCACTCACGAGAAGTGGTCTTGATGTAAAAGCATGAGGTCTTTTATATTCCAAATGCACTGGGGTCCACAGTCATGCACCATGCAGGGGTAGAGGACTGAGGACCCTGAGTACAGAATTGAGATAGCTTTTATAGGGTTACAACAACGCTGCACATTTTAAACCAATCATCTCATAGCATTCAGAACCCACACGGTTCAGGCCAATGAATTTAAACCATCCAAGCCAGTGCTTTATAGACCAATCAGTTTTCTTTTCTTTTCTTTTTTAATTTAATTTATTATTTTACATGTCGATCCCAGTTCCCTCTCCCTCCCTTCCTTTTACCTCTGTGCCCCCTCACATGCACCCTGACCACCATACCCTCCCATCTCCCCACCCCAATTCCACATGTAGAGCAATGCCATCCAGGTGGGGACATGTGGATCTGTCAGGTCCTGTCTCTAGGTTAAGGCAGTATCCCTCCACGGGGGATGTGTTCACAAGGTCCTTTTTGTACCAGGGTTACATCCTGGCTCCACTGTCTGAGGTCCCTTATACTGCTCAGTCCTTCTGGCTGAGACCAATATTCAGGGAGCCTGAGTCAGTCATATGTTGGATTCCCAGCTCCTCCTTGTTCAGGTCAGCTGTCTCTATGTGTTTCTGCAACCTGGTCTTGTCCTATCCGTCTGCATTTAGATTCTAGTTCAACTCTGTGTTTAGGTATGGGTGTTTGCTTCAGTTTTCAAAGGTAATAGATGAGGGCTCCATGGATAAGTTAGTTGTTGATCTCACTATCCGGGAAGGGCAATTATGGTAGCCTTTCCATTGTTGCTCATATTGTTAGTTGGCGGCAGTCTTATAGATCTCTAGACCATTCTTTAGGTTCATTTTTCTCTTCAAAACAATATTGGCTCCCTCTTTTATGTTCTCTCTCTCTCTCATACATATATATATGTATGTATCTTCTGTCTTCTATTACTACCCTGACTCATTCTTCCTAGTCGCACGTGTTTTCCTCTCCTACCCCATGCTTTCTCCTACTTCTCCGTCCATTCACTGCTCCCCCCCCACTTCCCCTGTGCTCTGGGGGACTTGTCCCTTCCCCCCTTCTGTGAGGGACATTATATGAATCTCTTAGAATAAACCTTGTATCCTAGTTCCTCTGGTGGTGTGAATTATAGGCTGGTGATCTTTGGATCTAGGTCTAAAATCCATATATGAGCGAGTACATACCATGTTCCTCTTTTTGTGACTGGGTTACCTCATTCAGGATGGTTTCTTCAAGTGCCATCCACTTGCCTGTGAATTTCAAGATTCCATTGTTTTTTCTGCTAAGTAGTGAAAGACCCCCGTAGGAAGACCCTCACTCAAATCTCGGGAATAGAGCGCACCCAGTGAGACACCAAGACCGAACTTGCTGCAATCACACGAGGAAGTTTATTGAAAACCGGATTGAATGAGATCTCAGGCCAGCATGCTGGGGTCGAGACTCATACACCACGCAGGGGTAGAGGAGTTCGACCCCGACCCAAACTTGTGACAAGCTTATAAAGGCAAAAACCACTAAAGAAAGGAGGGGGACTGGGGAGGAAATAGGGGAATTCCAAAGTTACACATTTACTCATCAGTTAAACTATGTGTTAGATTAAGCAACACACCTGGGGCGTTGGAAAATTCCACAGAGGTTATTGGGATATCCTGTGGTTACTCCGGGAACTGCTTTTCTCAAGAGAGTTCTGGGAGTGGCCACCTGCGGGGGATGGGGGCCCCAGGGTGATGAGTCTATGCCCTTACAGACAGCTAGTAATTTTTTCTACTCTTCATTCCCCACTTCTTCTTGTAAATGGCTCTAATCTTAGAGCAATCCCTCAGTTTCTAGTATCTGGTACTGCTGCCTTAAAACCATTACCTGGACAGCACTCATCCTTTCCTTTATAAATGTCACCAGCCTGTTGAGGATACATGGCCCAAAGGTTAGGATCAGCATCAAAATGATTAAAGGTCTGGCCAAGGTGGAGACCAGAGTAGAGAACCAGGGTGACCGATTAAATCAAATTTCATACCATCCTTGGTATGCTTCTCTTTCTCTTTTTCTGTTTTTTAGCCTTTCTCTTAGCTTTGCCATGGAATCTCTGATGACACCGGAATGATCTACATAAAAGCAACATTCTTCCTTTAGGCCGCACAGAGCCCTCCCTCTTTAAGAAAAAGCAGATCTAATCCCCTTCTGTTTTGCAGCACTACCTTTGATAATGAAGTTAATGACTCTTCTAGCTTAGTTACGGACTGCTCCAACGCTCCCAGGTCAGCATCCATAGCCGCTCTAAGCTCATTATAGTAGTAGGGCTGCTGGATAAGGGTGGCCGCTCCAGTTCCACTCCCTGCCACTACTCCTAGTCCTAACAAGAGAGCTAAGGTCAGGGTTACAGGTTCCCTCTTGTAACGAGTACAATGATCAAATTCATCTATGAATGAACTATCATCATGATAGATGATCCTAGGTACCAGTTGGACCAAAATACAAAAGTCCCTAGTACTGTTAAAAAGTGAAGTATGCAGGCAGGGGGTCAGGCCGGTTCCACAGGCCCACCAAGTGTGTGTGTGTGGGGGGTACTAGATATTGATTTGGGCCATCTGTCAGGGTGTTGATAGTTACGTTACAGAGGGGCTGGTGTCTGGTAGGCACTTTGCCTATGCATAGTCCAGTGCCTGATACCGTTGAAAGGGTCAACTTTCCTTGGCTCCCCCAGGGGCAATGCGAATGATCAGAAGTAACATTATAGTTCCGCATTTGAGCTATTCCATCATAATAAGGGGGATTAGAAGCAAAGCACAACCAGCAAGGTTGGGTAGCAGTGGGGTTTGTGTGGTTTAAAACGACAAATACACTATGGAGCAGATTGAGCAGGTGACCCTCGGTCCTCATAGGTGGGTGGGAGGTTGGGATCAAAGGAGGGAATGGATTAAGGCTGGAAGAGGAACTCTCCCTTAGTGATGGGGTGAGACTAGGAAGTCTCTAGGGCTTGGGTAGAGGGTTATCAAGCACCGGATTGGGGCCTACTGGTTGTGCGGGCAGACTCTCTATCTTCATCCTGATAGCTAAAATGAACCCCGGGTCTCCCCCTCCAGTATAGACTCTCTGCCCCCAGTGGTTACCTTTTACCCATTGGCGATCTTGTTTTCCCTGTGTTGTGAAGCTAATATTCAGAAGGTTGCAATAGTTTCCTTTGCATGGCCCCTGAGGGCCACCCGAGGCCCCAGGAGCACATCCAGTCTTATAAGACAGGTACTTAGATGTGTCTCTCTCTCCTTTTTCTGGCTCTTCTGGCTTACGACCCTTTTTTTTTTTTTTTTTTTTTTTTTTTTACTATAATCAGATCCCAGGAGGAGGAAGGATTCCAGTAGGCTTCTCCTATGGCCTCACATCCCCATTTGCCACAAAAGTAACCTGATGCCCCTCCACATCGTCTCTTCATCTCTCTGTTATGTCCCTGCCCGTGGCAGACGTAGAAGTCTGCTGCCTGGAGGTTGGCTCGGAAAAATTGTCCTGAACATCCCAATGTGTTCCCTATACCATGAGGGACACATTGTTCATCCAGGGGTGGTTTATCTAAATTGTCATAATTAGAAAGATTCCAAGCCAGGGAACCGGCAGCTAACTTAACAGATATCAGGGGCAAGATCAGGCCACCAAGTCCAAGGGAGGTGCACTGCGGTTTTTGACCACACGACATCGCCCTCTTCATTAAGCACTTCCCATGTCAGTTTTTGAGGGGCATGAGGGTTATCCCCCAAGGTTAGAGCTATGGCGAAGGCACAGCTTAAGAGGATAGTCACTGGCTGCCACTGTCCAATTATCTTTGCGGTTGTCTTCATTTTGACTGGGTGTCTTTTTTATGTGAGAAGCATGGATCCAGGCAGCAATTCCGTCTACCTTTACTGCTGTGCGGGTAGTTAACAGAACTAGAAAGGGTCCTTTCCACCGAGGCTCAAGCGTGCCAGCACGATGTCCTCTGACCAGGACTGAGTCTCCAACTTGGAACCTGTGGGGCACCGCTGTGGTCCCTGGAGTATAGGCTTCTTTGATCTGATTCCAGATCTGTGTTCTGACAACTTCTAAGACCTTTAAGTGGGTAAACAGAGCAGAGGAGGAGGGTGAGTTAGTGCAAGGATCCAATATCCCACCTGACTCAGTCAAGGGGGGCGGTCCCCCATGTAGGATTTCATAAGGGGTAAGGCCGAAACGTCCAGGTGTGTTTTGGACCCCAAGAAGCACAAAGGGGAGGAGGGTCACTCAGTCTTTGCCGCAGGTCTCAATAGACAATTTAGTAAGTGTCTCTTTTAGGGTTCTATTCATTCTTTCTACCTGTCCTGAGCTCTGGGGTCTGTAAGCACAATGTAATTTCCAATTAGTCCCCACTTGGGTGCCCAACTCCTGACTTACCTGGGCAACAAAAGCTGGCCCGTTGTCCAAACCGATTACCTTGGGGATCCCGAACCGGGACAGGATTACTTGAGCAGTTTCAGACTTGGTGGGAAAGGCTTCCACCCATCCTGAAAAAGTGTCTATAAAAACTAGAAGGTACTTATTACCATATTTTCCTGGCTTAATTTCAGTGAAGTCTACCTCCCAATAAACTCCTGGCCAATCTCCCCTCATCCTTTTTCCAGGTTCTTTGAACGGTCGGGCAGCATTGGTCAAGGTACAGGCTTGACATGACTCTACTACTTCTTTTACTATTGTATTTAATCTAAGAACATAATATTTAGAACCTTTGATTAATTGCCTAAGTTTTTCATTTCCAAGATGAGTTAGCTGGTGTATTCGTCACATAGTCTTGCCCTTCTTTAGAGGGCAGAATGATTCGTCCATCTTTGGTTTTTGCCAATCCATCAGAACTGAGCATTTGAGCTTTTCCTGCACAGGTCATATCTTTGATTAAATCATAATCTTTATAGGTATAGATGAAGCTGGGATCCATGGCTTGCGGGGGTTCTGGTAGGGTTCCAGTTTTCTCCGCCAGCACTACTGCTCCCTGGGCAGTTTGCTTTGCTGTTAGATCAGCCATTTGGTTCCCCTTTGTGACTGGGTCAGTCCCCTTCTGGTGTCCCAGGCAGTGGATGATGGCTAATTTTTTTTGGAAGATGCATGGCTTCTAGGAGGGCCAGGATTTCCTCTTTATTTTTAATGTCTCTTCCTGCTGAGGTGAGTAGGCCCCTCTGTCTGTAGATGGCCCCATGAACGTGGGCTGTGGTAAAAGCATAACGGCTGTCGGTGTAAATGTTGATAGCCTTACCTTCTGCCAGATGCAGAGCTTGAGTCACTGCCAGGAGCTCAGCTCTTTGAGCGGAGGTTCCTTCTGGTAGACTGATAGCTCAAATTACCTGCTTTCCGTCCACCACCGCTGCTCCCGCCCTTCTTTTACCTTCTACCACAAAACTGCTGTCGTCCGTATACCAGTTAGGCACACCTGGTCAAGGTTGGTCAGTCACGTCTTTCCTGGTCCCGATTTCTTAAGCCAGGACGTCAGTGCATAGGTGTATCAGGGTAGAGTCATCTGCTTCGGGGAGCAGGGTGGCCAGGTTGAGAATAGCAGGAGAAGCAAAGGTTATCTGATCATTTAACAGCAAGCTCTGGTAATAGTGTCATCTGGGCGTTTTTCCTCCATCAGTGGGGTGGGGGGGCTGCCGCACAATACTTTCTAAAGCATGGGGAGCAATTACAGTCACACACTGACCCAGAGTGAGTTTATCCACGTCTCTGACAAGTAGGGCTACTGCCGCAATGGCTTTCAAGCAAGAGGGCCACCCGTTGGTAACAGGGTCTAGCTTTTTAGATAGGTAGGCTACCGGCCACTTCCAGGGCCCCAGGGTCTGAGTTAGAACTCCACGGGCTACTCCATCCCGCTCATCAACATATAGAGTGAAAGGCTTAGTCAGATCTGGCAGGGCCAAAGCAGGAGCTGTGAGCAGGGCAGTCTTTATATTATCAAAGGCTCTTTGGTGCTCCTCCGTCCAGGTGAATGGGACTTTTTCTTTAGTAAGTGGGTATAGAGGGGCCACCAGCATGGAGATCCCTGGTATCCAGAGTCTACAAAAACCGGCAGTTCCCAAAAACTCACGTACTTGTCGCGGAGTAGTGGGGGTCGGGATTTGCATCATAGTCTTTTTTCATGCTTCAGTGAGCCACCTCTTCCCTTCTTGGAGGGTGTATCCTAGGTAGGTCACCTACGAGTGGCATAACTGGGCTTTCTTGGAGGACACCCGGTACCCCAACTCACTTAATTCCTTTAGGAGCTTTCTGGTCCTGTCAAGGCACAGTTCCTGGGTCGAGGCTGCGAGCAGTAAATCATCTATGTATTGCAAGAGAGAAATCTGAGGGTTCAGGGCCCTGAAGGGCACAAGGTCACGGTGGAGTGCTTCATCGAAAAGAGTCGGTGAATTCTTGAATCCCTGTGGCAACCTAGTCCAGGTCAGTTGACCCGTATGTCCTCCTTTGGGATCTCGCCACTCAAAAGCGAACAGGGATTGGCTACTCGGATGCAATCTGAGACAGAAAAAGGCATCTTTCAAATCCAGAACGGTGTACCAGGATCATTCAGGCGGTAAGGAACTCAGCAAGTTGTAAGGATTGGGCACAGTTGGGTGAATGTCCTGTACCCGTTTATTGACTTCTCTTAAGTCCTGGACAGGTCGATAATCATTGGTGCCAGGCTTACGTACCAGCAGGAGGGGGATGTTCCAAGGGGACCGGCAGGGAATCAGTACACCTTGTTGTAACAGTCTCTGGATATGTGGTCGAATGCCTTCTTTAGCCCCTTGAGTCATGGGGTACTGCCTGATTGAGACAGGGGTGGCAGCCGCTTTCAGCTCGACTAAGACAGGCGGTACTTGTTTGGCCAGTCCCATTCCAGTCTGCTCTGCCCAAACCTCTGGAAAAGCTGTCAGCCATTCTTTAGGGGGCAAAATCCCAGTCTTGGGTTCATGGAGGCGATATTCCTCTTCTAGACTTAGAACTAAGCATGTTATAGGGGCCTCTCCCCAGGTGACTTCTGATCCCTCTGGGGTGAACTGGACCTGAGCCTTTAGTTTGGTCAACAAGTCCCTCCCCAGAAGGGGCGCAGGGCACTCAGGAATCACAAGAAAAGAGTGGGTTACTTGGCTTTTTCCTATTTCTAAACTTCTTTTGGTTGTCCAGGGGTAAAGTTTACTTCCAGTGGCTCCCATCACCAGAGTTCTTTTTTATCCTAATTGTCCTAATGGTTTAGTCAAACTGAGTGTTCGGCTCCTGTATCCACTAAGAAATTAACAGGGTTCCCCTCCACAGAGAGAGTTACCCTAGGCTCGGGGAGGGGGACCGAGCCCCGAATCCCCTAATCTTCCTCAAGGGCCAGTATTTTGGGGCCCTTTTTTTTCTTTCGGGGGCACTCTCTGGCCCAGTGTCCTTTTTCTTTACAGTATGCACATTGGTCTTTCTCAAGTTGTAGCCTCTGTCCTCCCAGGGGACTCCTTGCCCTGTTGCCCAGGTGTCCTGACTGTCCTTTCTCTGACCTTTCTCAACCTACTACTGCAGCCAAAACCTTAGTCAAATTCCTCTCTTGGCGGCAATCCCGCCGATTTTCCCTCTCTTCTGCCTCCTTTTTTTCTCTTTCTTGTTTTTCTTCCTCGGTCTCTCTCTTGTGATACACTTTCTCTGCCTCTTTTACTAAATCATACAAAGTATAATACTGGAGCCCCTCTAGTCTCTGCAACTTTTTCTTGATATCAGAGGCCGACTGCCCTATAAAAGCCATAGCTACGGCTGCCTGCTGTCCCTCCGAGGAGGGATCAAATGGGGTATATCTCCTATAAGCCTCCATCAGTCATTCCAAGAAGACAGAGGGTGTCTCCACCGGACCCTGTAGGATTTCTCTTACCTTTACCAAATTGGTGGGTCGCCATGCGGCCCCCTAGAGACCTGCCACTAGAGCCCGGCGGTAGACTGTGAGACGCCCCCTACCTTCCGCAGAGTTGTAATCCCTGTCAGGGCAGGCCAAGGGGAAAGCAGCATCTATAAGATTAGGAAGATTGGTGGGGGTCCCATCGGGTCCTGGAACATTTCTTCTGGCCTCTAGGAGGATCCTCTCTCTTTCTTCAGTCGTAAAGAGGACCTGCAAGAGTTGTTGGCAGTCGTCCCAAGTGGGTTGATGAGAATACATCAGGGACTCGAGGAGTCCTGTCAAGCACAAGGGGTTCTCTGAAAAAGAGGGGTGGTTAGTTTTCCAATTGTATATATCGGCCGACGAAAACGGCCAATACTGCTGCAGTGGGACTAATTCCCCTGGAGCTGGGGCGGGTCCATAATCCCATAATGGTAGGGCAATGGTGGAGTCAGGTCCTGCACCAGATCCCTCTGGGCTGCGGCCCCTGCGGCCCCAGCGGCTTCGAGTCCCGGCCGCTGGCCCTATTTCGAAGGCCATCCGGGAGTCTGTTGGGGCCGGCACCTGTGGGGGGGGGTGCTGCATGAGGAACGGGTTGAGGATATGGGGGAGCAGGATGGTCAAGGAGGGAGACATCATCAATTTCAGGATAGATCCGCGGGGGAGCTGATGGAGCGGGCGCCAGGCGGATCTAAAGGAGGTACTTTTGGTTTCACAGCCATGGTCACCACCATCGCCTTCTCTATTCCCGATGTCCAGGGTTTCATCCAGGGTGGCGGGTTTTGGACTAAGTCCTGCCACACGAGAATGTATGGAATCTGATCAGGGTGTCCCCCTGTGGCCTGAAAAATAATTCGCTTGACAGCGGAAATAACAGATAGGTTAAAACTCCCCCCCACAAAGGACATCCCACAACGAAACTTGGCCATTCGGAGGAACAAAAAGTTTGCCAAGGTCCTTTTCTGACCTCGACAGAAAGATTATGAGCTCTAGTCTTAACATGCGTCCAATGGTCCAGAGTCAGTGTTAGTGGGGTCGTCACGGTCTGTCCCATGTCTACCTCTATTAACAAAAATAAGCACGAAGACAGAAAGACAAGAACACAAAAGCAGCTGTCGGCTTCGAGTCAACCCGTAGTTCTGAGAGGAGCCAGACGGCCTAGAAATGGCCCTTTGACACAGGTCGTCTAGGAGAAAACTTATCTCCTGACCTCTCCCCCCATGGAGGTCCACCAGGTGTCCGTGGTCCTCCTCCTGTCCTCCCAGGACAAGAGCGAACAAACGGTGGACACCTGGACACATCTATCCCGGTCCACTCAGCTCCTCCTCCTGGAGAGCGGCCTCAATAGAGCATTTGCAAAAATGAAACTGCGATCGCACCAGATTTTTGAACAGGCCACAAACACAGAGTCACAACAGAACAACAAAAAAAAATTCTTACCTCCAAGTGGGTCTAGGACCCCTGGGTGGTCTCGCAAATCCCGGAAGAGCCCCCAAAATGAAAGACCCCCCTTAGGGAGACCCTCACACAAATCTTGGGAATAGAGTGCACCCAGTGAGACACCGAGACCGAACTTGCTGCAATCACACGAGGAAGTTTATTGAAAACCGGATTGAATGAGATCTCAGGCCAGCATGCTGGGGTCGAGACTCATACACCACGCAGGGGTAGAGGAGTTCGACCCCGACCTAAACTTGTGACAAGCTTATAAAGGCAAAAACCACTAAAGAAAGGAGGGGAACTGGGGAGGAAATAGGGGAATTCCAAAGTTACACATTTACTCATCAGTTAAACTATGTGTTAGATTAAGCAACACACCTGGGGCGTTGGAACATTCCACAGAGGTCATTGGGGCATCCTGTGGTTACTCCTGGAACTGTTTTTCTCAAGAGAGTTCTGGGAGATGCCACCTGCGGGGGATGGGGGCCCCAGGGTGACGAGTCTATGCCCTTACAGACAGCTAGTAATGTTTTCTACTCTTCAGTAGTATTCCATTGTGTAGATGTGCCACATCTTCTTTATCCATTCTTCAAGTGAGGGGCATCTAGGTTGCTTCCAGGTTCTTGCTATTACAAATAATGCTGCTATGAAATAGTTGAACAGATGTCTTTGTGGCATGGATGTGAATCCTTTGGGTATATGCCTTAGAAGGGAATTGCCAGGTCCTGTAGTAAATTGATTCCTTTGTTCCTGAGGAACTGCCATACTCATCTCCAAAATGGCTGTACAAGTTTGCACTCCCACCAGCAGTGGAGGAGTGTTCCCCTTTCTCCACATCCTCTCCAGCATGAATTGTCATTGGTGTTTCTAATTTTAGCCATTCTGGCAGGAGTAAGATGGTTTCTCAAAGTTGTTTTGATTTGCATTTCCCTGATATCTAGGGATGTTGAACACTTTCTTAAGTGTCTTTCAGTCTTTTTGATTTCCTCTACTGAGAATTCTTCTGTTCTGTACCCCATTTATTAATAGGGTTGTTTGTTGTTTTGTTGACTAGTTTCTTGAGTTCTTTGTATATTTTGGAGATCAGCCCTTTGTCGGATATAGGATTGGTGAAGATCTTTTTCAAGTCTGTGGGCTACCATTTGGTCTTGTCCACTGTGTCCTTTGCTTTACAGAAGCTTCTAAGTTTGAAGAGGTCCCATTTATTAATTGTTGCTCTCAGTGTTTGTGCCCCTGGAGTTATGTTCATGAAGCTGTCTCCTATTCCAATTTGTTCAAGCGACCTCCTACTTTCTCTTCTAAGAGGTTCAGTGTGGCTGCATTGATGGTGAGATTTTTGATCCATTTGGACTTGAGTTTGTGCATGGCGACAAACATGGGTCTATCTGCAGTCTTCTACACACCATCATCCAATTGTTCTAGCACCATTTGTTGAGGAAGCTATCCTTGCCCCATTGTTGTATTCTTTTAGATGTTTTGACAAAAATCATTGTGTTCATAGGTGTGTGGTATATATCAGAATTTTCAATTCGATTCCATTGGTCTACCTGTCTATTTTTGTGCCAATACCAGGCTGTTTTCAGAACTATAGCTCTGTAGTAGAGCTTAACGTCAGGCATGGTGATGCCTCCTGAAGTTCTTTTATTGTATAGCGTTGTTTTGGCTATCCTCGGTCTTTTGTTTTTCCATATAAAGTTGATTATAATCTTTTTAAGGTCAGTGAAGAATTATGGTGGGGTTTTAATGGGGATTGCATTGAATCTATAGATTGCTTTTGGCAAGATTGCCATTTTTACTATGTTTATCCTACCTACCCAAGAGCATGGGAGATCTTTCCATTTTTTTTGGCAACTTCTTTAATTTCTTTCTTTAGAACCACAAAGTTCATATTATATAGGTCTTTCACTTCTTTGGTAAGCATTGTGGCTATTGTAAATGGTTATGTTTCTCTGATTTCTTTTTCTGCCTCATTTTAGTCTGAATAAAGTAGGGCTACTGATTTTTTTGAGTTTGCCTTGTATCTGCTATTTTGCTGAAGGTGTTTATCATCTATAGGAGTTCCCTGGTAGAGTTTTTGGGTCATTTATGTAAACTATCATATCATCTGCAAATAGAGACAGTTTGACATCTTCCTTTCCAATTTGGATCCCTTTGATCTCCTTTTCTTGTCTTATAGCATTAGCTAGAACTTCCAGTACGGTATTGAAGAGATATGGAGAGAAAGGGCAGCCTTGTTTTGTTCCTGATTTTAGAGGAATTGGCTTAAGTTACTCTCCATTGAGTTTGATGTTGGCAGTTGGTTTGCTGTATATTGCTCTTATTATATTTAGTTTTGTTCCTGTTATCCCTGATCTCTCCAAGACCTATTTCATGAAAGGGTGTTGAATTTTGTGGAAGGCTTTTTCAGCATGTAGGGAGATAATCATATGGTTTTTCTTTTTCAGTTTGTTTATATGGTGGATCACGTTGACCGATTTTCATATGTTAAACCATCCCTGCAATCCAGGGATGAAGTCTACTGACCAATCAGTTTTCTATAGCCTTGGAGGTCTGCATTTGCCTGGGCTCCTGGGTGGGATGACAAAGCTTATGTACTCACATGTCCTGTCATAAACAGAAAAGAATGTGACCTTTTGTCTACTGACTGCCAGGGGACTGGGTTTGGAATTTAAGGTATTTAGGGCTTTTCTAAACTTCTAGCTTCCTGAGGTCATTGGAGAGTTAGGCTGTATTTTTCCATCCTTTCAGATGCAACAGGCTTGTTGAGAAACTGGAAATCTCCTTTCCTTCTGAAAATCTGGAGCTGATTTTTTTATTTCTTGGACTGTAGAGTCAATGACATCAGGTGGTCAGGAATGCAGCTTTAGCAAGTCTCATTCGAACTGCCTTGACAAGCTCCAGAGGTCTCAGGTCCGGTTTTCCTCTGTTCCATGCATCTCACCAAATGATCTGTGAGCCACTGGGCTCCATTTTCTTCCTGCAAGAAAATACAAACATGCCCTCAACCAAGGACAGGATCAGGCCCTTTCTATAGACTGGTGTATGGATCTTTCCATTTGATTTGAACAAAAGTTGCTCGAGTTCCATCATGCCAGAATCTGTTCACTGCAGATTGCTCTCTGGCATCCAAATTCAAGAAAGTTAAGATGAAGAGTGCATGATTTAATGCATCATGTGGAGACTGGGGCCACAACTCCCCCTCCTTGGTTTTAGAAGTTGCATTTTCAAGGAGCTATGGGCATATTCCACAACTCCTTGCCCTTGGGGCTTATAAGGAATGCCTGTTCTGTGTTCAGTTTTCCACTGAGCACAAAATTGCTGAAATGTTTTATTAGTATATTAAGATCAATTGTCTGTTTTTACCAATTTTAGAACTCATGTTAGTAATACATTTTAAACACTGACTTATCACATGCTTAGTGGCTTCTCCAGTTTGTGCACTGGCCATTAAGAAGCCTGAATATGCACGTATCAATTGTCTCATGCACATATTTTAATGGCCAAGTTCTGCAATATGAGTAACATCCATTTGCCACAAATGGTTAGGAAGCAGGCCTCATGGATTTACTCCTAAATTAGTTACAGGTAAATATTGTGGGCACACATCACATTGTTTGACAATTTGATGTGCAGTCTCTTTAGTTAAACCAAACTGATTTCTTAGAGTTTTACTATCTTAATGATGAGAGGTATGTGATTGAAAGGATGGAAAAATAAAGTCTAACTCTCCAATGACCCCAGGAAGCTAGAAGTTTAAAAGTACTAAATACCTTAAATTCCAGATCCTGCCCTCAGCCAGTAAATAGGCTAAAGGTCACACTCCTTGCTGTTTACCTGACTTGGTAAACTGCTTGTGAAATCCCTGCTGCAGTGACCTAACCTAACTGCCATTTGTCACCCCACCTAGGAGCCTGCATAAATATAGACCTCCAAGGCTATAGAAAACTGATTGGTCTATAAAGCACTGGCTTGGATGGTTTAAATTCATTGGCCTGCACTGCGCAGGCTCTGAATGCTATGAGATAATTGGTTTAAGATGGGTGGGTTTTGTTGTAACCCTATAAAAGCTGTCTCAATTCTGTACTCAGGGTCCTCAGTCCTCTACCCCTGCATGGTGCATGACTGTGGGCCCCAGTGCATTTGGAATATAAAAGACCTCATGCTTTTACATCAAGACTGCTTCTCGTGAGTCATTTGGGGTGTTGTTGCCTTTCCTGAGTGGGAGCGTGAAGGTCCACGCTCTGTGGGTCTTTCATGATCATTGGGTCAATTCTACCTGAGATAAAGTGACTATTTTTGTTAAAGTATCCGCTGACTCATTTTCTACAGCCAGTGGGCCAGTAAAGATCGAATGAGCTCTTATATGACCCACAAAACACGACGACTTTCTTTGATGAATGGCACTCTGTTCAATGGCACTATTTGCTCAAATAGTACTATGACCTGATCATTACTAGTTCCAATGCATGGAACTATCTCTATCACTTGAAGAGCTTTAAAAATATAATGGCTATCAGTATACAAATTAAATGAATCATTCACTAGAAGTTGAAAGACTATTGCAACAGCTTGTAACTCAACTATCTAAGCTGAAGCTGGATCTGTCTGTACTACATATTCTTTACCATCAATAACATAATCTGCTTTTCCATTGGAAGAATCATCAGTAAAAACCAACATAGCATTTTTTTTTTTACAGGATTACAATTTTAGGAAATATAAAAGGATGCATTAACACAAATTGCAGCAGTCTATGACCTAGAAACTGGTTATCATTTTTTTTCCCCAAAATTTGAGCAAAAGTGATTGCCCATGAATCACTGTTTTGAAATAACCAATTAACTTGCTGTTTGGTATAGGGAACATGTATTATGTTTGGTTCCCTGCCAAAATATCTCCTAGACTCCATACAGCACCTATGTACCATATAAGCTACTGCTTCAAAATAAGGATTTAACTGTTTGGCTGGGGAAATAGGTAAGTGCAACCATAATAATGATTCCCTCCTGCCTAAGACAGAAGTCGAACTATGTTGAATGGGAAGTACATAAGCCTCCCATGACTTTTCATGGTCAATATAGCATACCTTCTGATGCTGGATTGCATTCTCCCATTTTAGGAGAACTTGTTTACCTTTTTTCAGTTAGCAGTCTAGCTAAATTAGGATTACCATCTCCTTTCAGGACATCGCTTAGAGGTTTCAAATCACCAGTAGGTGCATTTAAAAAACAACTTAATCATTGGATGTTTCCCAACAACTTCTGAAAATCATTCAATAATCACAAGCTATCTTTCCTAATTTCTAATTTTTTAGGCTTAATTTCTTTAGGATATAACATGTGTTCCAAATACTGAAAGGTGGCTGTCTCTGTACCTTTTCAGGGGCAATTACTAGCCCTGCTCTGGCAAGGTTCTGTTGCAGCTATCCATATGTTGCAAGCAAAACTTCCTCATTCTTATGAGCAAGCACAAGATCATCTATATAATGAACAATATAGACCTGTGGAAATTCCTTCTTAATAACTTGCATATCTTGACCCACAAACTTCTGTCACAACATTGCACTATTAGCCATGCCCTGGAGCAAGATCTTCCAATGGTACCTCCTTTTCGGTTCCTTAAAATTAACTGACTGAGCACTAAACACAAAACTATGACAATCTTGAAGAGCCAAAGAGATGGTGTAAAAACAATCCTTTACATCTATAATAATCTTATAGATATTTTTGGTATAGCTGCAGGAATCTGCAACCTTGGCTGTAGAGCTCCCATTAACTGCATGGTCTCATTCATTTTTCACAAATCTTGTATCAAATTCCATTTCCCTGATTTCTTTTAAATCACAAAAATAGAAGAATTTCATGGGGAATTAGAAGGTGCAATATGACCATTGTCCAGCTGTACCTGCACTAACTGCTAAGCAGCATGTATTTTTTCTTTTGATACAGGCCATTGAGCTGTCCATACTGATTCATCATTTTTCCCATATAATAGGATCTGCATCAAGTACAGGCTTCTCAGTGACCTCTGCTAAAAATGCCCTAATCCTTCTCTGGTATATTTCTCACTAGGGAAGATGGGATCGACTCTCCCCTGATTCTCCCTGCCTAGTGCTTGTTTGGGTAACAATCCCTGCTGGAACATTTGATTAGTTACAACAGCATTGGGGGCAATATAAATATACCTTCATTCAGGCCTTAACATTTTGGACCCACAAATTTACAGGTAAATGAGTGACAACGAATTGCTGAAAAGTCCCTTTATGACCTTCCCCCTCTCTCCAAGCAAGTTTGTCACTACTCTGTTATGGATTCTAAATCTGACCAATTCCTTGCACCTGTGTAATGGTCACCGTCTTTGGCCATGTTGAACGCTATTGACTGGCTGTAATAACTGACCTGTCTGTGCCTGTGTCCAGGAGCCCAGGTTATGCTCTGCTGCTTATATACAAGGTGAATTCTAGGCACTGCAAATTGATGGCTTGTAACCAACAGGCATCAGATGAGCCAAACCCAGCTCTCCCTATCTTATCTCTCTTAATCTGGTTCTTGGTTTTCTCTTGGCAGAGTAAGATCAATTGAGCAAGCTCCCGGCCTGACTTTACCACTGATATTCCATTTGGAGAATGAGTTATAACCTTTATTTCCCCTTCAAAATCAGCATCAACCATTCCAGGTGCAACAAAACCTCTCTGCATGGTTGTGCTACTTCTCCCTAACAACAATTATACTGTGACAAGCAGCAATGGACCATAAATACCAGTGGAAGAGCCAGCACCCTCATCTCTGGGGTCAACACCATCTAGGTTGTTGAGCAGTCTGGCACTTTCTGGCTGTGCAGCGGTCTTGAATGGATTTCCCTGAGGGGGAAACTGCTGTGGAATTGCCCCATAGATTTGTCTCAGGTCCTCAGGCAGCCCCTTAGGTAGTTTCCCTGCAAGGCATTCCCATCCCTATCCCCACCCCCCATCTTTCTTAGATTTACATTCATTTACCCAGTGTTTTCCTCTCCTATGTCTCGGCACAAACCAGTTTCTCCTTTTACTTCTCTGTTAGGACACTGCCTGACCTTTTTGACCACATTCAAAGCAACCTCCAGAAGAAGGCTTGGTGCCTTTCTTCCTTCCTATGCCTTGATTTCTCTGTAGGGATAACATATCCTTAACTGAAGTCCCTTGTAAAGCAGCAGCCACAGATAAACCCTGCATATACGCTAGTTCAATATCTGAACAAATTCAAATAAATTCATCTATGTCACCTTTCTTTCTATAAGGTCTTAGAGTGGCCTGGCATGCAGCATTAACATTCTCACAGGCTAGCTGTTTTACGATCAAGAATCCAGCCTCCGCATCTCCCATTATTCTGGATGATGCCTGCATTAGCCTAGACACAACATTCTGAAACAATTCATCGGGTCCCTGCCTGTGCCCCAGCAGCTTGTTCCCGGCTTTCTTGGCAGCTGCGCCAATCTCTGTATACACTGCTACTTCAAATCCTAATTGTTGATCTATATCTCTGTACTGCCCTTCACCTGGGAGCATATCGTAAGAATCCCGAAGGTTTTGTGCTGTGTTCTTCTCAGCTGCAACCTGGCACTGCTCTGCAAATGCTGTCTTCCACAACACATAGTCTCCTCCTGATAGGCAGGATTTGGCATCTCCTGGGGGTAAAGCTTCTATATTCATGTTCTCTATTAGCGTCTGGGTAAAAACCGCTACCGGTCCATACTGAAGACAAACTGTCTTAGTTCCTTGAGCTGTTTAAATGGTATCGGTGTATGCCCTGTAACTAGATTTCCTTGTGTATTTCTTTGCTCGATTACAGGAAATGTATGAAACCCCTATACATCTTCTCTGTCCACTGCTTCACTAACACTAGCTTGTACTGGAGACACCTGACCCGCTGCAACTGTTTGCTTTGATTTGGAGGGTTCCAATATATACTATACTATACTTAGGTAAATCTATACTAGCCACTACAGTAGGCAAGGAAATGCTTCTGTGGTCTGAGGAAATTTGCAGAGATTTCATCTCCTGCAAGAATGATTCCACTAAATCGTTCAAGCCTCTTAGCTCCTGCTGAATCTTACCACTATGTTTCTGCCTTTCTGCATCCCTAGTCAAATGTGAGGGAAGTAAAGACTCTCCATTCTGGTACTTAGTAACTTTCCCTTCATGCTCATTAGAATCATGCTGACCTGTGCATGCTTTTTTATCTAGCAGCTCCTCTCTAGGCTCAGAGGGTTCTGCCAGTCTGCTGACCAGTTCAGGGGTAGAAACCTCCTGCCATCTGATTCTAAATTCTCCTGTATAAGCATCCATAACCAAAGAGTATCTGTAGATATGCTTTCAGGTCCACACCCAAAATAATGACGTTGGGTTTTCAACCGCCTACATTCCAGGTATTGGAGTCTACAGTCCCATGGTTGGGAAACTCAGAATATACCTGCTTTACAAATTCTAAAAATTTCTGTAATCATTGCTGCTCAACTTCTATTCCCTTTGTTCTCAAAGTATCTCCAAGTGACTGTACTGTCAGCTGCTTACTACTTCTTTGTCCTGTTTTTACAATTATATGCAATTTTACTCCTGACTTTATAAATGTTCACTCACCATACTTCAATTTTTTCCAAGTGTTCTCTTCATACCTGTCCACACACAATGTCTATTTGTCTGTGGTGTCCATCACTCCCCCCCCCCCCCGGACTAAGTCCCGCGTTTTTTGGCGTCATATGTAGGGCACTGTCTTTGCGCAGCTGCAATCAGAACCAGCCCAGTGTTCCCAGGTTCACACTTGAGTCAGGCAGTGTGGATGAGGTAAAGGATAATCATCAGGAAAGCAGATTCCGTCCATAGAGAATGCCACGTTTATTTCAGACCTCCAAAGGAGGGGTCAATTTTAGAGGACTCCTATGTATAAAGGGCAAACATCAACCACTTTGCTTAATCCACAACTGCACGAATTCTCTGCCTTCAGGATGAGGGTAAAGGTGTCTAGGTCCGAGCCTATTGTTATTCAGCTAAGAGCCATTTACCACCAAGGCCGAGGCATCCTCTAGGAGGTAAACTAAATGTCTTATGGGCAATAGAAATGCTCTGAGCTCTCTGAACATGTGGCAAGATGGAATGGATTCCTTATATGGTCCCGACAGATACCGAAGATGTCAAGCTGTCATATAGGTGTTCGAAATTGAACCTGGGTCTTCTGGAGGAACAGCCAGTAATTTTAACTGCTGATATACCACTCCAGCTCCTAGTTTCAAAATTTTGCATCATACTATGAAATGACAGATTACTTATAAAAAAAAAAAAAAAACATTTGTTTCAAAAACTAAAATGGATCAAAGAAATACGATTGTCATAGTTAGCTTGTTTATATTAGTGGTTGTTTTACTTAATAAGCAGAGAAATAGGCCTTTCAAGCTAAGTATACCATAATAAAAAAATAATGCATTTATGCTGTCCTAAGTTTGGATATTTAAATTTGCATCAGATTTAACCAGGGAGAAATTGACTTCATTTAAAACAGAACTTCTATTCTATTGAGCAGCTACTATTCTGACATTTCTACTTTATAATGCTTTCTTCTCACCTCTGACCTTGATTTATTATTTACTCTCAATGCCTTGTCAGTTACTCTAAGTTTATAATACTGAGACTTCCAATAAATAGATAATTCTGGTGTTTAAAACTCCATATTGTTATTCTGTGATGATTCTATACTAATTCTTATGATTTTCACTGAATGTAGATCCCTATTTTTATCTTAGTGTTCTGTAGTGTACTCACATGATGACACTTTACTATGATTTTACCTTGACTTAGTAAAATATGAGACGTTCTGCCTCCTTAGCACAGCTGCATGTGCCAACAATGTACACATCAACAAAACTATCAGCAGGAGACATTACAGTGTAAGTCATATCTTACTGAGTGAATCCTTTCCTCCTATGGAATCCCTGTGAACATATAGAGAATGTGGAGACAACAACAACAACAAAAAGAACAATCAAATTCAAATCTATATGTATTTTATATAGCTGATTTTTTAAAATAAACATCATTTAATATATTTAATATGTACAAAGTTGAAGAAATGATTTTGTTGAAACAAGCTGGTGTCCAAGGGGATTGACTCAAAAGACAGTGGCATAATCAGAATACTTTAGGATAGCTTTTAATGATATACTTAATCTTAGAGTCTACAAATCCAACTAAGCAGGATTATTACATTTCTCTGGTCAGTTCTAGAAAGGTAGAGGCATTGAAGTAGGACTTGTTCTGGTTTGGATAGATACATTCCAGTACCATAAATTTTTTTTCCATTTTTATTCCTTAAAGGGTAGTTCCTCTTTCCCCTTAGAGTCTTCTTTCTTATTATACAGTCTTACAAGAAAGACAACTTTAGATGATTCTTAATGAATTCCTGTCTCTATCCTATGTGTGCAAGTTGTGATTGTTTTACAATAAACTGATTTGGAAAGAAATTGTATGAAAAGTTATCAAAGAATGGGCAGCTGGTTAAAACAAGCATTTGTTTTTCATACTTGTTAAAGCTTGTAATCCCACATTTATAACACCAGTAGATTCTATGTCTCACATAGGCCCATTTCCTAGCTTACACACAGACACATTTCCAATGTACCTTCATGTGGAGAAAGTTCCGACGAGGAAGAGTTCACATCTTTCAGAACATTCATTTCATTGTTGCAGCTCCTGATGGCATTGTCCATGTCTTATATCCTCCCCAGTTTCACACTTGCAAATGCATCACATTAAGTACTATAGTTTCAGCATACAAATTTTTACAGGACATAAATATTTGGGCCATAGCACAAACTAAAATGCAGTAGTGGCACAAGTTTAAAATTTGAAGTGTCATGATTTAATGAAGCCATTTGTTTCACATAGATGTGTTAAAAGAAAAGAAAAGATGTAGAAAGAGGCAGACATTAGTACTATCACACTGCTTGCTCCTTGTCAAAAATTTGTTTGTTTCCATCTTCCACAGGATAATCCACCTAAGGATTAGCTGGATAGTGGCTCCCAAATTATGTAATAGAGTTGCCATGGAGGACACTAAGTTTTATTGAATTAAAAAATACAAAACATTTTATTTTCTACAAGTTTGGAGGATAAGGGATTTTCTTTTGTGGGGAAATAAATTTAGAAACACCTGAGAAGAACGTGGTGGTGAAGGGCTGGTACTGATTGGCATGTAGATAGATCAGGCAAGGAAAAGAATCTGAGATGAAGAAAGCCTGCAGTTCAGGCTGCAGCTGAGGTCAACTACTTCTTCCAGAATTGGGTATCAGTATGAACCAAATATCCATAAAGGGTCAGTGATAAGACTTAAAAGTAAGCCAGGTCATGTTAGGGCTGTTGCTCTCCTGGTCATTTTTCTTCTTTTCTCTCCTTTTATCTTTCTCAGACACATTTGCTTCTGAATATTTTTTAACAATATTAAGACATTAGACTGAATTGAATAGGTGATTACTATTTAAATAAACAAATCATACAGTTCAATATACCATATATATATATATATATATATATATATATATATATATATATATATGTAAACATAGGAGGAAAGAAGTACATAGAGATTTGCAGCCTAAGAATGGGGAATTGGTAATTGGAACTCCTTCTTAGATATAAAAGGTGAGTGTAAGTTGCATAGTGGTTTGTAAGAGAATAAGTGTGCCTAGAACCAGAGTTCAGGATATGTAAGTAGTTGGCACAGTTCAGCTGGGGTACCTCATATTTCCAAGAAACAAAGTTGAAAAGATGGGCAGGGACTAGTTTTAAAGCAATCGTAAAAATATAGTTTAGACATCATGTAAAGGTCGATGGAAACTTTTGAAGGATTTTAATCAAGCAACAACATGATTAGATTTGAGTTTTGAAAAACCACTTCAGCTGTCATGTAGGGAAGGGATTAGGGAGAAATGAAATTTATCTATTATTCATTGAGGTATAGAAATTTGTTAGGAAGCCATTTCAAACACAAGATATCTGTTCAAAAGGCTTAAAACATAGTGATAAATTCTCATTTTGTGACTTAAAAGAGCCACATTAAGAAGGAGGAGGAGGAGGAGGAGGAGGAGGAGGAGAAGAAGAAGAAGAAACAGAATGGCAGCTCAATCATATTTGTCTATGTGAAGTTTATTTTGTCTGTGTGTAATGTTAATATGCTTGTCTATATGAAGTTCTATCATGTTTGTTT
Organism: Phodopus roborovskii; assembly: GCF_943737965.1. Classification (NCBI taxonomy): domain Eukaryota; kingdom Metazoa; phylum Chordata; class Mammalia; order Rodentia; family Cricetidae; genus Phodopus; species Phodopus roborovskii. The sequence goes on along the minus strand of NW_026125391.1, from coordinate 28,303,211 downwards.
GTGTGTAGTGCTATTATGTCAGTCTGTATGTAGAGGTATCATGTTTGTCTGTGTGTAGAGTATTGTACTTGTCTATGTATAGTCCCATCATGTTTGTATGTGTGTATTGCTACCATTTTTTGCCTATATGTAGTCTTATCATATTTGTCTTTGAGTAGTGTTGTCATGTGTGTCTGAGTGTAGTGCTACGGCATTTGTCTATGTGTGGTACTATCATGTTTATCTGTATAGTGTAGTGATATCATGTTTGTTTATGTGTAGTGCTACCTTTTAACCTTGTAGGCATATTTTTGTAAATTTACTTTTCTCATAAACCTGTAGACACATCAACCTCATATTACCATGACAGCTTCATCTTTATTGTTAAAAACTACTACTACTACCACCACCACCACCACCACCACCAATACTTCAAGGATACTCAACATGGTCCTTTCTTCAATATTATGTGAGCTGAAGATGAATCCCTTCAGGAGATTGATAGAATAATTTTCTAGGATTTCACCAATTCTTCTGCTTTTAGAAGAGTCCATGGGTGACAGAAATAAAAAAAAATATTAACCCATATAATTCTAAATTCTAAGCCTAAGCTTAAGCCTAGAAGCTTTTAAGTGACAACAGCAATTACTCACAACATTGCTCTGTGAGACCTAGCTTCCATCACAAGTGTGTTATGTATTCTTTCAAGACCTTGATAAATGGTAGAGTGATAAGAGGCTCTGCGAGGACTGACATTGAGAGCTTGCAGGTTGGAGTTTTTTGTTCCCAACAACAGCCAGAGCATCAATATTTGGTACTGCTCCCTCAGGAGAATTGTTCATAGCACAGAATTATCACACAACATAACATAGAAGACAGTGTGACCCCAAGAGAAACCAGAAAAAGATTGGCAAGAATAAATGCCAGGTAGAACATGGGCTAGGAAAGGAGCCTAGAGAATAGAGAATCTCATTATAAGTTTGGGGGTATTTTAAATTTCTAAAGGTTTCTGTTCACACAGACATATTCCATTAAAATTACAAAGTAACTTTAAGTCTTCCTTTAATCTTACTTGAGTTTTTAAAAGCTTTATAATATATTACCTCTTTCCACATGTACATTTCCTGGTGAGATTCATAGCATAATATAGATTGTTACTTGGCAGCTGAGGAAACATTGGTACCAAAATTTAGGGAGTTTATCAAAGAACAAGAATCAATTAATAACAGAGCAAAGACAAGAATCCAGTTCAACATCCTATTCCTACTCTCTCCCCACTGAATGCTCTTAAAAAATAGATCTGAATGTAGTTATTGAGTTCTGCAATGGATCAAAAACTAAGATCTATGTGGTTCATGATATCTGTGTTTTGATTATTTCAGTACCCTCCTTCACTACCACATCGTTTGGAGACTGAACGCATGCTGACAAAGAAGAAAATAGCAGAACATAAAAAGAGTTATTTTGTCAAGGACAATTTTTATTAGAATCTTATTTTGAAAGTTTTTCCTGTTTCTGTGTAGATACATTTCTTATTTCTTTTCTTATTCATATTTTTAAGATGTTGAAAAAAAGATTGGAAAGAATCTATATGGGAATTTGTTTTAGCTGAAACATGAGAGTATCAAATATATTAAGAGCATTTCAATAGATTATGAAGAAAAGAAACAAGTTAGAAAGAGTGATTTTCATTAGTTTTCCATAGCACATACTATATGGAGTGCTACGAGGAAGTTGTACAGCCAGAGAGGTGGTGGTGGTGGTGGGGAGACTTTTGTCTAGTACCTTTGGTAGAGAAATGGTAACTGTGGAAGCAATTAATTTATATTTCACATAGCCCAAGTCAATGTGTGATAGATATAAAAGTGGACAAGTTTGGTTACGTTTCTTCCTGCTCAAAAAATTAGAAAAATAACTCCACACTATAAAGCAAAAAGGGACCTAGAAAGGCATCAGAATAGCTATGTCCAGACAGGTGTACTGCTAAATATCACAGGAGACAGGGAAACTACTGAAAGGCTGGCTATGAACTGCCCTCACTTCCCATTTTCTCATGCCTCTGCATACCTGTTTTCTTTTATCTTTCACTCATATAAAGTTGCTGATTCACCATACACATAACTACAAATAGCTTTTTAATATTCACAATTTTATAAGTTTTTAACTTTTCCAATATTTTCAAATCTCCCCTAGCCTCTCCCTATATTTATCTCCTCCTCACACAGCAATCCATGGCAGAACAGTTTATACCACCATTGCATATACCCTGGCATTTACTCATGGACCCATGGATTTATTTTCTTCACTGACTTTAATCTCCATCCACATATTTTTGTTTTATTTTGTTTTAAAGAGAGGGTTTCTCTGTATCTTTGGAGGCTGTCCTGGAACTTGCTCTGTAGACTAGACTGGCCTTGAACTCATAGAATCCTCCTGTCTCTGCTTCCTGAGTACTGGGATTAAAGGCATGCATCCCCACTGCCCAGATTACCTGCATTTGTGTGTGTGATTAAGTGTTTCTTTGATAGAGGTCACTTCTACTTTATTCAATTGTCTGTGGTTAGATAAGATGATCATACACACAAAATAAACGCAAGATAGAAATTGTCAAACCCTTGAAGGATATCTTAAGCTTTGTTTATGAGAGAAATGTGTAACTGAAGAAACATAAGAAATTTTGGGACTGTGATAAATCACTAATTTCTTGGGAAACTGGTAGAAGGTAAAGCTTCATTTGTAAAATTGAGAGGGGATGAAGGCAAGTGATAATTATACAGTAAGAGAAATGACCTGTAGTATGTTTAAGAAGAAATAGGCAAATTGGGTTCAAGTTTCTTGTTGTACAGCTTTGGAAATATTTGGAATAATCTTTATGTATAAAACATATTCAGGGTAGATTTGTTGTTTGAGTTTTAGAAATCTTTAGTTAACTTTTCTTAAATGATGAGATGAGTAAATCCAGAGACACAATTGTTCAGTGGCTAATGGTCATCTTATCAACATGTGCACATGCACGCACGCACACACACACACACACACACACACACACACACACACACACTCACACTTGCACTTAGACCATGTTTTGAAAATCAAAACGTATTAGGAGAGGAAAGTCAGAGGTGGCATAGAGATATAGGAACATTGCATGGTTTTCAAAATTTATATGATGTATGTTATAATTAGAAATAGCAGTGGTGAAAGGCATAGAAATTGTGTGGCCCACTGTGGTAGCCACAACTGGATGAGGAAAAGGAAATAGATACTAGTCAAATCTACTTCAGAGTACCACTTATCACTCCATGCTTTTGGTAAAACAACTACGCTGGGCTTCCTTTCTCTCACTTGAAAAGTAAGTTAATTATAGAACTTAATTCATAATTTACCACTGAGGCTAAGGCACATAGTCAGTGGAGGAATAAGTTGTATCATCATAAATTGTTGTAAGGAGAAAGTAAGTAGAGGGACAACCTGGGTAAAGGAGGGAGAAAAAGAGTGCTTAAACAGTACCTTCTGGAGAAAAACAGGTGTCAGAGTAAGCTCAGATAGGGAAGTCACAGATATTCCTGGAGACCATCAATGGACTGAGGGAGGGGTGAAATGTGGGCATTTTGACAAGAGTCATGCAATCACAGATTTCGCCTCCCATTTCTATCTTTGACAATGCACAATAATATCTACACTGCGAGGTTGCCACAAGAACATTATAAGAAGCATTATATAGTGTTATAAACTACAGTAAGAGCGTTGGTTGCTTTAACTGTCATTATGACTGTTAACAGGCTAGGGGCAGTACATTATACTCACTGACGAATCCATCAGCTTCCTGTATCCCCCACTCCTTTTGCAGGCATCCACACCTATATGAAGCATATCAGTGAGTAAAGTGCACAGAAATGATGTGGTTTCTTTCCCAAATGAAAATGTGAAGAGTCTACGTATGAATCAAAAAAAAAAAATTACTTTTTAAACTGCCCAGCAAATGGGACATTCCAGATGGCAGAGTCACTGTGTTCATGTGTAAAACAGAGTTTTCCTTTCCACTTCATCTAGATTAACATCAATAATGCATCTTTAATGAAAATACACTTTTCTTTTATTTTGATAGCAATGTCATAGTTAATTTGTTGAGCTTGCCTCACAGAGCCTATCCTCATGAATTCTGTCATTTATTTCCAGACCAATGGCAGTTTCACATTCTGTATATCTTATTTCTAGGAATATATTAATATAGAGCCTAGTTATTTAAATATCATTTCTATTGAACACCGATCATTCTCTCTGTAAATGTCAGTTTAAATTACATTTAAAGGGATTAATAAATTATTATTTGTTTGTTGGTTTTATGCATATTTGAGGAACAATCTCACTCGGGCTAGAGAGATGGCTTGTCTGTTAAGTCAGCATTCTGCTTTTGCAGATGACCTGAGTTAATTCCCAGAACCCATGTCAAGTGTCTCAAAGCTGCATGCAAACAAAACTGCCTTTTACAGAAGATCCAACACCTCTGGTCTCTTTAGGCACCTGCATTAACCTTCACATGCCTACATACATGCATGTGAAATGCCCGCATATGCGCACACACACATTTACAAATACTGTTAAAAATAATAAAAACATGTCTTTAAGAAACCATCAAAAATTCCCTACAGGTCTGCATTTTTCTCTGAGCCTGGCTCTATGTTGCTGTAGAAAAGTGTGTTAGCATCATTAACCTAAATGTTGTGTTGTGGTTTGTAAGGAGTACAGTTTTTCTGCCTGCCACCACTGGTCTTGTCCCGCCGCCACGCCACCAGCCCCAAATAATACGCAGAGACTCTGTATTAGATATTATGCTGTTGGCCCAGTTACTTGTTTCATATTGGCTAGCTCTATCATAATTATTAACCCATTTCTGTTGATCTATGTATTTCTCTTACCTGGGAGCCGGCGGCATACTGCTTTCTCCAGACTCTCCATCTTGACCCCTCCTTTCTACTTCCTATTTCCTCCTTGTCTCCTAGTCCCTCCTATCTTCCTTTCCTATTGGCCAACAGTGCTTTATTATTAACCAGTATGAGAAACATATACAGAATGACATCTCCCATCATCTCCTCTTTTCTGTTTAAATAAAAAGAAGGGTTTTAACCTTAACATAGCAAAATATATTACATAACAGTTATCAAATAAGAATCACAGTTAACAATATTTAGTCCATTAACATTTAGCAAGATTTAAGAAATTATTCCATCATCTATTCCATCTTTGTGAGTCTAAAGTCCTATATGTAACTTATCTTTAATCCTGACTAAGGAAAACTATAACCATAACTATCTGTCTTCAACTCCCTCAAAGACCACAGAAGGATAGTATATAAGCTCTAGAAATGACAGAGACAACTCACTGCCTGGTCACCCAAGGTTCTTTTGTAATCTTCCATCTTCAGCCCATAGGCCATAGTGTGTCTAGCAGACTCTTCAGCAACGCAGGAAACTTTAAACTGTCTTCTTGTATTGGCAGTTTATCAGTCACTTTTCTCTGTGTCCTGCATACTGTCTCGCAGACTCTTCCATGAAGCAGGAACTCTGTAGCAATGTCCATCTTGAATCAGCAGTCACTTTTCTGTGGGTCCTGCATGTCCAGTTTATACAGCATAAAGTCAAACAGTCCAGACAAGAGCAGTATCTTGTCCAAATGGCTAGTCTTGCCATATTGGAAGTAAACTCCATAACGTGTTTTTTTAATGTCCATCTTCCTTTCTGACGCAGGTGGTGTTGCCAGGAGCATTTATGTCTCATTGTCAAGTAAAACCCTAAACCACTTTAAATGCCATATTCTGTAGGTTTTTGAAAGGTTTGAAGAATGCCTATTTATCTCAAATACATCTCTGTGTATCTTGAAAACCTAACTAACTTAACTCTAAGTTTTGACTATCATAGGTAATTATCTATAATCTGTACTACATTATACAATATTTTTCTGAATGAACTATATAAACACAATACCTAAACAAAAGGAGAAATATATACATCACAAAATTGACCTTAAATTGTATCAATAAATGAAAATCCATTCCAAAACAAACTATGCATATCTATACCATAATTTCCCTTTTACCTTTAAAAAGATATTGGTTGTGATCCTTAACCATTTATAACCAAGTCCATTTAAATGAAAACAAACATTTATAAACAATATTTGGGAATTTGGGTGTCGTTCTTTCCAAACTACTTCCTGCTGATAGGGGGCGCTGTCATGGGGATCCTAAGAAGATGCAGAAATCCTGGCTGTAGTCTGCAAGTCTGCCTTGTTCAAGCTGTTTTGAATGTTGGATCATCAGGAACTCTGTTTCAGGGGGTCTGGCTTGCTCAAACCACATTAGTCTGCAAGGAATCCACAGCTTTTCATTTTCTGTGGAAACAAAAATAGAAATCCTTTTCCCCAGTAACTTGTCCTTGAACTTAAATGTTGGAGTCAAAGCATTTTTAAAATACATAAATTGAATTAATCCAGCAGCATTTCCTTTATCAGTTGTTGTCATTTTCTCAGCAGTCAAACAATGTAGAGACAACACAATAGCATACAGTAACCAGATTCTCTCTGAGCTTTTCATCTTTTTTTTTTTTTTTTAAATGCCTATGTATTTTTTTAAAACACACTGTAAACTTTTAGCACATTTTCTTAATGTGAATCTGTCTTTACTGTAAATCTTTATCTTTTTCTGGCCATGAGTCTTTATCTGTTAAACAACAACATTGTTAAAATGAAAGTCATAGCTGTGTCAGCCGCAGTTTACCAAAGATGGTGGCGGGTACTTTTACCGCCAGCACGGAAAGCTGTGCTTACCGCCTTGGACAGTGCTGCCACCCAGAAAGCATGCTGCCGGCTTGGAGATGTGGTCACTGCCATTGCTATCTCTCATACACACCAATAAATTGTTAGCAGAGTTATTTAAAAGCTGTGCGTTTTTTTGCCGCTTATTCAAAGTAAGGAATCTTCCCTTAAAGGAGCCGCGCAAATATCTGCTTGTCTCTAGCAAAGCAGAGTTCAACTGAGAAAAATGCTGCTACCAAGAAACCTTGCTTGTCTCTGTTCTTTTGTTTCTAAAACCCTTTTTTAAGCTTTTGTTAAATTTTAAGTGGAAGTTCTTATTAACCACGTGGGCGCCATTTGTAAGTCATACGGTTTTTCTGCCCGCCACCTGCTCTTGTTCCGCCACCAAGCCAGCCCCAAATAACACACTGAGACTCTGTATTAGATATTATACTGTTGGCCAGTTACTAGTTTCTTATCGGCTAGCTCTGTCTTAATTATTAACCCATTTGTGTTAATCTATGTATGTCCACGTGTTCTTCTTACCGGGAGCTGGCTGCCGCATACTGCTTTCTCCAGACTCTCCATCTTGACCCCTCCTTTCTACTTCCTATTTCCTCCTTGTCTCCTAGTCCCTCCTATCTTCCTTTCCTATTGGCCAACAGTACTTTATTATTAACCAGTATGAGAAACATATACAGAATGACATCTCCCATCAGTGGTTAGATTCTGGAAGATAAAAAACACACTCTTTGAGTGACCTGTAAATAAAGTACAAGCTATCAAAACAGCTTCATTGTTTCCAAGAAAACTACAAGTCATCTATAAAATAAGCTTTTCCTGGCTTAGTTTGTAGAGAAAAACAAACAGCAGGCATATGTTGGTAACATTGGTCCCTGTACATGTGCACGTGTGCAAGCACACACACACACACATGCACCCACCCACACACACACACACACACACTCACTCACACACACTAGCAGCAGCAGCTGACATCATGACATTAAGTTATAGTTAGCCAATGAGACATGAAGATACGAAATAACATCATTTGCCAATGTTGCCTCTGAACATAAATCATAGTGTCTGAGCTCAGAGTCCTTCAGAGTCTCACCAAGGAGTCACTGTTAACTGTGAAATCTGAAATGTCAAGCAGTCACTATCACAGGTGACACAGATGCCTCTTTTTCTGCTTTACGTTTCCTCTTAGTTTACTCAACAAACCTATTGACACACAAGGGTATGTTCAGAACAGCTAAATAAAATATAAAAATTACTTTACTGTAATGCTTTGGAATCTACACAGGGGCTTAACATAATGCCTGCATTCACCAATGTCATCACAGGGAAGTGAGTGTTTTTATGCCTGGTGTCACTCAGTCTTATTAGACCAAAAAAAAAAAAAAAAAAAAAAAAATTTTTTTTTTCTGAGCTCTTGTGGAGTCTGAGGGAGCATTTTGTAGTAATAAGAATAGTGTGTGTACATATTGTTTTTGATAAGATAAGATAAGTTTTTGATAAGAGCAGTCTTTCTCTTACTTCTAATATAATATGTGGTTTTGGCGATATAATTCTTATTTTTTTCATGTCTTATTATGTTTTCTTTATACATTTTGTTTATTTAACATACCAAATTGCGTTATTTGAAAAGAATAATTGTCTACTGAAAACCCAAAAAAGTCATTCACTTATATGAATAAGGTAAAAATATTTCCTTGTGTACATGACTTGTTAGAAAATAATGGAAAATAATAAGAGCAGCAATACTACTTGATCAAATTAGAAAAATTGAAAACACCCAGGATAAGCAGCAACCTAATAATGTATACTAGAAGGGAGGCACTCCTTCAACTCAAGCTGTGGGAAAAATGCCTTTTTCCTCCATAGCATAATTAAAAATAATAAAAATAAATATTTTAAAGGAAAAAAGAAATCCAGGCAGTGGTGGCATGTGCCTTTAATCCCAGCACCCAGGAGGCAGAGAGGCAGACAGATTTCTGTCATTTTGAGACCAACCTAGTCTACAGAGTTAGTTCTAGGATAATCAGTTATACAGAGAAACCCTGTCTTGAAAAATACAAAATGACTAAATAGAGGCAGATAAATAAATAAATAAATAAAAGAATTTGAAAGCAGGTACAGAAGAGGTGGCTTGGTGGTGCAGAATGGTTGTTATTATAACAAGAGACCGAAGTTTGGTTCCCAGAACCTGTGTGATAGCTCATAAATGCTGTAACTCCAGCTCCAGGGAGATCATACACAATCTTCTGTCCTTTACATGTTTCATCATACATGTGCACATATATACTTACACAAATTGACATACATATACATAAATAGAAATAAAAATTGTAAAAATGCTAAAAGGGTCCTTAATAAGTAGAAACATACAGCTTGAAATGTGATACATAAAAATTTGTGTTTATTCAACTTTAAATGACTTAATTACTTTGGATTAAAATTATGTAACAGTGACATATAAAAGGATGCTAAGTTCATTCCGTATGAATGAAAATATAATACAGTAACATTTATCAAAAGTCCTGAGATTTATCCTACAAACATTAATATGGTGTAAAATTAATATAAAATTGTCATATGAATTCATATTTAAAACAGAATGAAAAAATGACCATTTTTAAATGTGTATCAGATTTATTTCATGATGAACATGAACCAAATTGTTAGGGAAATAACAGATGTGGTTTTAACCAATAAAATAAAATAAAATTTGGGCTTTATAACACATGTTAAAATGAATTCCAGACTGTTAAAGGATTTGACTATACAAATAAAAATCACAAAATAATTAGAAGAAAAATATTTTAAAAATGTATTTTATTCACTGAGACTTGAGTTATATATAGCCTGTGTGAGTTGGATTGGGGATAATGGGAACCAAATGTGTAACCTTTGGAATAGTACCCAGTTCACTTACCCACTACGCCATCTCTATAGTCCCAAGCCACAGTATATTCTTAACCTTTATCTTTCTTATATTAGAATACCCTCATCCAGCCTTTGTTGACACTGCATTTGGTACACATCAATTAAACAAAAAGAAAAATAATTTAAAAAGAAGATGCATTGGATAACCAAAACCAGTGAAGCCATATATTATTAACTGCATTTATGAGTTGAATATAAAAAACAATAATGGACATTGTTTAAGTATAATTGATATAGGAACTCAACTTACTATAGTGGGAGATATATTAAGTACTAATAAATAATGGACAAAGCCTGTGCCCTGGAAATTTGTAAATACAGAATGATTAATAAAGAGGTATATGCAATATGGTAAGGAAGAGATACATCATAAATACTGGACCACTTGAAACAGCAAGTAGAACACAGATCTGCAGTAGAGCAAAGGTACTGAAGATAAGAAATATTTTGAGTTCTATTACTTTTTATTATAAATACATTCTTCTCTTGGTTGAAGCTTACTAACCACCACAATGAAATCAGTATGGCCAGGTAATTTTCTTTGGCCATGGAAATATCACTTCAAGGCAGAAGTTTTAAAAGTCCTTTTGTTCTTACTCCCCCAAGTTTCTATGGAGATAGTAGCTAGCAGAGACTGTTCAGAGTCTCTGAATACAAAATGAAAAGTTCATGGAGCAGACCCTCAGCCAAATGCTCTTAGGGCATCATAAACCAGGAAGTGACAGAACCACATTTTACTTTTGCATAACCTATTGTATCCTGACTGGTACTTACAGTTTATGCATTCTGAACAATGGGCTAACTTATCAAAAAACATATGTAAGAATGAGAAATCTCACTTTGAGGCTGTATTAACAGATTGTCTTGTCAGGAGTGGAAACAGAAAGTGATTGGAAATGAGCAAAATGGGAAGTAAAATGATGAGAGGGGAAAAGGGGAAGCGTGTCAGATGCTCTATCTCAATTGAAAGCTTTAAATTGAAAGGTGCAAAATTTCAGTTTGCAGACAGCATTACAAATAAAGCTCCTGTTCCACTGTCTACCTTTCTTCCCTTCTAGAATTAGGTTCGTGCCACATCATCAAGTCAATGACACATAGTGGAATTCTCATTTGTTATGTTAAAACTCAGTGAATTTGATCTGGTTGTTCTTGAAAATAAGCCATTATTCATTATTTCATTTCCATCATGTGGTACTTGGAGATAATAATACTTTTAGAGTGATGGGAGATAAATAGATGTTCAGCCCAAGAGGCTGTCCTATTCATCCTGAGTGACTGGAGGAAGAACAGAGAGGACTATTGTCTTGGCATACCTGTGAACCTGCCAAAGGGGCCTAGACTACTAGACTAAGTGTGTGTAGCAGTAAGACTTGAATAAGCATTCAAGAAAGTTTGTAAAAAAAAAAAAAAAAAAAAAAAAAAAGCATACTTGGGTTAAATTATGGTGAGGTGAAGCACAATAAGGACGTTATTTATATCCATGAATTTGATGACTGTGATCCATTATGATCTATGAAAAGTGATTGAGGAAAACCTATCCAGATGTCTAATATTGTATGAATAAACCTATGATTGTCTCTTCATTTTTTATATTAAGTTGGTTTTACATAGTAAGCATGCTCAACACTCCAATAGTTTTGTCCAGATTACTTTTTCATCCTGACATGTTTTAATCTTTAATATTTCAATAGTATATACATATTCCTAGTCTGAAGTACTATTCCAATTTCTTGAGGTCAAAACACCTTTAACTTCAATCCACGTGTATTCTATAGGCTTCATATGTTTATATATACTATTGAGTTAACTGAAGTTTCCCACTTATTTATAACAACTCTGCTGATTGGAAATAGTGGTATACATCCAAGAATGTAGGAAACAGGTGGGAACATGAGAAATTTGAGTCCAGCTTAGGGTAGCTTAAAGATTTTCAAGGCAAAGCCCTGTTTTAAAAACCAGCAATAACAACAAGAAAGCAAGAAGAGGTGTATATGCGTGTGTGTGTGTGTGTGTGTGTGTGTGTGTGTGTATGATATAAAGTATTTATAGCAAGATAATATTCTGCTTGTGATGATGATTTCTTAATTTTTAAACAAATTATTATTTTAATTATTACATTTGATGAGTTTTTATGTAAAAAAGGAATTGTTGAGATGAATCAATGATTCACCAAGTTAGCAGTAAGCAAGCCTCATACTATCTCTGGTCAAATTGTATCTGTCAGCCATGATTCTCAAGTGATCATTATTCTTTTGTTCAGCCTTTAGATACTACTTACATTTTTTGACAAACCACCATTAGTATGTTTTCCATTGTATATAAAGACCAGGAAGGAGTCCCCAGAGAACATCAATAGTAGATAAATGCTAGTATAAAGGCTATATCATAAGAAAACTAGAATTCACTAGAATTCAGGTTCCATAGTAACAGCCTACTGGTCTACCTAATAGAGACTATTGGCTTAGCAGTTGTAAAACATGAGGCTGATAATTTTGTTCAGTTTTTTTCACTGTGATGCAAGGCTGAGATGTAAACTATTCTTGCCTTTTGGGGTTGTAAATCACATTCTTGTTTTCTGTGTTTTCAGTGGGCAGAACATCGGAGGCACATGTTGGTCACAATTACCAACAATCTCAGAGAGAGATGAAATATCCTGTATGTGACAATTAACTAACCTTCCTCAGTCATTAAACTTTAGTTTTCCTAAATGCCTTTTCAAAACTTTCCTGAATCTTTCTTTCATTCTTCCTTCTTCCTTCCTTTCCTCCTTCCTCCCTTCCTTCTTTCCTTCCTTCCTTCTCTCTCTCCTTTCTTTCCTTCTTTCTCTTTCTTTCTTTCCTTCTTTTTCTTTTTCCATCATTCCTTTTTTTTTTTTTGAAAATCCTAATAGCTTTTATTCAATTCTCAAGCTTATGTCCACTCAGTATCCCTGTTACCAATGGTTGTGTACTTAGCAAAGGGTTCTGGTGACAGCCAGATTTCATTGGATCAGTTAGATAAATCTGGCAAAAAAACACATTAAAAATGAGTGCAATAATTCCAGCCCAAAATTCAGGCAGATAAGAACAATATTACTCAATAACTTAGCCAAACTGACAGGTAGAACTTGTCCAGTGAAATGGCTCATTGGCATTCAGCAGCTAAAATTTCAAGTCGAACTGCTATAGGTAGTGGTTGTAAATATTTACTTCAAAATCATCTGGAAATCTCTGGCTCCTTGAGGTAGTTCCCTTTAAGTATTTTTGAAAGCATGGTGTCATCACATACCTCCCTCTGCTGATGATTTCCATTTCCTCAGTCCAGGCCAGCCATTGATACAAAGATTAATATTTGATGACAAATGGCTCTGTGAGGTTCTGTTAAGGTCATATCTCACTTTTGGAATGCAAGTGATAACCAAGTTCCTCTAGAGCTTTATTTATTATACTATTATTGTGCACAAACTAATTAGCTTAAAGCATTCTGCCAGTCAACTTGATCTTACTCTTTACCAGCTGTCATTCTGGCAGCTCAGAGATGGTGACAGATGATACTGACAGACAGAACCTCTGCAATTTCTTGTTTTCCAAAATTCAAAGCTATTCAACCAGGAGAACATCTTGGAAAAAGAGCTAAGGAATAATTGTGCAGTGTGCTGCATTTAATCACCACAATAGTCACTAAACAATACTCATGGGGTTCTGCTGGCAGGCCTTCCTAGCATTGGCAAATCCACACATTACCAAAATCTGACTGCATCCCTCCCTACAGTCCCACAAGGATGTTGCCAGTTCCACATGTGGTCTGGGCTCTGGCTGAGGACCAGTCTTTCTCCAAGTTTAGATATGCCTGCATCAAGTCTTAATGCACAAACACTTCTCATTGGCATTCCTGTAACAGTATAGTTATCATTTATTCAACCACTCATTCCATAGGTGCATTCATCAAGGAGGACTTGTGTGCCAGAGTCTACTCCAGGCAAGATACAGAAAGATGGATTTGGTCTCTGCCCTCATGGACTTGTCTATCTCACAGAAAAAATAAATTAATAAAATAAAATAATAATAATAAAAAAGAATAGATCATCTGAATGTGAATTATTCAGAGTGATGTTTCAACTGTTAGACAAATGGACAGCCAAACACAGTGACTCAGGAAATGGAAATTCGTTCTCTAATCACAGATTACTCCCAGGGCTAGCAGGGGCCTCTGTTCACTTGATTTAGACATACTTCAGAACTCAGTAGCTGGAGTTCTTTCCATTTTGCTCTTTACCCATCGCTAGGGTGCATACTGGTCAGTATGGACAAGCTGGAGCTAGAGGCAGTAGAAGTCCTAGAAAGGAGAGTTCCTTCTCATATTTTGTTATGTGGCAATAGCTTGCTTAAAATATGCTGGGAAACCATCTCCATCTTGACACATGCTGCTAAGAAGAGGAAGGAACTTTGCTGAACAACTGATAGTTTGCTATCCCATGCCATTCTGCTCAGCACTGCAAGAGAAGCATTCCCCAGAACGGCTGAGCCATGTAGTGGTTAAACGTTCAGGTTCACAGCCAGACAAACACACACTGGAATCCTAGACTAGGCATGTTATCTGGCATCTGAAGATACTTAACAGATTGCCTAGAATGCCAGTCAATAGACATTATCAAGCTTAGATAAGAACATAGCCTTAGGGCTGAATTTCAAAAGGCCAGTGAAAGGCCATTTGGGAGTCATTTTGTGCATGGGTGAGCTACAGGATGTGCATGACTAGTACATCACGTTTTTAAATAAGTGAGTAGAATTTTCTCATACCACTGGCTAGTGGGCTGTCTCTTTATGAAACTGAAGTGTAGGTGACAGTCCAAGGTGGGAACTAGAAAAACAGCCAAAACAGACCTTGAGATCACACAAAAAACTGAAGATGTAGACACAGTTATTCGAGTTCTCCAGATCTGGGTTTGATAGTTCTCCCAGCCTGAGAGGTTCTTCAAGGATCTCAAGTCTGCTCAACATAGACAATACTATCCTTGTGGCTTTTAATCAATGCTTCTTTCCTTTGGCCATGAAGATTAAGCAGTGAGCTGTTCTGACTTCTTGTTCACCAAAGCCTTTCTCTAGTTTCTGGCAAAACTGTTTCAAGCCCAAGTGAACCCTGAGGACCAGATCCTAAATGCCCCTAGATCGGTGGCCACAACTTTTGCAGTCTAGTTGATCCCTCACTCAGCGGAGATATTTTCCCAGCTTCCCTCATGATGGGGCGTGATGCCACTTCTGGTCTCTGGAGGCACACTCGTGGGAGGAAGTACCAGTCCTGTGGCTGCTGCTCCTGCCTGCCTATCTCATTGGTTACACTAGCCTGCTGGCCCAGCTGCTACCCCGCGCCACCCCCTGGTCATGGGAGTCCTGTAGTTCTTCCCCTGGTACACCTGCAAGTATCTGTCCATCACTGTCAGCTGCATGGAGAAGAAGGTGAGGAGGAGGTCAGTGCACCATTGCAGGAACCCGATGCAGAACGACTAGACTGAGGCCCTAGTGGCAACTAAGCTGAGGCCCTAGTGGCCAGACACCTCTCTTCATTCTTTCTTTGTGACTACTGTAGTGTCAGCCAGCTGCATGTTTTTGTTTTTGTTTTTTGTTTTTTTTTTTTTACTTCTTCTTCCTCTGTGTTATCTCTTTGGAGATAGGATAAATTACAGTTCTAACATTCACATTTGTGACTTCAGATCAGATCAAACTTGTTTTTACTGAGCTCCAGTACCAGGTTATTTAGTTTACTTTGTCCAAAGTGAATTCATGAATACTCCTCAAATATACATCTACAGGACCAAAGCACTAATCATTCAGTGAAAATGTCACCCTCTTACTTCCTTTTCCATGACTATTAGTGTCAATTGCATTTCTTTGCTATTTCCTGTTTTACATTCTCTTATTAATCCCCATTTAAATTGTTTTTATAGCTCCTCACATAGACTGTTAGAAGAATTAACCTTTCAGAATGAGACTTTAATTTTTGACTTCTTCAATTTATTCTTCATGATATTTTTATCTCCAATATTCCAAAACATGAGATAATCCCAGTCACTTTACTTCTTAAATTCTCTCAAGGGTCTTACAGAAATGTATCCATTACCTGGTCTATGCTACTCACACTTGGGTGGAAACAAGCCCCTGGGATCTCAACTCTGCTTCCCCAGGACTATCTCTTTTAGTTTCAGTTGATGTTCCTAGAACTGAACATAAATATTTCTTATGATAAAGTTCTCCTGCTTCTTCATCCATTGACCAGATCCTTTCTCTTCAATCAAGTAATAACCCCACTATGTTCCAGGCTGTGACTCCCTCCTGGCTTCATTCCATCCACCACTGTAGATAGCTGTTAGTCTAATTATCCATCCACTTCTAAAATAAACTGTATGCATCTTCTAGGAAAGAACAATGTGTTTATATGCTAATGCTAAGGATACATTCCAGTCCTGGTGCCAAGTAGTTGACTGATAAATAAGCAACATTATATATTTAAATGAACAAATAGATAGATGGCTTTTGCTAAAAATATTAATAATTCTAATAGAAGAGCAAAAATTTCAGCATAGTGACTAATTTTCTTGTATTATTAGTAAGGATATGCCATGCTATAGATGATGTACAACTAAAGTAAGGTAGGAGTCTATGTTGGATTCTGCATATGTACACTTTTATAAATAACTGGAATATGACTTTTCTACATTTGTTAGTATTTTGCACAATCAAGAGAAGTAAAATTGAATGGTTTTACTAAGACATTCTCTTTATTGGATTGGAAGAGAATCTGTAGGTCTTCTAAGATAGTTTTTCCCCCCCTTGGGTTTTTTAAAATTTACATACAAAAATATAGTGTGTTCTCTTGGTGTATTCTGTATAACAGTTCTTTTGTTTTAGTACTCTATCTAGGTAAGTTAAGATAAAAAAGAAGCTCATGCAAATCTTACAGTTCACACAGAGCATTGTTTCCTCAGTTCTGGTAACACATCACTGTGACAACATCTCAGAAATGGGTAGTGGTATTTCTAGTTAATGGTATATTAGTGCTGTTATACCAATGAAGATACATATAATTTCTGACAAGTCATGTAGGACTTTGATCATGTCCAACTAAAATGAAAATGAACAAGCTAAATTTTATTTAAAAACTGTAGCCCTTGCTCACTTTTGCAGTGAAAGGGTTTTTGAAGTATTGACAATCGTATCTGAGACAACTAAGCTTTGACAGTCTTTGTCCACCATGGCTCTCAGATTACAGATTCTCTATAGGATCTACAGTGTTAGCAAGCAGAACTACTCACTTCTACCAAAGATGTACTAGAGCAAATAATTAATGACTGATTCTTTAAAAAATTAAAAAAATCTTACAGGTGACAAGACAAAGCTATAAACCCAAAGCCTCCAGTTTTCTATTATTTTTACTTATTATTAGATTATCACTGCTGCATTATATATTGTATTTTAAAATTAAGATCAAATGTATCCTCAGTTGATTGCTTTTCCTCATGGACCTCTGTGTGTACTTGGGACTGAACCACAAAGTGTGTTCAATTCTAGTTACTCCACTAATAAATGTGTAACAATAGCTGCCAAGTATCTAAAAAGAGAGAGGTAATGGAATAATTATTATTTCCTTATCTAGTATATTTATTTGGAATTATTTAAGCAAAGAATTGATCCTTTCTAGACTCCTTAATGTTTGTAGTTGTTTCTGAAACAGAATCTCAGGCCTTTCCAATGTTTTCCTTGAACTTCTGTAGTAGCCATTCTCTATTTACCATTGCCAGCTGGGTATCTATTGTTATTACAATGTACCTGATATAGTCAACTTAAAAAGAAGAAGAAAAAATAACATCACACCCATTAAAAAAGAAAGAAAGAAAGAAAGAAAGAAGCCAAAACCAAAGACAGAACCACCAGCAAAAAACCCACCAAAATACAAAATATAGCCAAGAAAAACATACAACAGTAGTGTGGAGTCCATTGTATGTTGGTTAAATGCTCCTAAAGAAAAGGCCTGTCAGGAAATTGTTGATAGACCCAGTGTTACTCTATTAGAGAAAACTGATTTTCCGTTGCCCAGCAAGTATAACTGACAGTTTACTTGTGGTGTTGTTGTATTGGTTTTCTGCTTGTTTGTTTGTTTGTTTGTTGACAAAGAACTTATAGTTGGTTGGGTAGGGAAATGATATGGAAGGATTTGAGGAAGGGTAAGAATATTATAAGTACAGTTAAATTTAAAATTTGGGAGGTGTCAGTCCATGGCAACTTCATTTGCTTATGATGTGGTAGTGGATAAGAAAAATGGGAGATGGAGCATAATTAAATTCCCATTGCCATCAAGAATACATTTTCAGTAACCTATAACCTTTTATGCCACTGGTTTTTAAGGTTTTACCATCTCCCACTTGTGCCACAGGCTAGACCAAGTCTTCAAAATACAAGCTTCCAAAGAAGCATTTCTATTTGTGTCTTGCTTAATTCACTTAATGTAATACTTTCAGATTCACTGTTTTTGTTCCAAATAACAAGACATAACTTAAGGGCTCTTTATGGCTAGGTAGTGCTCAATATTGTTTATGCATATTTGTATATGGTTTATCCATTCATCAACTGTTTGTATTCTCTAATTATTGTAAACAATTCTATAATAAACATAACTGTGTTTCTCTTTGGTATGTTGAATTAATGGGATTGCTGCATCATACAGCAGATCTATACTTTGTTACTCATATACATAGGTGATGGGAGATGTCCTTCTGCATGCTGTGAATATATTTCTTATTGTTTGATGAATAAATGCTGATTGACCAGTAGCTAGGCAGGAAGGTAGATGAAACTACCAGACTAGGAGAACACTGAGGAAAGGAGCACAGAGAGGGAGCTGATGCCATATAGCTGATGAAGGAGTAACATACTGGAGCATTATGGGTAAGCCACATGGTTTAATAGAAATGGGTTAATAATTAATATATAGTTAGTCAATAAGAAGCCTGAACCACTGGCCAAACAGTTTATAATTAATATAAGCCTCTGTATGTTTGAGACTAAACAGCTCTGGAACAGAAGCTCCATCTTCACACAGGTATATAAATACACACCCACTCACTCCCACACACATGTATACATATACTAACTAGGTTACTCAGAAGGGAAAACATGCTATTTGTCTTTTTCACTCCAATTGCTAAAATGATTTCCTCTGTTTTCCTACAAAGATGATTAATTAGCTTTCTTAATAACTGTATACAATATTATTGTTTGTATATACCACATTTTTTGTATCCATTTATGGATTAAGAACAATTTTATAATTTCAACCACAGTGACTGAGAAAATGAACTTGACATTCCCCAGGATGTAGACAATTAGTTCTTGAAAAGCAAGTTGGATTTCTTTAACCTGGTACCCACCTGTGTATACCTGTGTATAATTGGGTAGTTTCTCACAATTGTTATTATTAGATTGACACTACGAGATGTCTATGTACTTAGCTTATTTCTCTAAAACTCAGTTGAAGTCATCCACTGAGAAAGGCTGATTGACTCTGGAATCCTGCTGTCAGCTTTCAGAAAAGGTCAATTCTACTCCATTAATCACTAAATAGACATAATCACTTGTGCTCTAAATTATAAAATTGCCTCCTCATAATTCACCAGCCTTCTGTAGAACCTCTATTAACTCACTGCAAGAAATGTCCAGTTGCTAAGTGAACACAGTATTTACATATCAGCCAGAGCTGCAGAGGCCCATTTTACATTATGAAAATTAGCTTTCTTTTCCCTTGAGGTAAATTGCAGATTTTTTCAAATAATAGAAAATGTGACTCATGTTCCATATGATAAGACAAATATCTGAAATCATCTAGATTGTCCAACAAGACAGATTTCATTTTAATTCATATTTTAATTGCTATAATGTCAGGCTCAGAGCTCATTAAAAACTTTAAGACACCATATCTTGGATATAAAATATTTTTATTGAGAAAATGATTTTTTTTTTCTGCCTTGAGAATAGCCCTCTAACTAGAAAGCACATACCATTAGTACAAGTCTAATGCATTAAAAACACATGCTGATGAATGGACAATTCATCTCAATCTAAAATTATAATCATTTTATTACCTTTTATCAAGAAAGGAGTGCCCAGAGAGAAGAAAACAAAGCATAAAGATATTTCCAGAACTTGAACTTTTCTTGGCTCACTGGGCCCTTGATAATCACAGTTGCCTAACTGGTTTATAGTAATTCTCTTTCCTCTCTTCTCACACCAGCCAGTTGACATTTGAGGTAGCTGCTTCCAACATGCCACCTGATTGAGGCTGTATAGTAACTGCTAAAATACTGAATAGCACTCTCAAAAATTTTATCCACTTTGAAGGAACTGTGAGGAAAGGCTCATCTGTTCTCATTAAAACTTCCTCCATTTATTGTGGAAATGGTCATCATATGAATAGCCTACTCTGTATTTTACTGCAGACACTGACTAATGCCAGTTGAGAATAATTGTCTGCTGTTGTCACTGAATCAGCAGTTTTCAGCTGCATATAATACATTAGCTTTCAAATTTTCTTCATTAGAAACTCTCTAAGTTTAATTTATTCAAATATGTAGAGGTTAAAGATCTTCTGGTGAAACACTCATCAGCAACAGTTGTTACACTCTGTCCCTATAGAGTAGGAAGGCTGCACTATTGGAGACATTCTCTACTATGGATAATTAACAGGTAGAAAGCTCTGGCCCCTATTCTAACAAGGCAGTAGCCCCAACCTGGTAGGTAAGTTGGGTCTTTATCATATGGAGAGCAAAGACAAGAGCAGAAATAGAGACAGAAGTGGTCAAGAGTTCATGCAGATGGGGAGAACATGGGCAGGTCCCCTTGCCTTTAGGTCCCTTTTATTAGGATATTTATATGGGGAACTTGCTAGTGTAAACTCTGTCCTCTCATTAATTTTTCATGCTTAGGAAAATCTTTCTCAAGAACCTGGGAGACCTCCTGCTATAAGTTCATCATTCAGATAGGTATTTGTCTCTTGTGTGAATTTGTAATCATGGTGATTTGAAAGAAAATGGCCTCATAAGCTCAAAGTAAGAGGAATTATTAGGATGTGACTTTGCTGGAGTAGGTGTGTCTTGTTTGAAAAGGTGTGTCTCCAAAGCTCAAACCAGTTCACGTCTGGTTGCCAGCAGAACAAAATGTAGAAATCTCAGCTCCTTCTCCAGTAACCTGTCTGCCTGTTCACTGCCATGAAACATATTAAATGTTTTCCTTTATAAAAATTGCTGTACTTATAAGTATCTTTTCACAGAAATAGAAATGCTAACTAAGACAAGCATCAGTTGCAAATACATGTGCCACAATCATGTTGATCAACCTTCTCATTTCCTTTTATACAAAGCAGTTTGGAGAACAGACCTTGAGCATCTGTTTTTATAAAATCTCAGGTCTTGACTATGAGGCTCTGGCTATTCATTTTAGTGATTCAAGTAGTTGGGAGGAATCTTCAAGGCTCCTGCTGATGCTTGTATCTAAATCTTTGGATAACTAATTAAGATTCATAACCATTGAAGAAAGCTTTTAAATTGAAGTATTTGGGCATGGGACACAAGAATCTCTTTCTACACATTAAAGTATCAACATAACTGTTCAATGATAACTAAATTTTCATAGTAAAATAATAAAACATGAAGAATTCAAAGAGGATACAATTTGAACAATGGAAAGCAGAATTGTGACCTTTACCCTTTTAAAAACAGTGCTCGCTTCGGCAGCACATATACTAAAATAAGAATGATACAGAGAAGATTAGCATGACCCCTGCACAAGGATGACATACAGATTTGTGAAGCATTCCATTTTTTTTTTTCAGTAGAACCAGTATTTATCCCTGGTGCACAAATGGGCTTTGCAAGCCCACACTCTATGGAGGGATACTCTCTCAGCCTACATATACATGGGAGGGCCTAGGTCCTACCCCAAATGATGTTACAGATTTTGATGATTCCTCATGGAAGACATCACCCTCTCTGAGAAGTGGGGTTTGTGATAGGGAATGGGAGGACAGGAGGGAGAGGGAACTGGGATTGGTATGCAAAACAAGATAGATTTTAGTTTAAATAAAAATTAACAAAAATGGTAAAAACAATGAGGTGGAAATTTTCAAAATATATTTACTTAGCACCCTCTCAAAAAACCTTAAGTTATATGATATATATCCCTAATTGTTTTAGGTCAGATCCACAAAGGATCCTTTGAGAATGTACTGTCCTTCAACATTTTCTGTTGAAAAAATCCCAGATTTCCCCCTATTTATTTACCTGAATGCACATTGATTTTATTTGATAATATTTCATAGTAAGTCTTTATCATTAATCAGATTCATGTTTTTTTCTTGAACTAGCCATTGCAGCTATAAGCAGCCTGAGGGTGGGAGAGAGAAAGAAGGATGGGGGGGTCGTTGAACAAGATTCTGTTTTACTTTGTATTTTAAAGGGAAATATCATATTTAACAAATATAGCTCATTTTTTAAACCTGTAATTCATACAACAAAGAAAATGAAAATCATATCTCACAATGTTCCACATTCCCCTGACTGACAGCACAGGTTTATTCTCTTCTGTGGGAAAATGTATTGTTTTTCTTAAAGTCTGCTCTGCAGGAGGGCACTAGAAGCAATTATTTAGGGAATAGACATTGAACATCTTTGTTTCTTTCACAGATGTCCCATCAGGAAAATTTCCACTGTGGAATAAAACAGTTCTGAGTTAATCAAGGAGAGGGTCATTCTTGGCTATAGAGTTTTTTTTTTTTCTTTCCTTGAATGTTTCTACTTCTTCTTAACTGCTACCTCTTCTAGAGGATGCTTTTCTGTAAGAAAAACTGTACATGTTAAGCTTTTTTTCTTAGCTAGGTGAAAGTCATCCTCTTTGTTAAATAACATTGAAACCACAAAGAAAGAAAGGCAGAAGCTCAAGAAAGGGAATTTAAGGAAGCAGCTTTCCAGCTCAGAACACCTGTCAAGCTGCATCCCCCATCCTTTGCCATTTCCTTCCTACTGTGCCAACATTACAAAGGTACTGGTTTTGAGTATGGGTTTTCCTTGCCACTGTCCCCTGCCTTTAATCCAGGTGGGGAACCTGGATTAAATTTCCCTGTACACTTGCAAACTCTGATATGCTTCACTAATTCTCAGCTTCAGGAGGGAGAACCAGAGTCAGGCTTCTTAAAACTGGGTCCCTACATTCACAAGTCTTTGGATAATTACCAGTAGCTAGGAGAACACAGAAAGTAATAAACAAGCTAAATTTTTCTTTGTGGCTATTTTGTTTTGTCTTCATATTATCCTTTACCTAGGATAAAAGAAAACCTTGTGTGTGAAGCCCCAGTTGCAGCCCTAGTTGCAACTTAACACTGTGCAGGACAGAAGCTTAAAGAGTTTTCTCAAACATACCCTTTTACAGTTAGGAACAGAAGGCAGGAACCCTGCTTCATACTTGTGATTCAAGAAACAGATGCTTAAACAGCAGAAGAAGCTTCTGATACCAAGAAATATACATTGTACAGACTCATAGAAAAGAAAATCTAGAACTTTTTCTGTATTGTTAACAAATTGTATATCTAACCATGATTGTTTCCTTCTTTATGTACTTGATTTTATTATTCCTTCTCCATCTTTAAGATTAAAGATAATGGAGTTTAGTTACCCAACAAAGTAAGATATCACACTTGGTATTAGTTGCTGTAGAATAGAGGGATGAGGTGAAAAGCAAATATGGATCAAAATCCTGGAAATTGACTGGACCAGAAGGGTAAATAAACATCAGCTTTGCAAACCCAGAAACAAAGAAAGGAAGAATTTTGCACATAGGTATCCATTAAAATGTATATATGTCAGGATTCACTGGTACCCTTCACACTTGACAGAGTTATCCATTTTTCACTAAAATTTGCTGAATAAATACTATAGTCAACTATTGAATGAAATGCAGAAGTTGAGAAAAGGATGTGGCCATATCTACGTGGATATGGGAAGACAATTACATAATCTGATAATGACTGATGATGATTTTCAGATAAAACTCAAAGGAAAAGTTGCCTCATTATTTGGAAGACACCAAGGAAGATAAGAAATGCCTGAAATTCTATTTACATACATGAATGTATGTAGAAATAGTGGGTAAAGATCCTTAACGTCATGGCAAACAGGTCAAAAGCTCTCTGTCTATTCATGTAGATGCCTAAGTGTTTAAAACAGGGGGGGGGGCGTATCTTCTTTTATATGTTATTGAGTTTCTGGTAGACTACTTACTCATTGTAGCCTACAGTGGAAATTATTTGTGGTGTGTGTGTGTGTGTGTTTCAGCACATGGAAAATGGAAAAAAGAAATGGATGAACCTAATTTGCAAGAAGAGTTAAAACATAATTGAAAAGGGAAATATATTTAATTCTCTTATGTGGTTAACTGCCCTAATCCTCAAAAGAAGGTATAATCCTAGCTACTTTACTGTAGTTCTGGATTCACTGATGAAGTATCTGCCATTAGAAGATGTCTAGACCAGATTTCTTCCCATCAACACACAGCCAATGAAACCTTGAATATAACAGCTAAAAACTCACAGAACTTGCTGAAGATTCAAGAAAAGCAAAATCCAACTTCTACACTCAATTTGCTCAGTACTTACTGAATGTTGGGCATAGAAGTCTTATTTTTCCCCACCAAAGAGGGAGGTTAAAAATACACATTAAAAAACTTTTCACTAAGTACATTTTTAGTGCCATGAGATCATTATTAGAGAGCCTTTTCTTACCCTGCCCATACTCACTGGTAATTTTTAGTTGTGCACAGCTAATGGACTTCTCTTGGATTGATTGTTGACATTCTCAGAGCTTCCATTATCTTTCATGCATCAATGTCTGTTAAAAATTATTCATCAAGCCATCAACTTTCCTTTGTGTAATTAACAGATATTAAAATGGCATATTTGGATTAGGAATGAGAAGAAAAAATCTATAAAATGTAAGAGAGTTGATATACATTAATAGTGAGGAAGAAATTAAAAAAGCACTAGTGGCTTCATTGTTAACTAATAAATCATATTTAAAGTGAGTTTAATATGCTATTTCTTTTTGTTAGATAAAGAAATTTTTGCAGGGAGGGAGAGGGAACTGGGATTGACATGTAAAATAATAATAATAATAAAAAAAAAAAAAAAAAAAAAAAAAACGCTTTGACTCCAAAATTTAAGTTGAAGAACAAGTTACTGAGGAAAAGTATTTCTATTTTTGTTTCCACAGAAAATGAAAAGATGTGGATTCCTTCCAGACTAATGTGGTTTGATCACACCAGACCGCCTGAAACAGAGTACAAGCTGATCCTACATTCCAAACAGCTGGACAAAACAGCCCTACAGACTACAGCTAGGATATCTGAATCCTCTTCGAATCCCCCAAGACAGCGCCCCTTACCAGCAGGAAGTAGTTTGGAAAGAACGACGCCCAAATTCCCAAATATTGTGTATAAATGTTTGTTTTCATTTAATTGGACTTTGTTATATAAAATTAAATAAAAAAATACTCTATATGCAAAAAAAAGCACAAAAAAAAAAAAAAAAAGAAATTTTTGGTGGTTTGCTTTGGCAAA
The DNA here is from genome assembly GCF_943737965.1 of Phodopus roborovskii. NCBI lineage: Eukaryota > Metazoa > Chordata > Mammalia > Rodentia > Cricetidae > Phodopus > Phodopus roborovskii. The sequence continues at coordinate 28,277,859 of NW_026125391.1, read as the reverse complement.
TGGTGAAAAATAATCACATGAACAAATAACAAAATCAACCATTAGACAAAGGCCAGTTAGTTCTTCTCATTCATATAACTATTATATGTGCTCTATGACTTGGAAATGGAGACCAGTGGACAAAACAGAGAAGACTGGCTATCCTATGGATCAGCCAGTGGAACCCAATCTCCTCTTTTAAAATTAAAATTCTTAGGTTTAGTCATTTGGTTCTGTGGGATTCTGATGAAGCCTTCTAAGCATGCCGATGCCCTTATTATTGACATTATAGTTGCCCTGCAGAACTGGCAGGAAAAGAAAAGGCAAAAGAAACCCTGACTTTTTTACAATTGCAAATTAAATATGTATGAAATATCTCTCCTCCTCCAATCTGGCTCAGGGGATACTCAGAAAATACAGATCTGACAACTGAAACATAAATAACCGATTTAGTTTCTTAGTAGCTGAATATATATTTTTTGTTGTTAACCTAGAGAGATGGCAAAAGAGAAAATAAACCATTTAAATACCCTGTGGGTAGCTTGCTCAGGAAAATGACAAAATAAAATAAATGGCCGTTTTCATACTGTTCCCCAGTGCCACCAGAAAGGTATGGTGCTATTTCTTGATTCTGACAGAAAAACTGGATTTCCAGATTGCTTGTGTATTTCAAGACTTTATGTTTTCACAATGTTCTTAGGAAAATTAACAAAGGAGAATGACTTTGGGATACACAAAAATCTGTTTCAAATAAGCTATTGAAGTTACAAAAAAAGAAATACAAATATATTTGGGTAATGAAACTGCAATAATCACAGATGGTTTTTAATAATATTGCATGGAACTTTAAAATGAACTTTAATCTTTCTTTTTAAAGAAACAAATAATCTGGATCATTTAAAGGTAATAATGTGATATTGCATTAACAAGTCCCTGTAGAATAGAATATGTTTACTGATAGCAATCATTGAAGCTAGAATAGTCAATTTATTATAAAATGATTACATCTTCAAGGAAAAGCAACCATATGAGTAGCATTGTTATCAAGTTTATATTTTTCTTGGAGTATTCTGAACATTGTTGTTGCTAAGATATTAAAGGCTCCATTAATTATAGGAGTTATTAGTCTCAAAGTCAACACTAGCCTATTGTCTTCAAAAGCAAAAAAAAAAAAAATTGTTACTTAGTTTTGGGGGTGGGGTTGTTTTTTTGTTCTGATTACACAAATATTGATCAAATCTAATTAGTCAGTACAGACCTACATAACTCACACATAAACCATGCAGACAATTTGCAAAGGTATAAAACGTACTGAATATCAGATACAGAAGCATGATTTTTAGTTCTAGCTCTGCAACTCTCTTGTTACGTAATTTCAAATTATCAGAATTTCTTTGGAAATTTTGATTGATGAAGTGGTTGAATAAAAGCCTAATTTTGCCCAGACACTATAGCTATTAGGAATGTAGGTGTGGGGATATGGCTCAGTGGAGGAGTTCTTTACTTTTATCTACAAAGTATAATTTAAATTCCCAACACTGGGAAGAAGTAGTGTATTCTTAACCTGATTCCATTGGAAAGACAGGGCCACACCTCAGAGTTTCTTCCTGTAAAGAACATCTAGTTCGACTCTTGGTCCTGCTGGCTCACTGCTTGGGATGAGAATTGGGCCATAGTGCTTGTCCAATATCTCCTCTACCTCCTTGGAACTTCCTGCTTTGGCTCTGAGCATACTGGACCTGCCTATTCATGCAGGACCTGCTTGAGCCTGCACTCACCTGATCTTTGGGCCCCATCACCTGCCCTTTGCTGAAGGTGAGTCTGGACCAGTCCAGGCTGAATCCTGCCACATACATCCCTGGAAACTCCCTGGGTTAGCTCCTTATCTGGCTCCCACATATAACCTTGGCTTGAGAGGTTTAGTCCTGGTACTACAGTCCATACACCACACAAACCTGCCTTTCCCTTGCTCTTGGTCCTGCTGGGCCCACTGCTTGGGGTGAGCTTTGAGCTAGAGCACAGGTTCAACACACCTCCACCTCCTTGGATCTTCCTGGGCCAGTTCTGAGGTTACTGGACCCACCTATCCAGGCAGGACCACCTTGAACCTGAACTCACAAGATCTTTGGGCCCCATCACCTGCCTTCTGCATGAGAACCTGCCTTCTCCTCATCCTAGGCCCTGCTGGGTCCACTGATGGGGGTGAACCATTGGCAGTAGTGTGGATCTAACACTCCCTCCATCTATTTGGAACTTCCTGGGACAACTCTTTGTATACTGGATCTGACTATCCACAAGGGACCATCTTGAGCCTTTTCTCACCTGATATTTGGGTCCCATCACCTGCCTTCAGCTTGAGTGTTTGAGACAATCTTGACTCTGCCTTCCTCACATCATTGGCCCTGCTGTGGCCTCTGCTTGAGAGAACACAAGAGAGCTCAGATCATCCACAGACATCAGACTCCTGACCCACTTACACCCAGTGGGAGAGTAGGGTAGACTGCATCCACTGGAAGAAGTGATGGGAAGACAGCAATACAAGAAAACACCCAACAATAGAAAGACCAGTATGACACCACCAGAATCTAGGGACTCTACACCAACTAGACCTGAACACACTAAAACAGATGAAGCAGAAGAGAATGACTTAAAAAATAACTTTATGAAAATGATAAAGGCCCTCAAAGATATGATAAAGTCCCTTAAATAAATGTAAGAAAAAACAAACAAAAAATTGGAAGAAATAGAGGGAAAGAACAAGAAAAAATGCAAGAAATGAACAGATCTCTTAAAGAAAGTAAGGAAAGCTAGGAAAAAATTCAAAAGTTCAAGAACTGAAAATTGAAATAGAGACAATAAAGAAAACACAAACTAAGGAAATGCTGGAAATAGAAAAACTGGGTGATGGAAGATGTCATTCTATAAATGTTTCTCATGCTGGTTAATGAATAAAGCACTGTTGGCCAATAGGAAAGGAAGATAGGAGGGGCTAGGAGACAAGGAGGAAAGAGGAAGGAGTAAGGAGAGCCAAGATGGAGGTCTGGAGAAGATAGAATTGCCAGCCACCTCTCCCTGGTAAGACCACGTGGAAATACATAGAAATGGGCTAATAATTAAGACAGCTAGCTGATAAGAAACTAGTACCAGGCCAACAAAATTATATCTAATACAGAGTCTCAGTGTGTTAATTGGGGCTGGCACGGCGGCGGGACAAGACTGGGTGACAGGTGGAAAAACCATACTCCTTACAACTGGGTAAATGATCAGGAAGCATAACAAACAGAATATAAGAGATCAAAGAGAGAATCTCAGGTGCTGAAAATAAACTAAATGAAACAGATTCATCGACCAAAGAAAATCTTAAATCCAACAAATCCTTAACACAAAACATCCAGGAAATGTTGGACACCATGAAAAGACCAAACCTAAGAATAATAGGCATAGAGGAAGGCAAAGAAGCCCATGTCAGAGGTACAAAAAACATATTCAACAAAATCATTGAAGAAAACTTTTCCAACCTGAAGAAGGTCACGACTGTGACAATACAAGAATACTGAAAACCAAATAGACTGAACCAAAACAAGCAAATGAGCAAACAAAAAGTACCATCCCCCTTGCCACATAATAATCAAAAATTTAGCATACAGAATAAAGAAAGAATATTAAGAGCAGCAAAGGAAAAAGGCCAGGTAATGTATAAAGACAGACCTCTTAATTATACCTGACTTCTCCATGGAAACCCTCAAGGCCAGATGGTCCTGGATAGATGTTCTACAAATACTAAGAGTCCACAGATGCCATCCCAGGCTACTATACCCAGCAAAACTCTCAATCTCTGTAGACGGAGAAAACAAGATATTCAATGACAAATCCAGATTTTTCTTTTTTTCTTTTTCTTTTTTTTTAAAGGAAGATTTTGATTTTCTTCTTATTTACAGAAATGTAATTTGATTCAATAGGGGCTTAAACAGAGCTTTGATACCTAAAACATATAGCCTTAACAAAATATCAAATATAAATCAAGAACAAAAATAACAAAACTTCCAAGCAAAACAAAGAAAACCAGAATCTCAAAGTGAAAACAAAACAAACCAAAAAACCAAAAACCAAACCAAAACAAAACATCTTCAGTCCAATAAACCAAACAAGAAAGTGAAGGTAAGCAATATTTTCAACAGTCAGATTTAGTTGCACTGTCTACATCCTGTGTCCATCTTTGAACACTAATAGGCAGGTAGCCACACATTGTAATATGCTTTTCATGATAAGTAGAGTCAAGCCACTTTGGACTTTGAAAGTCAAGCAATTGCCTAAAGGGGCCTATAATATGTTGACCACTATATTATTCTTTTCATCACCATAAGTCTATGTGCCTACTCAAGACCAAAACAATATATAGGAAGACCTGCTGTCCAAACACATAAAAGGCCATGCTGAAATCCTCTCTCCATCTTTTTATAGGATAGTTCTCTTCCACTGAGGCTGTGAAACAGGACAATATGCAGCCGATTTCATAATGGAAGAAGAAATGATTAAGAATTACCAAGGTACCATTGTCACCTCTGTAAAGCAATAACTTAAGCATCATATGAGCATAACATGCAATAGCTTAAACATTGGACAGGATGAGAATTTGATGTTGTTGGCTTGTTCTGTCTGCATAGAGCATGACATCAATACAGTCTCCATTGACAGAATTCCCTCCAAATGTGAAGGGCTAAAAACTAAATCAGCTGAAAAATGTTCTCAGCAACAAACTTTCAAGAGTAACTGTGAACAGATACATATATCCTCACTCCATGTGTGGTATCCTAGTGCTGGTAGATGTCCAGGTTCTGAGGACTTCTTGGCAAGTATTATTGGTACCTCAAGCTTCTTCTTTTTTTTTTTTCATTATTTTTTTCTTATTTTACATATCCATCCCAGTTCTCTCTCCCTCCCTCAATTCCACCCTCTCATGTCCCATAACCACCCTCCGATCTCATTCCCCCACTTCCAGGAGGGATCAACAAAATCTGTCAAGTCATTTGGTGTAGGGACTAGGTCCTCCCTCCTGCCTCTAGGTTAGGGGAATAACCCTCCATGGTGAAAGTCATTTCATTCACCATGGATACATTCTGGTTGTACTGTCAGAGGTCACTTGGACTGCCCATGCCTTCTAATTGAGACCCATGTCTCAATTAGGCTCAGAGTCGGTCCAATGCTGGTTTCCCAGCTATCAGTCTGGTGGTCCATTAGCTCCCTCTTGTTCAAGTCAGTTGTCTCTGTGGGTTTCTGTAGCCTGGTCTTGTCCCCATTTTCTTATCACTCCTCCCTCTCTGCTTCTGGATTCCAGTTCAGCTCAGTGTTTAGTTGTGGGTGTGTGCTTCTGTTTCCATCAGCTACTAGATGAGGGCTCTATGATGGTATATAAGTTAGTCATCAATCTCAATATCAGGGAAGGGCATTTAAGATAGCCTTTCCACTGTTGCTCAGATTGTTAGTTGGGGTCATCCTTGTAGGTCTCTGGACATTTCTCTAGAGTCAGTTTTCTCTTCAAACCTATAATGGCTACCTCTTTTATGGTCTCTCTCTCTCTCTCTCTCTCTCTCTCTCTCTCTCTCATTTATTCCTCCCCTGACTCAATCTTCTTAGTTCCACTTGCTCTCCTCTCCCCCTTTTTCTCCTAGCTCCCTCTCTACTCACTGATCCCCCTCCCACTATGCTCAGAAGATCTTGTTCCTTTCCCCTTCTGTGAGGGACATTGTATGGATCTCTTAGGTTCATCCTTGTATCCTAGTTTCTCTGGTGGTGTGAATTATAGGCGAATGGTCCTTTGCTCTATGTCTAAAATCCTTATATGAGTGAGTACATACAATGTGCCATTTTTTTTTTTTTTGTGACTGGGTTACCTCACTCAGGATGGTTTCTTCAAGTTCCATCCATTTGCCTGTACATTTCAACATTCTACTGTTTTTTCCTGCTGAGTAGTATTCCATTGTATAAATGTGTCATATCTTTTTTATCCATTCTTCAGTCGAGGGGCATCTAGGTTGTGCCCAGGTTCTTGCTATTTATAACAAATAATGCTGCCATGAACATAGTTGAACAGATGTCCTTGTTGCATAAATGTGGATCATTTGGGTATATGCCTAAGAGCAGAATTCCTGGGTCCTGTGGTAAAGATTATATCTCTGTATCAATAGACAGAAACCTGGAGGTAGGAGCTGTAAATTATGGAGTGTGTTTTTTTTTCTCTATTTTTGTGGTACAAAATACAGAAAACTGTCCTGATAAAAATGTTAGAAAAAATGGTATCAAATGAAATATTCAGCAAACAAAAAGTAAAAACACTGAACTTATAGAATTCATATAGAGTGATTTCTGTGAGTAGCCTATGGAGAGGATTAATTGTTATTGTTTTAACAACCTAAAATGAACAGTACAGATGTCCACATCTAGCAAATGAGAACCATCAACGAAGAATGATTATCAGATTAGAGGGATATATTAAATCTTGCCTTCAACATCAATGAAAATTGTATCTTCCTGCACATCAGCTAAAGTACCTGTATTTCTTGCTTGGGTGAAGCCATCACTTAGACATATGGGATAATTTAGTCTGAACAGAAACCCATTTTACTCAGTTTGACTCTGCCTTCAAATCAAACATGTGGATGAAAACTTATAAATTTAAATAATTATCCATACAATTTTTCCTTCATAGCATTACACTTTCTGGTGAAGATAATTATTATAAAATAGATGTTTGACTCAGGGTTCCATTAAGAAAGCAGGTGGCATAGTCAAATTAGAAATAATCAGAAGGAGTCTATTTTCAGTGTTATGGGAAAATACAGAACAGTCTGTACTAATTTTGGAGTTACCTAATGATGAGACCATACCTGAAGCCAGAAGACAAAGTTAACCATTGAAACTAAAAGATATATCACTCAAAGTTGAAAATAGACCTATAAGTGCAGAACCGATAAATTCCATGGATGAATGAATGCTATTGAGGAAAGCTAGAGTGGCAGGCTAACAGAAAGTGTCTATCCTGTGACTTTTTTTTTTTAATCTGTTGTCCCCTGATATTCATTGTCTTTATTCTCATAAGACTATTTTTATGTAGTATTCTAACCACTTCACAGGCGAACTGGAGTTGAAGGATTACTTGGTGTATATATACAGTATGTTTTTGATTACTTTTCTCCACAGGAAGAGATCTTCCAAAAAAAAATGTACAAATCTATACAAGGAGAACTTTCTTGATTATTTCTCTTTGAACAACAACAACAAAACAATATCTGTCTATTATTGGCTGTATATTTTGGTTTAATATGAGGTAAAATACAAATGATTTTAGCTGACTAAATCTAGCAAGAAGATTGTTTTCATATCACTATTTACCAGCTAAATTGTGGAATAATCCTAAAACTGGACAGTCATCCTCAATTCTCAATCTCCTCACAATTCCTAAATCAAAGGAGGTGATGAAGTTGTCAATATGGTTTAGAACAGTTAGGGAGAAAATACAAAGAAGTAAATTCTAATCCCTATCATTTGAAACTCAGAAAAAAACAATTTCATTCTCTTGTTTTTCCAGGGATAGAAAATGGAGGATCTGTTCAATGGGACTATCCTCTGGGAGAGTCATAAACACCATATACACTGTGGCCAAAATAAGGATGTGAAATAATATGGAGGAATTGGAGAATGTCTATTTCATTTGCTTATAACAGTCAACAAATGGCATCCCTTAATTATTTTGTAAATAATCTGGAAATATAAAGTTCAAACTAAACCTAACTAGAGCATGACTGTGATCTGGAGAAGCTACCATAAGCCACTTTCTATGTTGAGCTGAAGAGATGGACAAGTGATTAAAAACATTTGCTGCTCTTCTAACGTGAGTTCTCTTCCCAGTACCCACCTGGTAACTCACCATTGTCAAGAACTTCAGCTCCAGCAGAACTGACACCCTTTTCTGGCATCCCCAAGTACTCCCACACATAGTACTCACATACATGTGACACATAAACAACTACAAAGACACACATATGTATAAATTAAAAAAGTAAAACAAAACAAACAATAAAAACAAAACTACTACTACTACTACTACTACTACTACTACTACTACTAATAATAATAATAATAATAAAACCCCCAACTGTTCTGTGGCATTTATCCATGGTCAGGAGATAACAATTATGGAAAACAGATTTTCTTTCCAGCTGAGCTTTTAAACTCCATCTCCTGGCTGTTTTGCCATATCACCTCTCTTTTGGCCTTTCCCTGCATGTGGATAATGGGATCAAAGAATGAATAGAATGCACAGAGTGTTGCTTATGTTCATTATTGTAATAATGAATGAAATTATTCCCTTCCCCTCATATTTTGCAATGTCCCTTCAGGACACGAAATGAATATCAAAAGTGAATGCAGAAGACACAAATTTGGATGAACTATTCAGAAAGAAGAAATGTGAAAACCTGCCATGTTCCATATAATCACATGTACATGGATTTATTATAAGCCTCTTATCAAGTCTATCTGATTTGCTTATGTACATGTCCATAGCATCAGATTGCACTGGATTTTATGGTAAATGAAGGGAGATAAAAGATTCATAATTCAAAGCTGACAAGATTTCCATGCCAATCTGCTCCTGCCTGTCTGCTTTCCTTTTTTCTCTATAAAATGGGCATTTCTTTAAGGATTTTCTGGAGATTGATGAAGTCATTTGTAAAAAGTACATGGAAATCACCTGAAATTTTTACAGTCAGGTCATTGTAGGTATTTTTTTTTCAGGTTTATTTATTCACTTGAAATTTTGTATTTATGTGTCACATAAATATTTGCTCTTGTTTAGTAGTTGAGAGGCACAATAGTGTTTCTTGATGTTAATTTATTGACAGGTCATTTTGGTGGAACTCCATGGAGAGTACAAACCATGAGAAAATGACCACATTGCTGGATTTTGCTTTGGAGATCAACATCATTTTGTGGGCCTTGCAGATGTTGCCAGATAATACAACCAACTCCAATCCCTTCTCCAAAAATCTGATCACTGGAACCTTCTGATTTATTTAGGCATTCTTCACTTTTCAGACCTAACAAACATTTTCTATTTTTTGTTCAATATTTATAATTTTTGTTTGTTTTTAATATTAATTCCTTCCTCCCTCTCTTCCTCCCTCCCTCTCTCCCTCCCCGCCCTCTCTCTCTCTCTCTCTGTCTCTCTCTCTCATCATTTTGTTTGTTTTTGAGACAGGGTTTCTCTCTAGGTTTGGAGAATGTCCTGGAACTAACTTTGAAGACCAGGCTGGCCTCAGACTCACAGAGATCCTACTCCCTCTGCATCCTGAGTGCTGAGATCTTTTTTTTTTTTTTAATTTACATATCAATCCCAGTTCCTTCTCCCTCCTATCCTCCCTTGCCCCCTACCACCAACCTCCTATCCTATCACTATACACTCCCCAGGGAGGGTAAGGCTTTTCAGGAGGGATCATTAAAATCTGTCAAGTCATTTGAGATAGGGCTTGGCCCTCACTGGTGTCTCTAGGCTAAGGGAGTAGCTCTTCATATGGAATGGGCTCCTGAAGACTGCTCATGCACCAGGGCTACATCCTGGTTCCACTGTGAGAGGTCCCATAGACTGACCAGCCCTCCTAACTGAGACCCACATTCAGGGGTTCTGGGTTGGTCCCATACTTGTTTTAAGGGATATTTTCTTTTCTTTTTATTTTTTATTTTGTATTTTTTTAAAAATATTTTTTTTCTTATTTTACATATCGATCCCAGTTTTCTCTGCCTCCCATCCTCCCATGTCCCCCGCAGAAGCCCCCATCCCATCTTCCATCCACTCCCAAGGGAGAGTGAGTTCTTCCATGAGGGATAATTAAAGTCTTTCATATCATTTGGAGTAAGGCCTAGAAACTCCCTGTGTCTCTAGACTAAGGGAGTATCCCTTCATGGGGAATGGGGTCCTGAAATCCATTCCTGCACTAGGGATATATCCTGATTCCACTGTCAGAGATACCATAGACTTCCCAGGCCTCCTAACTGACCACATTTGGGGGATCTGGGTCAGTTTTATCCAGGTATTAGTTAGAGATTCATGAGCTACCACTTAAGGGACATTTTCTTAACTGTCTTGAATTCTTATAGCAATGAATGTTAGCAATTCCATTCTAAGCCATTTCAGTAGATGTGTGTGATTTTGTTACAGTCATGATTTATTCTTCCTCATGATCCAAGATCTATGACTGGATTTAAAACCAGACGAAGGCTCAAGGAGGGAGCCCACCTCCCTGTGCCCTTCTTCAGAGCCCCCTGAGGAATGGAGAATGCTTACAGAGGGGCAGGTCCCCAAGGACTGTCCTTCCCAGCATCTTCCAGTGTTCTGGTTCCACCTCTGCCCATGGTAGAAGATAGGCTTGAACCTGTTTCTGGCCTGCCTTTCAGGTGACTATTCTGAGCCTCCTGTGTGCACAAAGGTGGATCAGGCTGTCCAGAGTCAGCCAGCATCCTGGTTCTGCCTCTACTCACAGAAGGAACCCCCCTTCCAGTGCCCTTTTTGGAGCTACCTGAGGACTTGAGACTGTGCTCAAGTTAATATGTCCCAGGGGACCAACATATCCACAATCTGCCAGTGCCCTAGTCCCACCTCCACCCACTGGACAGAGAGACCAATCAGAGTATTAGACCTGCTTGCACCTTGGTATCCTACTCAGCAGGAGGAGAGACCCAACCAGTAAGCACTGGAAGAAGGGATGAAGAAGGGATGGGAAGACTACAGTATAAGAACACAGTCAACAACGGAAAGATCAATATGACACCTCCAGAGTCTAGGGATTCCACACCAGCAAGACTCGAATATCCCAACACAGATGAAGCAGAAGAGAACAACCCTAAGAAAAACTTCATGAAGACAATAGAGATGATAAAAGAGGAAATGAAAAAGTACTTTAAAGAAATAGAAGAAGAACTCCCTGGGTTGCCCCCCATCCTGTTGCTCCTGTGTCCTGTCCCCATTGAGAGCACCCTTGGAGCTCTGATACACCCCCAGCCATCCCTACTGTGAGCCTGCTCCCCCCCACTCTGTGCCCTACCTTGCCCACTATCCTACCTCTCTGGTTGAGCACTGGGACAGAGGGTGGAGCCAACAGTTCACCCTACTTCGGGGACTTCTTGGAGCAAACCTGAACACAGGAGACCTGCCTATCCACGTGGGACCACCCGTAATTCCCACCTGCTTGGTCTCTGAGCCCCACTTCCAGTCCTCTGCTGGAGTTCCGGGCCCCTTCCAGAGACCCACCTATCTCTGAGGGACCACTCTAAGTTTCTGTAGGTATCTTCTACTAGATCCTCATCCCTCACCCCATCCATGGGTTCCTGTCTGTGGAGAGACCGCCTATAGAGCTTGGACCACCCAGAGCTACAGATATTGAACCTCTGACCCACATAAGCCCACCGGGGAAGTACCATAGAGAGAGGGGGAGACCCCACCAACATCTACTGGAAGAAGCTATGGGAAGATGGCAATACAAGAAAACACCTAACAACAGAAAGAAAAGCATGACACATGACACCACCAGAATCTAGGGAATCTATCCCAACTAGAACAGAACACAACAAAGCAGAGGAAGCAGAAGGGAACGACTTAAGTATTACTATCATAAAAATGATAGAGGCCATTTTGGAGATCAGTATGGCGGTTCTTCAGAAAAATGGGAATCCTCCTCTTAGGCATATACCCAAATGATCCACATCCATGCAACAAAGACATCTGTTCAACTATGTTCATAGCAGCAGTATTTGTAATAGCAAGAACCTGGAAGCAACTTTCAATTGAAGAATGGATAATGAAGATGTTGCACATCTACACAATGGAATACTACTCTGCAGAAAAAAAAACAATGGAATCTTGAAATTCGCAGGCAAGTGGATGGCACTTGAAGAAACCATCCTGAATGTGGTAACCCAGTCACAAAAAGAGGAGCATAGCATGTACTCACTCATATATGGATTTTAGACCTAGAGCAAAGGATCACCAGCCTATAATTCTCACCACCAGAGGAAATAGGACACAAGGTATATTCTCAGAGATTCATATAAAGTCCTTCACAGAACCGGGAAGGGAAAAGTACCCCAGAGCACAGGGGAAGTCGGGGGGGGGGGCGGGCAGAGAATGGAGAGAGAAGTAGGAGAAAGCATGGGGGAGGAAAGGAAAACGCGTGCAACTAGGAAGACTGAGCCCGGTTAGGAATAGAAAACAAGAGAGAGAGAGAGAGAGAGAGAGAGAGAGAGAGAGAGAGAGAGAGAGAGAGAGAGAGAGAGAGAGAGAGAGAGAGAGAGAAAACATAAAAGATGGAGCCAATATTGGTTTGAAGATAAAATTGAACACAAAGAAAGGTCTAGAGAACTACAAGACTGCTGCCAAATAACACTTTGAGATTCCGTGGAAAGGCTACCATAAACGGCCTTCCAGGATAGTGAGATCTACAACTAACTTATCCATGGAGCTCTCATCTAATACCTATTGGAAACATGAGCAAATAACCATACATAAACACTGAGTCAAACTAGAACCCAGATGCAGAAGGAGAGGATAAGACCAGGCTGCAGAAACACATAGAGACAGCTTATCTGAACAAGGAGGAGCTAACAGGTCCCCAGACTGATAGCTGGGATGCCAGCATGGGACTGACTCAGGCCCCCCTGAATATGGATCTCAGCCAGAAGGACTGAGCAGTGTAAGGGACCTCAGACAGTGGAGCCAGGATGTATCCCTGGTGCACAAAAGACCTTGCGAACACATCCCCCATGGAGGGATAACTGCCTTAACCTAGAGACAGGTGTGAAGCCCTAGTCCCTACTTCACATGACTTGCCAGATATACATGACCCCAACTAGATGGCATTCCCCTACATATGCAATTGGGGTGGAGGGGATGGGAGGGGAGGTTGGTTAGGGTGCATGTGAGAGGGCAGAGAGGGTAAAATGAGGGAGGGAGGGAGTGAGGGAGGGAGAGGGAAGTGGGATTGACATGTAAAATAAGAAATTAAAAAAAGTAATGGAAGAAAAAAAGAAACCAATGTATGCAAGAAATCAACCAATGTCTTAAGGAAAGTCAAGAAAAAAAACTATCAAACTGATGAAGGAAACAATTCAAACAGTCTATGACCTGAAAACTGAAACAGTGACAATAAGGAAAACACAATCTAAGGTAAGACTGGAAATAGGAAAGCTGGGCAAATGATCAGAAAATACAGATGTAAGCATAACCAACAGAATACAAGGTATGGAAGACAGAATTCATTGACCAAACAAAATCTTATGTTCAACAAATCCATAATACAAAATATCCAGGAAATATAGGACACCATGAAAAGGCTAAACCTAAGAATAATAGGTATAGAAGAAGGCAAAGAAACCCAGCTTAAAGGTGCAGAAAACATATTCAACAGAATCATTCAAGAAAATGTCTACAACCTAAAGAAAGATATTACAATGGAAGTACAAGAAGCTTACAGAACACCAATTAGAGTGAACCAAAAAAAAAAAAAAAAAAAAAAAAAAAATCCCTTGCCACATAATAATAAAAGCTAATTTTAACAAACAAACAAAAAATACCTTACTGAGAGATGGGAGACATCAGGATCATACTCGGTTTTCTTGGATAGTTTCAGACCATGCCATGCAGCAGAATGGCTTTCTTTCTGACTCTGTTTTCCTTCATGTTTCAGTTAGTAAGCCTGTGAATGTGGATTAAAGCCTGAAAGGTGCCTGTGATTTGCTTTGAAAAAGATTGCATGAAGTGAACCAGTGCTTTCCTGGCTTAGAACATCTGTTAGGAAGCACAGATTTAGCTCCTCATTGTTGGCTTCCTGAGTCCCACACAGAGTTTATTATTTAAGTAATGACTGGGAGAAACTGGCTCTGAAAACAATCTGGCCATAAAACAAGGACAGTTTCTAGATTTGTCCTTTAAAGTACCTGCAGTTGGAAGGAGTTTGGGATAAAATATTGACCTTTAGTTTCTGCTGGCTATAAAATTGACAAACTCTTTCCATCTTTCGTGTGTTTGTGTGTGTGTGTGTGTGTGTGTGTGTGTGTGTCTGTGTGTGTCTGTGTGTCTGTGTTTGTGTGTGTGAGAGAAAGAGAGAGTGTGGGAGTATAGACCATGTATGTGAGAGCGAGTGAGTGAGGCAGAGGAGGGAAATTATGTGGCTTTGAGAAGGATATATATATATATATATATATATATATATATATATATATATTCACAATAAAGTTTTCTTTTAAACATTTGAGGTGATTTGAATTAACAAAGGTAAAAGGTCAAATTGTGTCGGTATTTTATTTTTTAGGATAGATAGGAAGAATAAAGGAAGAGACTTTTTATATTGAGATCAAGTTTAATCAAATTATAATTAATACATATCACAGGCTATCAGAATGGATATCAAATGGGCATCACTGTATCTAGTACATTGTATTAGTTGTGTGTTTTAGAAGATGACTTATTGTCTTAGTTAAATATTTGAAGGAACTGAAGGAAAGGCAGCAAATTGTCTTCTATATAAATTTCTGCAGAGTTGAATGCACTCATACGTGGTTGTCTGCTTTTTTTTCTTTTGAAAGGTGTGTTCCCATATATTCTGCTGTCACAGATTGTTGTTCTCTGCAGCCTACTTAGTAGAGTGGTGTGGTGGTGTGGTGTTTTGTTTTTCAAACATATCTGCCATATTGGAACAAAAGATTCAGAGGTTTTAAGATGGCCGTAGAGGGTGACATAGGTTGGCAAATTATCCTGAAGTAGGTCCTTCAACTGAATATGTTAAGATGAATAGAAAATAGTCTTCAAAACTTACAAAAAAAAAAAAAAATAGAAAAAGGCCTGGCAGAGGTGGCAAAACCTTTAATCTCAGTACTCCAAAGATAGAGGCAGTTGGATCTCTGGGAGTTCGAGTCTAGCCTGGTCTACAAAATTATACGGAGAAACCCTATCTCAAAAACCAAAACATAAAAATAAATGTCCCCAACACCCATCAATGGAGACACAAGTCAAAGTCAAGGTTGCCTCTTCTGTTCTTACTTTGCCAGTTTCAAGGCAGATACTTCACACATAGAATCCTATTTATATTTCAGAACAATTTTCTGAGGTCAGTGTTATTAACTGTGCCTTAGATATGAGGAAACTGATGGCCAATAATGTTAGGAACGTTTCCTAAGAAATGTTTCCCTAGCAATGACAGAACTAGCACACAAAACTAGATATAAATAAGATGGAATACATGCTCCCATTTTCACAAGTGTTCTGTATTCCCAGATCAGCATCTGTTTTTAGCAACCAACGTTTTGGGACAGCCTCTATATTGTATTGAAATATATTTTACACCTAATATAGTCTATTGCAATAAGATTGAAATATATCACAATTTACAATATACCCCAAAGTATATATACCTTGTGATTGAGAAACTAATTTGAAGTTAACAAAACAAGCATTTTATTTACTTGATATTTAAACACTCCAGAGTTCATACCCTAGAAAAGACATATAGTAGTCAACTTTTTGAACATGTAGTGGTCCTCAACCAATTGAAAGCCTGGCATGCACATTCAAGCTAGCTGCTAGGTAGTGTCATGTGTTCCATGAGAACACTGTTGCCAGAAAGCTTTCCCAAAGGTGAAACTCTCCATAATTGTTCCAAGAAAAGCATGGAAAAAAATTTCCCTTGATTTATAATATGGCTGAAATCCTCAAAAAACAAAAAAACTGGTGTTTCTTTTAAAATTTCCAGATTTTGTGGGTAAAGTAGAATTATATTTTAGACTTTAATAATTTTGCTACTGCTTTTCACTTAGGGGAACATTTAGGGCATTTAAAAGGCATAGGTTGTTTTACTGTTCTTTGTAAGGAACTTGCTCCTCAAGTTCAGAGGACTTTTTAGCTCTTATTATTTTTTTCTTTTATAAAATGTAAATTAGAAACAACTTGTTTTACATGTCAATCCCAGTTTCCTATCCTTGCCCTCCACCCATTTCCCACCAACTCTCCCCCCCCCCATCCTCTTCCTGATCACCACAGAGGGTGGGAGGGTGAGGCCTTCCAAGGAGGATCTTCATTCAAAAACTGTCTTATAATGTGGAAGAGGGCCTAGGCCCTCCACCATGTGTCTAGGCTTCCAGATTCCATTTGTATACTAGGGATAAATACTGATCCACTACTAGAGACCCATAGACTACCCAGGCCTCCTAACTGACACCCATGTTCAGGAGAATTGGGTCAGTTCTATGCTGGTTTCCCAGCTGTCAGACTGGGGTGCATAAGTTCCCCACTTGCTCAGTTCATTTGTTTCTGTGGTTTTCTTCAGCTTTGTTTTGACCCTTTTGCTCATCAACCCTCCCTTTCTGCAATTGGATTCTAGGAGTTTGGCTCAGTGCTTAGCTGTGAGTATCTTCTTCTGCTTCCATCAGCTACTGGATGAAGCCACTAGGATGGCATATAAGGTAGTCATCAATTTCATTATCAGGGAAAGGCTTTTAAGGTAGCCTGTACTCTATTGCTTAGAATGTTAGTTGGGGTCATCCTTGTCGATCTCTGAATATTTCTCTAATGCCAGTTTTCTCTTTAAACCTATAATGGCTCCTTCAATTATGGTATCTCTTTTCTGGCTCTCCTGGGGTTGGTTCTTCCCCCAACTCAAACTTTCTCCTCCCTCATGTCTTCCTCTCCCCTCCTTTTCTGCCCCTCTTTTTCTCCTAACTCCCTCTTCCCATCCCCATGCTCCCAATTTGCTCAGAGGTTCTTGTTCCTTTCCATTTCTCCAGGGAATCATGTATGTCTCTCTTAGGGTCCTCCTTGTTTGCTGGCTTCTCTAGTAGCGTGGTTTGCTATGCATCTAAAATTCATATATGAGTGAGTACATATGGTATTTGCCTTATGTGACTGGATTACTTCACTCAGAATGTTTTCTTCTAGTTCTATCTATTTCCCTGCAAATTTCAAGATAAATTTTTTTTTCTGCTGAGTAGTAATCCATTGTATTAATATACTAATTCTCTTTATCCATTCTTCAGTTGAAGGACTTTAAGGCTGCTTCATGATTCTGGCTATTACAAATAATGCTCCTATGAATATAGTTGAAAAAATGTCCCTTGTATGAATATGCATCTTTTGGGTATATGCCTAAGAGTGGAACTGCTAGATTGATTGTGTGGTAGACTGATTCCCATTTTCCTGAGGAACCACCATATTGATTTCAAAAGTGGCTGTCTAAGTTTGCACTCCCATCAGCAATGGAGGAGTGTTTTCCTTTCTCCACATCCTCTCCAGCATAAACTATCTTTGGTGGTTTTGATTTTAGCCATTCTGACAGAAGTAATATTGTATCTCAGAGTGTTTTTGATTTGCATTTCCCTGATGGCTAAGGGTGCTAAGCACTTTCTTAAATCTGTTCCAGCCATTTTAGATTCCTCTATTGAGAATTCTTTATTTAGTTCTGTACCCTACTTTTTAATAGGGCCATTTGGTGTTTTACACGAGCTTATTGAGTTCTTTGTATAGGAATCAGCCTTCTCTTAAATGTGGGGTTGGTGAATATCTTTTCCTGTTTGGTGGGATGCCGATTTTTCTTGTTGAATGTGTCCTTTGCCTTACAGAAGTTTCTCAGTTTCAGGATGTCCCATTTATTAATTGTTCATCTCAGTGTCTGTGTTTGATCAGGAAGTGGTCTCCTGTACCAGTTCATTCAAGGGTACCTCCCACTTTCTCCTCTAAGAGGTTCAGTTTGGCTGGGTTTATGCTGAGGTCTTTGATTCATATGAACTATAAGTTTTGTGAATTGTGATAGATATAGATCTGTCTGTAATCTTCTACATGCCAGCATCCAGTAATGCCAGGAACAGCTAATTTTAGCTGTTCATAAGTGCATGGGTTAATATCAACGTTTTCAGTTCTATTCCATTCTTCTACCTGCCTATTTTTCTGCCAATACCAGGATGTTTTCAGGACTATAGCTCTATAATAGAGTTTGAAGTCAAGGATGGTGATGCCTCCAAATGTTCCCATATTGTACAAAGTTGTTTTGGCTGTCCTGGGTCTTTTGTTTTTTCATACAAGGTTGAGTATTGTTCTTTTCATGTCTGAAGAATTATGCTGGGATTTTGATGGGGATTGCATTGAATCTGTAGATTGCTTTTGGCAAGATTGCCCTTTTTTCTATATTTATCCTTCCTATTCAAGAGCATGGGAGATGTTCCATTTTCTGGTATCTTCTTTAATTTATTTTTTTTAAAGACTTAAAGTTCTTATTATACAGATATTTTACTTGTTTGGTTAGCATTACCCCATGATATTTTTATGGTTTTATGGCTATTGTAAATGGCCATTTTTCCTTTGTATATAGTAGGGCTACTGATTATGATTATTTCATTTAGTCTTCTATCCTTTCACTTTGCTGAAGGTGTTTATCAACTATAGGAGCTCCCTGGTAGTTTTTTTTTTGGGGGGTCACTATGTAAATTATCTTATCATATGCAAATAGTGAAAGTTTTGACTTCTTCCTTTCCTATTTTGTATCCTCTTGACCACTTTTTGTTTTCTTATTGCTCTAGCTTACTTCTTCATGTACAGTACTGAAGAGATATGGAGAGAGAGGGCAGCCTTGTCTTGTTCCTGATTTTAGAGGAATCACACTGAGTTTCTCTCCATTTGGTTTGATGTATATTGCTTTTATTATGTTTCGAGATATTTCTGTTATCCCAGATCTCTCTAAGGCCTCTATAATCAAGGGGTGTTGGGTTCTGTCAGAGGCTTTTTCAACATCTAGTGAGATGATCATGGGGTTTTCTTTTTCAGTTTGTTTAAGTGGTGGATTACATTGATGGACTTTCATATGTTGAACCATCCATAGTGGATGATTTTTCTGATGTGTTCTTGGATTCAATTTGCCAGTGTTATATTGAATATTTTTGCATCAATATTCTTGAGGGATATTGTTCTGTAATCCTCTTTCTTAGTTGGTCTTTGTTTGGCTTGGGTACCTAGGTAATTGTAGCCTCATAAAATGGGTGTGGCAATGAACCTTCTGCATCTATTGTATGGAACACTTTGATGAGTATTGGTATTAGCTGTTCTTTGAATTTCTGGTAGAATTCTACACTGAAACCATGTGGCCTGGGCTTTTTTTTGGGGGGGGAAGCTTTTGACTGCTTCAATTTCAGTGGGTTTTATAAGTTTATTTACATTTCTTATTTGGTCTTGATTTAATTTTGGTAAGTGATATCTATCCAGAAAATTGTCCATTTCCCTTAAATTTTCAAATTTTGTGGAGCACAGGTTTTCAAAGTATGATCTGAAGATTCTGTTTTTTCCTCTGTGTCTGTTGTTATGTCCTCCTTTTCATTTCTGATTTTGTTAATTTTCATGTTCTCCCTCTGTCTTTTGGTTAGTTTGGATAAAGATTTGCCCATCTTGTTGATTTTCTCAAAGAACGAACTCTTTGTTATATTGATTCTTTATATTGTTTTCCTAGTTTCTACTTTATTGATTTCAGTCCTCAATTTGATTATTTCCTGACATCTACTTCTCCATGGTGAGTTTGCTTCTTTTTGTTCTAGAGCTTTTAGTTTGCTGTTAATTCTCTAGTGTGATGATTCTCCAGTTTCTTCATGTGGGCACTTAGTGCTATATATTTTCCTCTTAGCACTGCGTTCAAAGTGTCCCATAAGTCTGGGTTGTTTGTCTTTATCCTCATTGAATTCTAGGAAGTCTTTAATTATTTTCTTGACTTTCTTGCCTCAGGAATGGTACCATTACACATTATTCAGTTTCCATGAGTTTATAGGGTTTCTGCAATTTGTGTTGTTGTTGATTTCTAACTTTAAAGCATAGTTGTCTGATAAGATATTGTAGGTTATCCCATTTTTTTTTTGTACTGTTTTAATCTGTTTAGGTTTGCTATGTTCCTGAGCATGTGGTTGATTTTAGAGAAGGTTCCATGCAGCACTAACAAGAAGGTATATTCTTTTGTGTTTGGATGGAGTATTGTATAGATGTCTGTTAAACCCATTTGGACCATAACTTCTGTTAGTTCTTTTGTTTCTTTGTTAAGGTTCTGTCTGATGATCCTGTCTCGTGGTAAGAGTAAGATGCTGAAATCTCCCACTATAAGTATGTGAGATTTTATGTGAGACTTGAGTTTTAGTAATGTTTCTTTTACTAATATGGGTTCCTTTGTATTTGGGGCATAGATGTTCAGCATTGAGATGTTCAGCATTCAGCATGCTGACGGATTTTTCCTGTGATGAATATCAAATGACCTTTTTCATATCTTCTGATTGATTTTAGTTTGAAGTCTATTTTGTTACTTAGTAGGACTGCTATACCTGCTTGTGTTTTGGGTCCATTTGACTGGAAAATCTTTTTCCAAACCTTAACTCTGAGGTGTTATCTGTCATTGAAGTTGAGGTGTCCTTCTTCTGTGCAGCAGGATAATTTCTGTCGCCATATCCACTCTGTTAGCCTGTGTCCTTTTATAGGAGAGTTAAAACCATTATTATTGAGGGATATTAATGACCATTGGTTATTAAGTCTTGTTTGTTTTGGATTTGTTGGTGGTGGTTGTTTTGTATGTAGATTCCCCGTCCTTTTTTTTTTTTTTTTTCTCCCTTTTGGCTGTTGCTAAATTGGGATAATCTATTGTCTATGTTTTTGTGAATGTAGCTTACTTCCTTGAGTTGGAGTTTTCCTTCCGGAACTTTATGTAGGGCTGGATTGGTGGATCTTTGTTGTTTAAATCTCATTTTGTCAAGGAATATCTTGGTTTCTCCATCTATAGTTATTGAAAACTTTGAAGGGTATAGTAGTCTGGGCTGCCATCTGTGGTCTCTAAGTGTTGATAGAATATCTATCCAGGATCTTCTGGCTTTTAGAGTTTTCATGGAGAAATCAGGTGTAATTCTGATACGTTTGCCTTTATATGTTACTTGGCCTTTTCCCTTTGCTTTTCTCAATATTCTTTCTTTATTCTGCATGTTTGGTGTTTTGATTATTATGTGGCAAGTGAACTTTCTTGTCTACCCTATTTGATTTTCTGTAATCTTCTTTTACATTCATTGGCATGCCATTCTTTAGGTTGGGAATGTTTTCTTCTTTTAGTCTGTTGAATATGTTTTCTGCACCTTTGAGGTGTGTTTCTTCATCTTCTATACCTAATATTCTTAGGTTTGGCCTTTTCATGGTGTCCCACATTTACTGGATATTTTGTGTTAAGGATTTTTGGACATATGATTTTCTTTGGTCGATGAACCTATTTCTTCTAGTGTATCTTCAAAGCCTGAGATTCTATCTCCTGTCTCTTGTATTTTGTTGGTTTTGCTTGCATCTGTTATTCCTGACTGTTTACCCAGATTTTCTATTTCCAGCATTCACTCAGACTGTGTTTTCTTTATCGTCTCTATTTCAAATTTCAAACCTAATAATATCTGAATCATTTCTTGCAGGTTTTTTGTTTGTCTTTTCCTCCATTTCTTGAATTTGTTTGTTTTTTTCTTCCATTTCTTTATGGGATTTTCTCATTACCTCTTTGAGTGTCTCTATCATCTTCATAAAGTTTTTTTGTAAGGTTATTCTGCTTCATCTGAGTTGGGATGTTCAGGTCTTGCTGGTGTGGAGTTCCTAGACTCTTGTGGCATCATATTTATCTCTCTGTTCATGACTGTATTTTTATAATGTCCTCTTCCCTTCCTTTCCAGTAAGTAATGTTGGTGTCTCTCCCTCTCCTGGTGGGTACAGGGCCAAGGTTCTCTTCCGGTGGTTGCAAGCTAGTCCAATACTCTAGTGGCTCTCCTCTTTCCATGGTTGGAGGTAGGATTATACTGCAATTTTGGCAAGTGTGGATAAACTGGTCACCAGGACAGGATCCTCCAGTGCACATTACCCAGGTTTCAGGAGGCTCAGAGCAGGGCATCAGAAGGTGAACTGGAAACAGTCCCATGGTTACCTCTTCCCTTTAATAGAGGCAGGACTAGGATGCTGGAAGACTCTGGATGGCCTTGTACACCAGGACAGGCTTCCCCTCTACAGTTCCCCAGGCCTCAGGAGGCTGTGAGCAGCTCACTGGAAGGCAGGCCAGAAACATGCCTATGCTTCCTTGGACTTTCTAGCTCTTGCCCATTTTTCCTACCAAGCTAAGGATAGCCAAAACCTCCTCAAGTAATTCAATGAATGGACTCTAGGGGGCAGTAGAACCATTGTTGAATTTTCTGCAATGCTCTCTCTCTCTCCCTTAGCACTTAAGGCTTATATGCAAGGGTGGTTGAATACATGTGAATCTTATTGGTTTATGTTCCAGGCATACTATTCAATAATTAAGCAGAAATCCAGGTATGCCGTTATATGTTTAGCATTGTAGGATATCCCTGGAACTTTTGGTTCTGTTAAGAGACTAATTGCTCCAGGTACAGGTAAAGCCAAATGAGGAGTGAGTGCCGATCAATCTCTATTGTAATCAGGACTGGACCAAAAAAAGATAAAGATGCTCTGTTGCAACACATCCAAACTTCACAACAATAACCCTATAGTCTGACCCACAATGAAAGTAAAAATAATCTTCCAGGAAACTTATTTTCTTTTCTTATTCTCTCCTTCTCTGTCTCCCTCTGAAATATGGAAAGGAAGAGAAAAGTTGATTCATTTATTCTTTCCTAAATACTGACATCTAGTAATTTCAAGTTTAATTTAAAATTCTCTCAACTGCAAAAATTGCATATTTGTTATTATCTCTTCCCTTTGCAAAACACTGTCCACTTATGCCTAAACCACACATCTCTTAGCATTTGGTTGAATGCTCCAGTTTTAAATTTTATGGCATATTTGTATTTAGTATTTGCCAAGCAACAGTCCCTTGCATCATTTGTTGCTATGTGTTTTAACCTTTTTTTTTTTTGAGAATTTCAATGACAATTTTCAGTAAATAGGTGAACCATCACCATTATTAGTCTATAGAGCAAACTTGGTAACCTGTCTATCCAAAAGCACTGTGGGAGCATTGTGCTCTGCCTGCCAACATGTTTTTATTTGTAGTAAGTGTTTAAAGGATGAGATAGAAGAGGATTTCCTCTAACTGGGGAAAATATTGAAATAAATGTTTTCGGTCCAAAAATCATATCTCTTCATGCCAATGACAGGCAGTCTTCACAGGTGGAAATTACAATTCTCTTCTTTTCCCCATATAATATCTCCTTGAAAAATGTTTTTTTTGAAGGATGCCTATTTTTTTTTCTCAAGCAAAAACATAATACTTTTCAATTGCTACTACTTCCCTAAGGCTGTATTATAGTATTTGAGGAAAGTTTACAGTTCTGTGATTAGTAATGAACTCTTTCTTTTAAAAAGCTAATTAGCAGTATATTAGATGTCACTGAAAAAAAAAAAGTGTGAGATGGGACTGGGAATGATATACAAGCCAGTAGCCTTAATACTTTCTTTAAAGCATAAATCATACTGTTGCCTAAGTCCCCCATTTTTTTTAACATAAGTCCATAAGAATTATGCCAAAAATGAAAACCAAAGTTTTAGCTGCTAATTCTTTACCCATATTTTTTTTTCAGCAATAACAATGGGAATGCGGTAAGATGGCAAAAGCTAAAACAAATCAGTTTATGATATAAGCATTTACTGACTCTGGAATCTTTAAAATATGTCAACAAATCTCTTGGAGTCCTAACACTCCCCAAATGAGGCATTACTTGAGGACAGATTATGAATGTTTCAAATGACTGGTAATCAGCTACAGAGCTTGTACAGAGAAAACCTCAGAGCAGCATACAGCACAGAAGTTCTAATATGCAGATGGCATTCCTGATTACACTTGCATAGTAATTGTTACCTTGGTTTACTAATGTGGACCATTTATTAGAACTATTTTTAGTTTCATAGAGATTCTATACTAATGAATTTCAAGAGTAGCTACACCAATTTGCATTTTCGCAGTGAAAGAATGTTACTCTTTTTCCACAATCTTGCAAATATCTGCAGCCAGTTGTTTTGATAATCTTAGTCATTCTAACTAGAGTGAGATAAAAATCTCAAGGTTTTGTTAATTTACATGTTCTTAATTGCTAATAAGGATGAACACTTTTAGAGGTATTTGTTAGCCATTTTTATTTCTTCTATTGAAAACCCCTGTTTAGATATCAAATCATTGTATAATTAAGCAATGTTTGGTCAGCATAATTTCTCACTATATTCTACTAAGCCTTATACTTATCCCCATATTTAAGTGTAGCTAACTCATCAAAGAAGCCTCTATTCTGACATATTGTAAAACCAATTATTTGATGATTTCTTAAGATGCTGAGTAGAGCACCTGGGTAATTAAGGCTACGGTGAGGTTACATTTCCCATTTAGTAAATCTTAAAGCTTTTGTAATCCATACACAACTCTCTGAAGGTTCATTCAAATATTTTTCCTCTGTTTGTGTAGAAATGCAATAGCTACTATCCACTTGATAAACTGTTGTTCAGTAGCACTAAACTTTTTGAAAAAGTAAAAGGGCGATAGATAGACTGCTGAGCTCTGGCTTCCTTTCTTAAATCAGCTATGTGATCTTAAGTAAGATACATGACTCTGTGCCACAATTGATTACTATATGAAATAAAGGTAATGTATCAGTTGTATGAATTTGAGATGTTTCAGATGGTTGTCTTAACATCTCAAAGTCAGTCATTGTAATACACTAAAAGATAAAACCATATACTTTATCTTAATGTATGTAAAAAACAAAACACTTGATAAATATGACATTAACCCCTAATTAAAAAGTTATCTTTAACAAGCTAAAAGTAGACAAAGATAATTATTAGTTTATAAGTAAGAATGTTGAAATCATTCATTTACTTTGTAATTAATAGTTAAATATTGAAATGTTGAAATTTTTGTCTGTGGCTGTGCAAATGTTTTAGAAATAAATGTAAGTCTCTTTGTGTTGTTAGGTTCTATATGGGCAATTAACTTTTTACTGGATGATTATAAAGAAACAATAATTTATTAGGTTACTAATTTGACTGAGGTAGTTTGTCTTCTTCTTTTTTGATCTGGAAATATGCTCTGATAGTTAAAAAACAAGCAAGCAAGCAAACAAACAAACAAAAAAAAACTGATGGGAGTCTGGGTAAATTGCTCAGCCAGTAAAGTGATTGTCACAAAATCATGAGAACGGAAACATGATCCCTAGCCTTCACTTAAAATCCATCGCAATTATCAGGTATATTGATGACTAGACTGATAAGTCCAGAGATAGGCAGAGATATGCATATCTCAGAAGTTACTTGGGAGCTCCTGGATACCAGAGGAACAATATCCACAAAGCAAGATATCTGGTTTCCTGAGAAATAATTTCTAACCTCCACATAAGAGCACACATGTGAAACTGAACTTGTCCCAATGTACTTACACATGAGAGAGAGAGAGAGAGAGAGAGAGATAGATGGATAGATAGAGAGAGAGAGGAAGAGAGAAATGAAGTTATAGTATTTTGGGGGCTTTGAAATATCTAGTGCAAAATATCATACATCATTTCTGCTTATATTTAACCCAAACCAGAGCCAAAGGTAATATGTGTGAGGTGAGGTTGGAAGGACAGTTCCCCCTCAAGGAAAGACAGAGAATAGTCAAATAACTAAACAATATGTTATACAATTTTTATGTCATGATATATGTAACAAAGAAAAGAACCATAAATAAAACTGAAACTTTCTCTTTAAGTTTTCACCATGGGTAGAATACTAGTAAGTGAATATAAAGCTTTATATGGATTCAAGTTGGTCTTTTACTTATCACTTACATGCAGAAACTCAATTGTTAACCAGAAACTTTGACATTATATAGGCTATAGTAACGTAAAATGTACTAATAACACAGTGTTGGGTCAGTTCTTTACATTTTTTCAGTATATGTCCTATTTATTATTTCATTTTTAAAAGTAAAGACATAGATTTGGCTATTTTAAATATCTGTTACACAGTTATCTTCTCTATTATTAAAAAAATACAATGAAGATTTCTAGCGTTGCACTTCTTTTCATCCTGAAGACCTAATGCTATATCTGGCACAAAGAGAGATCGATTTATTGAATAAAATAAGACCTACTGATTTACTTAAGGACTAATACTAATGGTTGGAACAGCCTGCATGTAGCCTTCTAACTCTACAGGCATGTCTGCTCCCTGAACTCTGCCACTGGCCTAATAAGCACACGCCTATTTATAGACAGAGAAAGTAGCACATCAGAGGAAAATTGTGTGTGTGTATTTTCTGACACCCACAAGTTATGGATAATTGGATGAGGAAGAAAAAGAAAGGATCAATAGGAAGGTTACTGAAATATCCCAACCTACAAGGTACCATCAATGTGCCTTTGTGTTTCATACTTAGATGCACAGTTTTTAAAATTAGCATATTTAGATCAATTCAAGTGAAGAATATATCTTCAAAAAAGTATCAGAATGTCAGCTTCAGCTGCTGAAGGCTGACAAAACCTGAGGAGTAAGAGAAATCAATAACAAATGTTCCTTATTCTGGGAAATTCTATTTAAACTAGTAGAACAGCCACAAGGAGAAAAGTTTGCAGTATTGTCTAAAGGGATAATCTTGACCTGCATAATTTCACTGACCACAAATAACAGCTTTCTGCAGCTGTTTTATGTTAGCGGCAGCCTAGAATTGGAATGATTTTCCCAGGTCAGGATGATGTCCCAATTTTAAAGAGTCACACTCACTATTTTTTTTTTTACAGTGATGAATAATGGGCTGAATATTTCAAAATGGCTAAAAATCATATATTTTAATCTTCTTGCCACAAAAAGTCAGTAGATAAAGTGATGGGTATGTTCTTTAATGTTGCCACATTGTATATTATTTTCTCTTACTTAGGGACAAAAAACACATAATCACCTTTTAGCAGAATGAGTAACACACCCTCTCCATGGGCTGCGTTTCATGTTTCATTATCCTAAGGTAAGATATGTCTCTTCACATGTCTTTCCTATTAGTTCTTCATAATCAGGGACCAGATTTTCAATCTTCTTATAGGAAGATGGGGACATAAGTGACTGAATCTCTTTGCATAGCAAAGTACTACAATATGTATTATGAGTGGTTTTTTTCATGAAATTATCCATTTCTTGAAATTCAAAGTTATCCCTCTATTAAGATATATACAGTATTTAAACTATGTGGTAGCCACTTAGCAATAATATTATATATCTTATTACTTATTTACCCAATAAAATATTTTAATGATGGGGAGATTTCACATTCCATTCACTTCCCAGTTCTTCCTTGTCCATATTTCTGCCCTTGTGACCTCCCATAACCAGCAAATAAACAAGACAAAATAAAACAACAAAGAATCCAACAGTTCAATTTGTGTCATACTAAGTGGATCTTGGTCAAACTTTCAGTGGCCTGCCCCTTAAATAGGACTAAATGCATCCTCCCCTATTTTCCCACTGCTGGAAGTTGTCTGTTATGGAGAGTAATTCTTCAGCATCTTATTCCCTGGTTTCCTATTTAGGCTGTTACTATTTTGGGGGCGGGGGGATGGAGGTAGGGGTTACACAGAAGTTGTTCATGTGTCTCTTTCTCAACTGTGCCTCTGTAGATATTGCTGACACTGCCAGCATAACTAATTTGATTCTTTACAGTCCATGAGAGCATGGATCTGAGCTTCCACATGGCTTCTGGCACAGCACAGACCACATAGTTTAAATACTGTATATATCTTACTAGAGAAATAACTTTGAGTCTCAAGAAATGGGTCATTTTATGAATAAAAAAATGACTTGTGATGTTTCTTGAATGAAGGAATTATGTCTGATTATGAGTAGGGTGTAGAGATGAATGTAATACAACTGTTGAACATTGGAACACAAAGTAAAATGGTAATCTGGGTTATTTAGTGAGCTAACCGGGGGGCCATTCCAGAGTGCTTCGAATGTTTATTGTACCATACAGGAAAGAGAAAAAGGCATGAAACATAGTAACATAAGAGCATTATTAAGAACGAGGGTTAAAACATCATGCTTGTTCTATGCCATTACAATTACAATGCTTCCTTTAGAAAGAACAATAGTTTCTGTTTTTATCAGATATTTTTATCTGAGAGAGCACCCTACAATTGTATATAATTGTATAGCAATGAAATGGACAAGAACTAAATGATGGTATGGGACCTGGAAACATTCCCCTGAGCCTCCAATGTTCTTGCCCTTCAACATTCTTGCTTTAAAACTTTTAAATAATTCACTCTTTTCAGGCAGAAGTCATAATAAGATTTAAATTGGGAAACTTGTGAAATGATTGGCTTTGATAAAAATGCCACTATTCTATTTCCTTCTGTATTAACATGTACTTTCAAATGAAGGTACCTGGAAATACAGATGTAGCTGTATTATGGCTATACTGATGCTGTGAATGAATCCTACACAATTCTTCCACAGTTTCCCACGAGGAGTTGCTTTTTCCTTTTCACAGAGGAATATTATAAGCTCTTGTATGTTTTGTTATCGACGCTCACAGTGGAATCCTTGTTCTCAGTCCTTTGCATGTACAACAGCATGATCATGAGGAAGTAATCAGTTTGAACCATAACTTCAGGCCATCTCTCTGTCCATGCTGCTCAGCTTAGATTACTAATAATTTTGCAACTGTGATGTCAGATGATTCATATTTTTTATAGTATGTATAATAAGGAACCCCAGCAGTACAGCAGACACTTTTAAGTTCATAATTACTGAATCAGAAAAGATAGCTAATGCTTTTCTCATTTTTTTTCTAGAATTTTTGTCTCATTTACTGACAATTTATGGATCTAGGATGAAGAGATAGTCACAAACATCCCCTCCAGGTAAGTTACTATTTTTTGTTTTTCCCATTCCCAGATCTATATTCTAATGATTTACTAAAACAGTGAGACCTTCTCCACTATGCATCTCTGTATTAGTAACATTCATGATATGAACACTATCAAGGTGGATTGATGGGAAAATGTTATAGAAGTGTCTCAGTTCACTTCTCACTGTAAATGAAAGCATATAATCTCATTGGATTGAAAGAGTCTAGTATATATCCACTGACCTGGATCTAGCTTTAACCTAGATGTACATTGTATAGACTAGAGAAAGCTGATTATAGCTACTAATCTATCTTCCGACAACACTCTCTTGGTACAGAGAACAACAAATGAATGTTTTTGTCTTCAGAGATTTAATTTAATGGCATGTATGCACATATGGATGAATCCATGCAGTAAAGCAAATGCAATGTCACAAGTACGTAACATGGGTAGAAAAGAGCTAGGCTCTCAGCAAGAACTCAAACTTTGGCAGTATGGTCATTATAACCTTTCATTCTTTTCCATGTTGTTGATGATAGCAGTGAATAAGTCAGTCAGATAAGGTTAAGAGACATTTCCTTTTATTCACAAGTAAGTATATAATGTATGCATAACTCCTCTAGTTTCTTATAGTCAAAAACTCACATGAGTTGACTTTGCTCACTTGGTTACTACATGGGTGTCAGAGGGTGGAGAACAGGTTTGGGAACAGAGTTGCCTAATGTCACTATAACCCTATTCCCACAATGCTGGCTCTTTTCCTTAGCATCTTAGCTTTGTGGAGGTGGCAACATACAGAATTGTTCTCTGTGTTTGTGGGCTACACTCTGTAGGTTTAACCCATCATACATGTATATGTACTGAATATGTATAGACTTTTTCTTGTTTTTATTCTCTAAGAAATAGAGTCTAATATGTTTCATATAGTATTTACATTGTAAATACATACCTTAAATAATCTAGAGAGTTCTAAGAATATACAGAAGTTTTTGAAAAGTCTGTGTCCTCTTATATAAAGGACTTGAGTGCCTCTTGCATAATTTAGTGCCTGCAGGAGTTTGGAAGCTATCTAATATTTATTTTAAATCCTTATAGAACAT
This sequence comes from Phodopus roborovskii, assembly GCF_943737965.1. Taxonomy (NCBI): domain Eukaryota; kingdom Metazoa; phylum Chordata; class Mammalia; order Rodentia; family Cricetidae; genus Phodopus; species Phodopus roborovskii. The sequence goes on along the minus strand of NW_026125391.1, from coordinate 28,247,887 downwards.
CCTACCAAGCAGATACTTTCTAAAAACTACTCCATGTGTAGGTAGAAAAATGATACTAGTTGGAAAGAAATAGATTTAATAGTCTTTTTTTAAAAAAATATTTACTATTTTTGAAATTTCTTTTTATTTATTCTTTGTGCCACTGAAATCATGATTTTTTTCCAATGTCATTCACCCCCCACCTCACAAAATAAAAGAAAACATGATTTGAAAGAAGATCGGGGAAAATAAGAATAGGAAGAAAGGGAGAGTCTCACCATGGAAGCTGTAATGTGATACAGTGGGACACTCAACAAATGCCTTTCTTCATACATTTATTTTTTAGCATTTAAGCAATAACAATACCAAAATGTTTTTATTTAAATTAGAAACAAAATTATTTTACATATCGATCCCAGTCCGTTCTCCCTCCCATCCTCCCATGCCCTTACCAACCTCCATCCCATACCCATCCAAAATTTTTTTCCTTTTTTCTTTTTATATTACATATCGATCCCAGTTCCCTTTCCCCCTCCCTTTCTCCCTCCCTCTCTCTCTCCCTCCCTCCCTCTTTCCCTTTCTCCCACCCTCTCATGCCCCCCTTCCACCCTCCCATCCAACCCCTCCCCCCCACCCCCCGCTGCTCCACACATAGGGTGATGCCTTCCAGGATGGGTAATTAAAACATGTCAAGTCATTTGGAGTAGGGACTGGGCCTTCTCTCCTGTCTCTAGGTTAAGGGAGTATCCCTCCATGGGGGATGTGCTCCCAAAGTCATTTTGTGCACCAGGAATACATCCTGGGTCCACTGTCTGAGGTCCCTTAGACTGCCCAGGTCTTCTAACTGAGACCCATGTTCTGGGGGTTCTGAGTCAGTCCAATGCTGAATTCCCAGCTATCAGTCTGAGGGCCCATTAGCTCCTCCTTGTTCAGGTCAGCTGTCTCTGTAGTCTGGTCTGGTCCTCCCTCTTTGCATCTGGATTCCAGTTCAGCTCAGTGTTTAGTTCTGTGTGTCTGCTTCTGTTTCCATCAGCTACTAGATGAAGACTCTATGATGGTGGATAAGTTAGTCATCTATCTCCTTATCAGGGAAGGGCATTTAAGTAGCCTTTCCACTGTTGCTCAAGTAGTTAGTTGGGGTCATTCTTCTAGGTCTCTAGACATTTCTCTAGAGTCAGTTTTCTCTTCAAGCCTATAATGGCTCCCTCTTTTATGGTCTCTGTCTCTCTCTCTCATTGTCTCTCTCTCCCTCTCTCTTCTCTCATCTATTCCTCCCCTGACTCAATCTACCAAGTCCCACGTGCTTTCCTCTCCTCACCTTCTCTTTCTTCTAGTTCCCTCAGCACTCACTGACCCCCCACTCCCCATAAGCTCAAGAGACCTTGTCCCTTTCGCCTTCTGTGGGGGACCTTATATGAATCTCTTAGAATCCTCCTTTGTCCTAGTTTCTCTGGCAGTGAGAATTACAGGCTGGTGATCCTTTGCTCTATGTCTAAAATCCATATATGAGTGAGTATATACCATGTCCCTCTTTTTGTTATTGGGTTATCTCATTCAGGATGGTTTCTTCAAGTTCCATCTACTTGCGTATGAATTTCAGGATTCCATTTTTTTTTAACACAGAGTATTATTCCATACATTTTTATATGCACTTATTCATCTCAAAGAGTCATTGGTGTGGTAAAAGTTCCCTGGTCTCTGCTACACCATCGGTGCTGGGCCCTCACTGGATCTCTTAATGGGCATTCCTGTTGCTGCTCTGTGCAATGAAGATCCTGCAGTCCTGGGTCTGCAGAATTAACACCATCCCCACCACCCCCAGTGCTCCAGGAGATCACAGATGGGGTGGATGTTGTGATGAGCCTAAACACAACCTTAGTTCTAGGTATTTGCAGTGTTGTTTAGTCGACTAGCTCTCCTGCCTTCACAACCAGGGTGAGAGCTCCAGCATTTCCTGGCTAGTTCATTCTTTATAGTGATGAGCAAGGGAAGAGTTGGGGATTTCTCCTGTTTCACAGCCTCAGGGTTGGTTCTCCCACACTTAGACCTTCAGAGTTAGCTCAGCTTTGTTGCCCACCTGTGTAGTCGCTGCTATCCTGAGTGCTGCAGCTGATGAGAGACAGGAGCAGTTGTCCATCTCTTACAACCTTAAGACAAGGTCTCCCATCTGCCTCAAACATTCAGGCATTAATGGGTGGGGTAGGGGTGTATCTCTTCTCCACCTATGTTGCCATGTGACTGATGAGGAATGGGGACACCTCTCCCATGCTCACCACCTCAGGGATGTCTCACCCACACCTCTGCAAACAGAGTTGGCTCTATCATGCTGCCCAGGAGAGATGTGGGGTACACTTTCCCCTGGAGAGCATCTCTTCCCTGCCCATTCCACCTTAGAGCATATGAGGGGTGGAGTCAAGTCTGCTCCCTGGGGAGCAGAAAGGGGATAGGATGGGGGTTTGTGTGGGGAAAGGGAGAATGGGAGTGTGCAGGAACTGGGATTAACATGTAAAACAAGCTTGTTTCAAATTTACAAAAAAAATAAATAAATATAAAAAAAAGAACAACAACAAAAAAAAACTCAAAAAAAAACCAAAAACAAAAACAAACAAACAAACAAACAAACAAAAAAAAACAAGAAAGAAAGAAAAAAAAAGAGTTGTGCCTCTTGAGGGTATGGCTGTGTTCTAAACAGAAATGATTCATCATGTTTCCAGACACTAAGCATAATCATTCAATAAGGACATACTCATGGAGAAATAATGACTTAATAGGCTTAATACCATCATGGTTTATTTTCCTTCAAATATTTTGTTTTCGTATTCCTGAGTTACCTAAGTGAGAGATCTTCAATCTAAATACTAATAATTAGTTACTCCAATCATCCGTCAATACACAATTATAGATAATGTGCTAGGTATAAAGCACTTTGACCTGGGACACTATAGAAAATTTTAAATGGAAGGAAAAACTGGACAACTTCCAATCCTCATAGAACTTCAAATCAGTCAATTAAAAACAGTGAAGAGAAGAATCTGATTGTTTCTTCAAAATGTGATATTCTAGGCTGAGGACTATGCCATGGAAATACAGTGGTGCAGAGGAGGACAGTCCTTCTGATATGCAGATGACAGTTTAGGGCAACAAAAAAATAGTAACCAACATAAATAAACAAGATCAATTCAAGTAGTGAGAGACACAAGAGAGAAAATGAAATTGATCAAAATGGTTTCAACAGAGATGATACTTGTGCTGGCCATGTAAGACATCCAAGGGCTGGTTCTCCTAGGCATGAAAAGAAAATGTACATGAAAAAAAAATTGCAGTGTTCCAAAAGTATCCATATTATCCTGTGTGTGTGAGTTCAGCTGACTGAAATAAAATGTGCTTCAAGAATGGGCAAGCCATTTTATGAATGATTTAGGTATTCTAGTGAAGAATGTGGTATTGGGTCTGGGGGGAGTAGTTATGTCATTGAACTTGATCCCCAGCACCCACATGAGAAGTCCAGATTGGTAATGTAGGTTTCAGCCTAGCTCTGGAGAGGCACAAACAGGCATATCCCTGGAGGTTGCTGCCAAACCAGCCTAGCCTACTTGGTGAGCTTCATGCACTGAACAAAACTACCTCATAGGTAAAAATGTAGTAGCACCAGAAGTGACACCGAAGGTCACCCACACATGCTTACTTGTGCACCCACGTTTATGCATCTGCATATAAATGAACAGGCACGCACGCACGCGCATGCGCGCACACACACACACACACATACACACACACACGGAGAGAGATAGGGAGAGAAAGAGAGTGAGAGAGAGAGGGAGAGAGAGTTTGTCAGTAAGACAGAGCATGACAAGTACAAGTGAATTGCAACACATGCGTAATAGGGTGCTATTCATCCAAAATGCCCAACATAGGAGCTATGATGACTGAAATGTACGTGGTTATTTTTCTTCCTAAGCGAATTAGGATTGATTTTATGAAGAATTTGTTTTCCAGCTGAGTCTTGAAGTAGGCATAAAACTTTCCTGCATTGAGGGAATGGTGTGAAAAAAGATGTCAGGCAAGAAATCATATGTTGACAACTGCTTCTCAAACTCATCTACCTCCTGAGAAGGGAGACTATTTTGGCAGAAAGAAATGAAAACTAACTGTGAGTTTTGGGCTGAGTAGGATGAGAATGCAGGCTGTTACCCATCCAGCTCATTTACTATAGCTGTTTAATTCTGACACCAGGGAGACTGACCCCTATTGTTGTTTTCTGACATCCTGAAGGACATTGGTGCTGTAAATGTCAGGAAAAAGATGTCTTGTTTCAGGACTCATTTTACTGAGGTCATGGAAGAAGGTTGTACATCCTCAAAGAAGAAATTCTCACTAGGGCAATAGGATGGCCTGCTGTTTGTCTGCGTATATCCTTTCCTTTTCCCTGAGTGTGCAACAAACAGTGCCTGCTGCATATAGAAAACCTAGTTGTGGCCTGAGAAAAAGACCAGAAAGGCCAATTCTTGTCTTTGGATTATGCTAATTACTTGTTTGGAAAGTGTTTGTCTCCTCTGCCCCTAATGCAGATTGTAAATGATAGCCCTGGAATGATATAGCAGTCTTCATTTCAATATGATTATTGCCATCACATAAAATTATTAAACACTGATTGAGTAATCCCAAAGCAAGGTTCAGAAAAACACACAATACAGGATCTAAGAAGGTAACAAAAGTCTTAGGAAATTTTTGGTCCAAAAGCAAAAGCAAAAATATAACAAAGGCACTCACATAACAAAAATAATTGTTTTTACATGCGTTTAAAGTAAAATATAGGCTAGAGGTGAGACTGGGCCCAATTGACTCTCCCCTACAACCTCTCCACCCCTGAACTCGCTGGGTTGGCCCCTGATCCCGCTGCTCCTGTGTCCTCTACCCATTGAGAGCACCATTGGAGCTCTGATACAACTCACCCATCCCCCACCGCGAGCCTGACCCTCCTACCCTATGTCCTACCTTGCCCACTCCCTTGAACACTGGGACAGAGGGTGGAGCCAACAGTCCAACCTACTTCTGGGACTTCTCAGAGCAACTCTGAACAAAGGAGACCTGCATATCCATGCAGGACCACATGTAATTTCCACCTGCTTGGTTTCAGACACCACCTCCAGTCCTCTGCTGGGCCCCCCGAACACTCCCAGAGACCTGCCTATCTCTGCGGGAACAGTCTGAGTGTCTGCAGGCATCTTCTACTGGACCCTCATCCCTGACCCCATCCCTGGGTCCCTGTCTGAGGAGAGACCTCCTTTAGAGCTTGGACCACCTAGAGCTAAAGATAATGAACCTCTGATCCACATAAGCCCATCAGGGAAGTACCATAGAGAGAGGGGTAGACCCCACCAAAACCTATTGGAAGAAGCTATGGGAAGACTGCAATACAAGAAAACACCTAACAATATAAAGACATGCATGACACCACCAGAATCTAGGGAATCTACACCAAATAGAACGGAACACAAAAACAAAGCAGAGGAAGCAGAAGGGAACGACTTAAAAATCACCATCATAAAAATGATAGAGGTCCTCAAAGAAGATGTGAGAAAATCCCTTAAAGAAATGGAAGAAAAAACAAACAAAAAAGTGGAAGAAATGAAAAAATTCCTCAAGGAAAGTAAAGAAAGTACAGAAAGCCAAGAAAAAACAATTAAGCAGGTGAAGGAAATGGTTCAAGACTTGAAAACTGAAATAGAGAAAATAAAGGCAAAACAAACCTAAGGAATGTTGGAAATAGAAAAACTGGACAAAAAAATCGGGAACTATAGACACAACCAATACCAACAGAATTCAAGAGATGGAAGAGAGAATCTCAGGCACAGAAGATAAAGTAGAAGAAATAGATTCATTGACCAAAGAAAATCATAAATCCAACAAATCCTTAACACAATACATCCAGGAAATGCGGGAAACCGTGAAAAGGCCAATCATAAGAATTATAGGCATAGAGGAAGGTGAGGAAGCCCAGCTCAAAAGTGTCAAAAACATATTCAACAAAATTGAGGAAAACTTTCCCAATCTGAAGAACGACGTGCCCATGAAAGTACAAGAAGCATACTGAACTCCAAATAGGCTGGACCAAAGAAAAATGACCACTCGACATATAATAATCAAAACACCTAGCATAGAGAATAAAGAAAGAATATTAAGAGCATCAAAGGAAAAAGGACAGGTAAGATATATAAAGGCAGACCCATCAAAATTACACCTGACTTCTCCATGGAAACCCTCAAGGTCAGATAGATGTTCTAAAAGTATTAGGAGAACACGGATGCCAGCCCAAGCTATATAACCAGCAAGACTCTCAGTCACAATTAATGGAGAAAACAAGATATTTAATGACAAAAACAGATTTTCCCAATACGTATCTACAAATCCAGCATGACAAAAAGTATTGGAAGGAAAACTCCAACCCAAGGAAGGTAACTACACCCACAAAAATGTAGGCAACAGATAATCTAACTACAGCAGAAACAAAGGGTAAAGCAGAACAAATATAGTCACAATACCACTGCCAACAACACACCTAAAACAAAAAAGCATTAACAATCAATGGTCCTTACTCACCCTCAACACTAATGGTCTTAAATACTTATAAAAAGACACAGGTTATCAGAATGGATACAAAGAATCCATCCTTCTGCTGCATACAAGAAACACATCTAAGCTTCAAAGATAGACACTACCTCAGGGTAAAGGGTTGGGAAAAGATTTTCCAATCAAATGGAACCAAGAAGCAAGCAGGCATGGCTATCCTAATATCTAACAAGTTAGACTTCAAACAAAAATTGATCCAAAGAGATGAAGACAGTCATTTAGTATTCATCACAGGAGAAATCCATCAACACAAAATCTCAGTTTTGAACATCTATAACCCTAATACAAAGGCACCCACATTTGTAAAAGAAATGCTACTAAAAGTCAAAGCTCATATAAATTCTCACACACTTATAGTGGGAGACCACTCTCAACACTAGACAGGACCACAAGTCAGAAACTCAACAAAGAAACAAAAGAACTAACAGAAGTTCTGTCTCAACTGGGGATAACAAACATCAATAGAACATTCCATTCAAAGACAAAAGAATATACCTTCTTCTCTGCTCCACATGGAACCTTCTCTAAAATCGACCACATACTAGGTGGCATAACAAACCTCAACAGATACAAGAGAATAGGAATAGTCCCCTGCTTTAAAATTGGAATTCAACAACAACACAAATAGCAGAAAACCTGCAAACTCTTGGAAACTGAACAATGTGAAATTGCACTACACCTGGGTCAAAGAAGAAATAAAGAAGAAATTGAGGACTTTCTAATATTCAACAAGAATGAAGACACAACATACCCGAACTTATGGGACACCTTGAAAGCAGTGCTATGAGGGAAGTTCATTGCACTAAGTGCCCATAGGAAGAAAACAGAGGATACTTACATAAGAGAATTAACAGCTGAAAGCCTTAGAACAGAGAGAAGCGAACTCACCCCGTAGGAGTAGACGCCAGGAAATAATCAACTTGAGGGCTGAAATCAACAAAATAGAAACCAGGAAAGCAATACAAAAAAATCAATACAACGAATAGTTGGTTTTTTGAGAAAATCAAAAAGATAGACAAACCTGTATCCAAATTAACAAAAAAGCAGGGAGAGAACATGCAAATTAACAAAATCAGAAACAAAAAGGGGAACATAAAAACAGACATAGAGGAAGTCCAGAAATTTTTCAGGTCATACTTTGAAATACTTTGAAAATTCAAAGGAAATGGACAAATTTCTGGATAACTATCACTTACCAAAATTAAGTCAAGAACAGACAAAAAAAGTTAAATAGACCTATAACCCACAATTAAATAGAAGTAGTCATCGAAACTGTTCCAACCAAATGAAGTCCAGGTCCAGGTGGATTCAGTGCAGAACTCTACAAGACATTTAAGGAATAACTAATACCAGGACACTTCAAACTGTTCCACAAAAAAGAAACAGAAGTTTCATTGCCAAACTCTTTTTTATGAGGTCACAATAACCTTGGTACCCAAGCCTCACAAAGACACAACTAAGAAAGAAAACTATAGACTACTATCCATGATGAACATTGATGCAAAAATACTCAATAAAATACTGGAAAACCGAATTCAAGACTACATCAGAGAAACAATCCACCATGACCAAGTAGGCTTCATCCCCGTATTGCAGGGATGGTTTAACATACGAAAATCTATCAGTGTGATCGCCATATAAACAAACTGAAAAAGAAAAACCATACGACTATGTCCCTAGATGCTGAAAAAGCCTTTGACAAAATTCAACAACCTTTCATGATAAAGGTCTTGGAGAGGTCAGGGATACCAGGAACATACCTAAACATAATAAGAGCAATATATGGAAAACCAACTGCCAACATCTAACTGAATGGAGAGAAACATAAGCCAGTTCCTCTAAAATCAGGAACAAGACAAGGCTGCCCTCTCTCTCCATATCTCTTCAATATTGTAATGGAAGTTCTAGTTAAAGCTATAAGACAATAAAAGGAGATCAAGGGGGTCCAAATTGGAAAGGAAGAAGTCAAAATGTCGCTACTTGCAGATGATATGATAGTTTACATAAGCAACCCAACAAACTCTATCAGGGAACTGCTACAGCTGATAAACACCTTCAGCAAACTAGCAGGATACAAGATAAACTCAAAAAAATCAGTAGCCCTACTTTTTTCAGATGACAAAGAGACAGAGAAATAAATCACAGAAACATCACCCTTTACAATAGCCACAAGCAACATAAAGTATCTTGGTGTAACACTTACAAAACAAGTAAAAGACCTATGTAATAAGAACTTTGTGGCTCTAAAGAAATAAATTAAAGAAGATACCAGAAAATGGAAAGATCTCCTATGCTCTTAGATAGGTAGGGTAAGCATAGTAAAAATGGCAATCTTGCCAAAAGCAATCTACAGATTCAATGCAATCCCCATTAAAATCCCATCACAATTTTTCACTGACCTTGAGAGGATAAAAATCAACTTTTTGTGGAAAAACAAAAGACCCAGGATAGCCAAAACAACCCTATTCAATAAAAGAACTTCAGGAGGCATCACCATTCCTTACTTTAAGCTCTACTACAGAGCTATAGTTCTGAAAACACCCTGGTATTGGCATAAAAATAGACAGGTAGACCAATGAAATCAAATTGAATATCGTGATATTAACCCACACACCTAAGAACACCTAATTTTCGACAAAACAGCTAAAGGAATATGATGAGGCAAGGACAGCATCTTCAACAAATGGTGCTGGCACAATTGGATGAGGGTGTGTAGAAGACTGCAGATAGACCCATGTCTGTCGCCATGCACAAAACTCAAGTCCAAATGGATCAAAGACTTCAACATCAATCCAGTCACATTGAACCTATTAGAAGAGAAAGTAGGTGGTACCCTTGAAGAAATTGGTATAGGAGACTGCTTCCTGAACATAACTCCAGGGGCACAGACACTGAGAGCAACAATTAATAAATGGGATCTCTTTAAACGTAGACTCTTCTGTAAGGCAAAGGACACAGTGGGCAAGACCAAACAGCAGGCCACAGACTGGGAAAAGATTTTCACCAATCCTATATCCGACAAAGGGCTGATCTCCAAAATATACAAAGAACTGAAGAAACTAGTCAACAAAACACCAAATAACCCCATTAAAAATGGGGTACAGAACTGAAAAAAGAATTCTCAATAGTGGAAATCCAAAAGGCTGAAAGACCCGTAAGAATGTACTCAAAATCCTTAGCTATCAGGGAAATGCAAATCCAAACAACTTTGAAATACCATCTTACTCCTGCCAGAATGGCTAAAATTAGAAACACCAATGATGACTCATGTTGGAGAGGATGTGGAGAAAGTGGAACACACCTCCACTGCTGGTGGGAGTGGAAACTCATACAGCCATTTTGGAGATCATTATGGCGGTTCCTCAGGAAAATGGGAATTAGTTTACCACAGGACCCGGCAATGCCCCTCTTAGGCATTTACGCAAATGATCCACATCCATGCAACAAAGACATCTGTTCAACTGTGTTCATAGCTGCATTATTTGTAATAGCAAGAACCTGGAAGTAACCTAGATGCCCCTCAATTGAAGAATGGGTAATGAAGATGTTGCACATCTACACAATGGAATACTACTCTGCAGAAAAAAATAATGGTATCTTGAAATTAACAGGCAAGTGGATGGCATTTGAAGAAACCATCCTGAATGAGGTAACCCAGTCACAAAAAGAGGAACACAGTATGTACTCACTCATATATGGATTTTAGATCTAGAGCAAAGGATCACCAGCCTATAATTCACACCACCATAGGAAATAGGATACAAGGTGTATTCTAAGAGTTTCATATATAGTTTCTCACAGAACCGGGAAGTGACAAGTCCCCCAGAGGACAGGGAAAGTAGGGGGGGCAGCGAATGGAGACAGAAGTAGGAGAAAGCGTGGGGGAGTAAAGGAAAACACTTGTGACTAGGAAGACTGAGCCTGATTAGGAATAGAAGACCGGAGACAGAGAGAGAGAGAGCATAAAAGAGGGAGCCAATTGTAAGGAGTAGGGATTTTCCTCCCACAGCTGGTCTTGTCCAGCTTCTGTGCCAGCCCCAATTAACACACCGAGACTCTGTATTTGATATGATTTTGTTGGCCAGGTACTTGTGTCTTATGGGCTAGCTCTGTCTTAAGTATTAACCCATTTCTGTTAATCTAATATTTCCATGTGGTCTTCTTACTGGGGAAAGGGGCCAGTGTCTCGTCTCCCCAGTCTCTCCATCTTGGCTCCTCCTTACTCCTTCCTATTTCCTCCTTGTCTCCTAGTCCTGCCTATCTTGCTTTTCTATTGGCCAACAGTGCTTTATTCATTAACCAGTATGAGAAACATATACGGAATGACATCTCATCTTTTCTGTCTAAAATAAAAAGAAGGGTTTTAACCTTAATATAGCAAAATATATTACATAACAATTATCAAATAAGAATCACAGTTAACACTACTTAGTCCATTAACATTTAGCAAGATTTGAAGAAAATATTCCATCATCTATTCTATCTTTGTGAGTCTAAAGTCCTATATGTAACTTATCTTTAATCCTAACTAAGGAAAACTATAACCATAACTATCTGCCTTCAACTCCTTCAAAGTCCACAGAAGGATAGTATATAATCTCTAGAAATGACAGAGACATCTTGCCTTTTCAGTCACCTGAAGTTCTTCTGTAATCTTCCATTTTCAGCCTATAGGCCATAGTGTGTCTGGCAGGAAACTTTAAACTGTCGTCTTTTATTGGCAGCTTCTCAGTCATTTTTCTCTGTGTCCTGCAGACTGTCTGGCAGACTCTTTCATGAAGCAGGAACTCTGTAGCAATGTCCATCTTGAATCACCAGTCACTTTTCTGTGGGTCCTGCATGCCCATTTTATACAGCATAAAGTCAAACAGTCCAGACAAGAGCAGTATCTTGTCCAAATGGCTAGTCTTGCTATAATGGAAGCAAACTCTATAATGAGTTTCTTCAATGTTCATCTTCCTTTCTGACCCAGGTGGTGTTGCCAGGAACAATTATGTCTTATTGTCAAGAAAAACCCTAAACCATTTTAAATGCCATATTCTGTAGGTCTTTGAAAGGTTTGAAGAATTCCTATCTATCTCAAATACATCTCTGCATATCTAAAAAGCCTAACTCACCTAGCTATAAGTTTGACTATTAGAGGTAACTATCTAAAATCTGTACTAAATTATACATTACATTTTTAAAAGAACTGTATTAACACAATACCTAAACAAAAGGAGAAATATACATATCATAAAATTGACCTTAAATTGTATCAATAAATGAAAATCCATTCCAAAACAAAGTATTCATATCTATATCAGCCAATATTGGTTTGGAGGTAAAATTGATCACAAATAAAGGTCTAGGGAACTACAAGACAGCTGCCAACTAACAATTTGAGCTTCCATGGAAAGGCTACCATAAACGCCCTTCCAGGATAGTGAGATCAACAACTAACTTATCCATGGAGCCCTCATCTCATACCTGTTGGAAACATGAGCAAACACCCATACAGAAATAATGAGTCAAACAAGAACCCTGATGCAGATGGAGAGGACAAGACCAGGCTTCAGAAACACATAGAGACAGCTTACCTGAGCAAGATGTCACTAACGGGCCCCCAGACTTATAACATGGGACTGACTCAGGCCCCCCTGAATATGGGTCTCAGCTAGAAGGACTGAGCAGTCTAAGGGACCTCAGACAGTGGAGCCAGCATGTGTCCCTGGTGCACAAAAGGACCTTGCGAACACATCCCCCATGGAGGTATAACTGCCTTAATCTAGAGACAGGAGAGGAGCCCTAGTCCCTACTTCACATGACCTTTCAGATCTACATGACCCCAACTGGATGGCATTCTCCTACATATGGAATTGTCGTGGGTAGATGGAAGGGGATGGTGGTTAGTTTACATGTGAGAGGGTAGAGAGGATAAAAGTGAGGGATGGATGGAGGGAAGGAGGCAGGGAGGCAGGGAGTGAGGGAGAGGGAACTGTGATTGATATGTAAAATAATAAATTAAAACAAAAATTGCTTTGACTCCAAAATTTAAGTTGAAGGACAAGTTACTGGGGAAAAGGATTTCTATTTTTGTTTCCACAGAAAATGAAAAGCTGTGGATACCTTCCAGACTAATGTGGTTTGATCAAGCCAGACCGCCTGAAACAGAGTACCAGGTGATCCTACATTCAAAACAGCTGGACAAAGCATCCTTACAGGTTATAGCCAGGATTTCTGCATCTTCTTAGAATCCCCCATGACAGCGCCCCTTACCAGCAGGAAGTAGTTTGGAAAGAGCGATGCCCAAATTCCCAAATATTATCTATAAATATTTGTTTTCATTTAAATGGACTTGGTTATAAAAAATAAAAATAATAAAGTAAAATATAATTATTACTTTTAAATAATAGAAGTCTACCAATGCAAAGAGTGAAATTACTCAAAGGACTATTAGGGTCGCAATTTGTGGGAGCTCAAAATTTATATTCTCTGCCATCAAATCTATTGTAAATATCTACCTGTAGTGGGCTGCACTAAAATGAGAAGGGGATAAATTTGCACCATGGGAATCAGTCTTCTGATACCTATCCTTAAGTACAGCTTTACTTGGGTCCATGGTTCAGTGGATAAAGCAACTTACCCCTGCCTGCATAACTTGATGATCTGAAGACTTCTGATCTGCATTCATATGCTGTGGCACAAGAGTGCCTCTCTCACATTCAAAAAGTAAATAATATGTAAAGAGAACAGACATGACAAAAACAAATAAGCTTATTTGGTTACATGAGTCCTTTAAAATTACTAATTATTAATAAATTATCTTTATATAGTATAACATCATTTGGGATGCTTATAAGAAATAGTTGATTGATTAAGAGTTGAGATGAGAATCCCTCCACTTAAGTTGATGTTGTCTATGGGCTTTCTGTAGATTGCCTTCATTAGGTGAAGTATGTCTCTAGTATCCCTAATCTATCTATGACTTTTATCATGAAGGTGTTCTGGCTTTTGTCAAAGGCCTTTTCTGCATCTAATAAGACTAAGACTACCATGTATTTTTTGTCTTCCAGTTTGTTAATATGGTGGATTGCCTGAGACTTAGTTTTCTTCAGGGATAAATTATCTAATCCTAAATTGTTATAAACATACATGAGCAATATGAAGTGGACATTGCTCTCTCTTTCTCTCTCTCTCTCTTTCTGTCTGTGTGTGTGTGTGTGTGTGTGTGTGTGTGTGTGTGTGTGTGTAACAGCCTACTTGGCTGTCTGCATTTCTAAATAAGCAGGATGGCACACCATGCTCCTGAAGTCAGAATATTTAATTCTGAAGTAGCATGACTAGTGCATAGTAGGTCTGTTGACATACACTCTCCATGTCTCCTTTTATGTGGTTCTTCTGCATAGAGACTTTGCTGCTATGAGTGGTCACTCTGCAATCTGAAGTAATGTGCTAACCAATCATAGTGGATAGGCTTTTAATATGAAAGTGGTGGCTAATGTGTAATGAAACAGACACTGTTCCTTGAAACCATCCCCTAGAATGGTTTATCTCCATTCTCTTCACTGACCCAAGGGCATTATTGTCTTGTCAGGGGATTCCCCCATTATGATGGCAGGCCATGCTTTTGAGAAGGAGAAGGAAGGAATTAGAGGAATTGGAATGGGAGAGTTGTGAGCATGATGCAACTGTACATATCTATGGACTTCTCAAAAAAAAAAAAAACAGAAATAAACATAACTAAAAAAGCCACTTGATTTACAATCAGCCACAGATGGACCTCACTTGTCAGTTATGTGATTCTAGTTAACTCACTCTACATGATTTTCCTATTTGTGATACAATAATAACACTAGTTTCACATCAAGGGCATTTTCATGACTAACTGAGATAATATTAACATAGAATCTAATAACATAATGGTTAATAATATGCAATTCTGAATATTTTGAAATTCATTTAAAATAATTCATTGGAAGTATATAATGTTAGGCACATCTCAAAAGATCTACTCAATATTAGTCACCAATCTCTAGTTAAAGTCAGTTTTTTTCTAATCTCATTATTTCATTTGGATACTATTTTAAATATATATTAGTGTGGTATGTAGAATTCTAAATCTATCCTGAGAGTTCTGAATCTTTGTGTACCTACTTTTACAATGCTGTCTCTCTGGGTGTGCACTGATGGATAGATGCTTAGATGATGGTTAGATAAGATGCCACAAAAGCAGTCTGGATGGATAGATTCCTGCTGGTTTTGAAGAAATGCTGGTATGTTTTGTAAGAGATGGGTATACAAGACCAGAGGCCACACTCTATTATCTGAGAAACCCTGACAAGTGCACTGACAATGAAATAGGGCATAAAATTCACAACATCAAAGAACTAATGAATGACCTAGAGAGAGGATCAGTCCATCTGATACCTCCCTTTCTGACCCTCTCCCCTGTACCACAAGAAGAGGACCTAGCCATTCTCTGTCTGGACCATGCTATGCAAGGCCACAGTCCAAATGACAGATTACAACAGTTGGAACTATATCCATGTAGGTGGCATGGGATAAAAGCTAACAAGTTTAAGAGCCTTTTGTATCTCTGAGGTATGCCTCTTGAGTTGCTTTAGCTTCTGGCATACAAATGTGATAGTTTAGAATGGCATAGATAAAGATGCAAAAACTCATTTTTCTACTGAAACTTTAAAAAATATAGGTTATATGACCTGTACGCTGATATGTCAGAAACAGAAGAGTCAATCAGGTGTTCTTCTTATCAACTCCTAATATATCAGGATTCAACTGGTTCAATATGGGTTTATCTCTAGTGCACAAATGGACTTTGGGAGCACATTTCCCAAAGAGGAATACCCTCTCCACCCATATACACAGAGGAAGGCCTAGGCCCTCCTCCAAATGATGTGACAGACTTTGATGATCCCCCATGAAAAGCCTCACCCTCCTTGGGGATTGGATGGGGGTGGGGTAGGGGGGTGAGTGGAAAGCATAGGAGGATGGGAGGGAAAAGGAACTGAGATTGATATGTAAAATATGATTGTTACTAAATAAAATAAAAATAAATTTAAAACAGGTATTGGGGTTTTTTAAAATTATTATTATTTCAGAAGAATGCACTGACAGGTGGGAACTCACAGATGTCTATTGATCCTTCCAGGGCCTAAGATATTGATAAAATGCTCTGACATTTTGAGCCTTATAGCATCCCTCTGGCATTTTGATGAAAACCAATTAGCCACTTCTCTCTTGCCAGTAATAGCAGTTCCAAATTCAGAGAAAGCACCCTAATTAGAAGATCATAAGGCAGGAGAGAAAAGAAAATGGTCCCTGACATGCCCAAGTAAGATAAATGTTGATGTGTTTATTCAGGGTACTGGGGCATCAACTGAGAAAGGTCACTGAAAGCATTCTAAATTAATCGTGGCTTGCAAACACCATGGGCTTCATGGGCCTATTGTGTGTTAATAATTCTTCAAGTGCCAAAGTCCACGGTGATTTTTTTATGATTACACAGGGATGAACATGCTTATTCAATTAGCTGATTAATTAGAAAAAATACTTTGCATGAGTTTCTCCAGTCATTGAAAGAAATGTGCATTGGGTATGGTATGGTCAATTTTGGTTCCACTAATGGTGCAATACAGCCATCTTTTCTTGTCCCATAAATAGGATTTAGAGTGATTTTCTGTAGCCCTGAATAAGGGAATTGTTGCAGCCTTGAGCTTCTTGTATTGCTATTTTGGTAATGGCAGAGGTAAACCTTCTGACAAGAGTATCTAAAATAAGAGGTGGCTTGACAGCTAGGGAAGGCTTTGATCATGTGATAAATGAGTCAATGGGTAGACATCACTAAGCTTAGAAAGCTATAGCTCTATCAATAAGGAGAAATGGGCACAGTGAGAGGTTGCCATTCAGCATCTTGCCAGCTCGTTGTCTAGGGCACTGCACCTGCATTTTCACATTGTCTGGCAAGGAGCTCTCCATGACAGCACTAGAGCTGCACAGGTGTGATTTGCAGAGTGGAAGCCTGGTGTTCCCTCGGTGCTAATGGTCTATAACAGGCACTATCCTTCTTTCTGATTATATATATATATATATATATATATATATATATATATATATATATATATTAAACTGAACCAAACCAGCAAAGATAATTCAAAGGCACAGTCCCACCTTTCAAATTCACGGTAAAACCCGTAGGCATGTTTTGAAACATGCTTTACTGTTCTCTCTTCAAATGGGTATCTCCTTCTAATGAAGGCTGACTATGAGAAACCTGAAGCCCAGAAGCATGTATATTTTTTTCAGGGGACTATCTCTTTAACTATGTCCCCACTGATATTTTAACCCTTAGATGAAAAGTCTTAGCTGGAGTGATAAAGCAGCCCTGTTTCAACTAGAAGAAGGAGTGGCTGTTTTCTGATATTCTGTGTGAGAATATTCATTTGGTTAATCTTGGAAGGCCGAGATATCTCACAGGGATACAATCATTTAGCAAGATTTCTAATCCACAGATCAACATGAGTAAACCCCTTATAAGCATTTGCATATGAAATATTAAATATCAACAGAACCATTTGCAGGTTTTTTGGGATGGGTCACATTCTCTGACATACATGACTGTCATTAGCTATATCTGATCACAATGGGCACATAGGAAGAAATCTAAGATCAACAAGGAAGGAAACATAATTCCTAGACCTGTGTGATCTCTTTTTAGTTTTCCTCTTCATAGCCCCAAGAGCTATAATCCTTTTTATTAAATAATTTTACATTATTTTTATTAATTTACAAATTGATCTCACTCTCTCCCTCCCATGCTCCAAGACTCCCCCATCCTATCCTGTCCCATTCCCCACCCATTTCACAGGGTGAGTGAGGACTTCCAGGAGGGATCATTAAAATCTATCAAGTGATTTGGAGTACTGTCTAGGCCATCCCTCCTGTCTCTAGGCTAAGGGAGAACAGAGTATCCCTCAATGAAGAATGTGCTCCCAAAGTACTATTGTGCACCAGGAATATATCCTGGTTCCACTTGTCAGAGGCTCCATATACTGTCCAGGCCTTCTAACTGAGACCCTTATTCAGGGGGTTTGACAGTCCAATTCAGATTTCACGGCTATCAGTCCGGAGGTCTATGAGCTCCCCCCTATTCAGGTCAGCTATCTCTGTGTGTTTCTGTAGCCTTGTCTTGACCCCTCTTCTTATCACTCCTTCCTTTCTGCAACTGGATTCCAGAAGTTCAGCTCAGTGTTTAGCTGTGGGTGTCTGCTTCTCTTCCCAACAGCTACTAGATGAGGGCTCTAGGATCGCACATAAGTTAGTTACCAATCTCATTATCAGGGAAGGGCATTTAAGGTAGCCTTTCTCCATGTGATTCATAGAGGATTAATAAAATAAAATGACTGATGTGGATGAATTGGTTGCTACCAGAATGTTAGTTGGGGTCATCCTTGTAGGTCTCTTGGCATTTCTCTAGAAACCTATGATGTCTCCCTCTATTATGGTCTCTCTCTCTCTCTCTCTCTCTCTCTCTCTCTCTCTCCTCTTCTCTTGTCTATTCATTTCCCAACTCAGTCTTCCCGGTCCCACATGTTCTCTTCTCCCCTTCTCTTTCTCCTAACTACCTCTCCACTCCCTGCCCTCCCCCACTCCCAATATGCTCAGGCGATCTTCATTTCCTCTTCTGTGAAGGACTTTGTATAAATCTCTAAGGTTCCTCCTTGTATCCTAGTTTTTCTTGTGGTATGAATTATAGGCTGGTGATCATTTGTCCTATATCTAAAATCCATATATGAAATTATGTCCATGCAGCTGCCTTCTTGTTACCTGTACTCTTTGCCACCAGCCTCCTGGGTCCCTGCTGCCACTTTAATCACCAAATTACTCACAGAGACACTATTAGTTACAAGGCTGTTGGCCAATGACTAGAGCTTCTTAGTGCTAGCTTTGTATTAATCTCTAACCCATTTCTATCAACTCCTTGCATTCTACATCTCGACTGCCTCTGAATAAACTTCCCAGAATCCTCCTTGTCTCCTAGTCCCATCTATTATCCTGTTTCATTGGCTTTATTCATCATCCAATAAGAGAAATATATGTACTGAAGACATCCCCATCATATCTTTTTTTCTTTCTAAATAAGAAGAACTGTTATAACTTTAATGTAGTAAAATTATATATATATATATATATATATATATATATATATGTATATGTATGTATGTATGTGTGTGTGTTGTGTGTGTATGACAAAACAGTTATTAAGCAAGAACTATAATAATTACAATATATAGTTCCATAACATTTAATAAGATTTAAAGAAAATACTACATCATCTATCCTATAATTGTGAGTCTAAATTCATATATGGAACTTATTTTTAATTCTAACTAAGGAAAATTATAATCATAACTATCTGTCTTCAACTACATCAAAGGCCACAGAAGGATAGTATATAAACTCTAGAATGACATAGACATCTCACTACGTGGATAGTCATCTAAAGTTTTTCTGTAATGTTGAAACATCCATCTTTAGCCCATTGGCCATAGTGTATCTGGCAGACTTCTCAGCAAAGCAGGAAATTTGAAACTGTCCACCTGTATTGGCAGTTTTTCAGTCATTTGTGTCCTACAGAATGTCTGGCAGAATCCAGGAATCCCTCAGGACTGTCTTATTTTGCAGATTCAGCAGTCACTTTCTTATGGGTCCTGCATGTTCAGTCTATCAAACAGTCTAGGCAAGAGCATTTTCTTGCACAGCATTTCTCCCACCATATTGAAAGCAAATTCTATAATGAGTTTCTTTGGTGTCCACCTTCCTTTTTGACATAGTTGGTGTTACCAGGAACACTTGTGTCTCACTGTTAGGAAAAACCCTAAAAAATTCTAAATACCATATTCTATAGGTCTTTGTAAGGTTTGAAGAATGTCTATCCAAATGAAATATATCTCTATATATCTAGAAAACCTAACTAATCTAGCTATAAGTTTTGAATATTGGGCTGGAGGGATAGCTCAGCCGTTAAAGACTAGGCTCACAACCATAAATACAAGTTTTGGCTATTATAGGTAACTCTCTATAATCTGTAGTAAATTATACATTAAATTTTAAAATGATCTATATAAATAAAATACCTAAACAAGAGAAGAAATATATAATATATATATGTATATATATATGTGTGTGTGTATATATATAAAAAATTGATCTTAAATTTGTATCAATAAGACAAAATACTTATCAGTGTAAAGTATTTCTATATCATTTACCATTTTTTCTTTTGAAAGAGATTGGTTGTTATCATTTATCATTTATAACCAACCCATATAAATGAAAACAAACATTTATAAACAGTATTTGGGAATTTGTGTGTCATTTTCTCCAAAATGCTTCTGCTGTTTGGGGTCATTGTGACTCATAAGAAAACCCAGATTCCTTGCCCATTCCTGGTTGTTGTTGTCTGTAAAGCTGCATCGTCTCAGCTATTTTTGGGTGCTGGATCAGCTGGACAGTTGCTTCAGGGGGTCTTGCTTGATCAAACCATATTAGTCTAGAAGGAATCCATAGTTTTACATTTTCTATGGAAACACAAGGAAAAACTCTTTTCCCAAGAAACTTGTCCTTATACTTAAATTTATAAGTCAAAGCATTTCCAAAATTTGTAAGTTGGATTAAGTTTTAAGTTTTTGTCAAGGTTTAAGTGGAAGTTAATAGTACTTATGCTGCAGACACCATTATGTTATATGCACTTATTCCCACCAGTCTCTTGGGTCTTTGCTGCCACTTCAGCCCCCGAATAACACACAGAGACTCTATTAGTTATAAGGCTATTGGCCAATGACTAGGGCTTCTAATTGGCTAGCTCTCTCTTAATTTCTAACCTATTTCTGTCAATCTAAGTATTTCCACATGGTCTTATCTTACTGGAGAAAGGGTCCGGATCTCTTATTCCATGTATCCTACATCTTGACTGCCCTTTTCCTACATTTCCCAGAATTCTCATTGTCTCCTAGTCCCACTTATCATCCTGTTTCATTGGCCACATGCTTTATTCATCAACCAATAAGAGAAACACATGTACAGAAAATATCCTCATCACCTCCTACCCACTTGTAAGTGACACAAGTCACTTACAAGATTACTTGTTCCTGTCCCTCCAATGACATCCATCTACTCTGATATTGTGCTCACCAGTACCAATCTTCCTAACCTCTTCCAGTTGATCAGCTTTGCCTGACTCTGTTCCACTATGTTTGAGAATGAGCCCATTTGATTGTGTCAACTAATAGAAATGCTAGTTCTTCCTCTCCTATAAGAAGGCATCTGTGTTATATAAACATACATTTGCCTGAAGAGGAGATAAAGATCCTTCATGATTGCAGACAAAATGTTACAGAGGTTTTTTTTTTTTTTTTTTTTTTTTGTTTTTTTTTTTTTTTTTTTTTTTTTTTTTTTTGATGCTGGACTTATAGGACTAGCTTCTCCCAGTTCCAGATATGTAATATTTACTGATGGGAGCTGAAGCCTACAACACAGGGAATAGACAGTCACATCAAGAGACCCAAAACAACAATACATAGAGAAATGGAAATGCTTACATCAGAGGACAAAATAAAACAGACAAAATCCTCTAGCTTGTAGAAGTTATCTGGGCTTTGGGCTGTGGCACTGATACACTGCCAGTCTCCAACAGAGTCATATTCCATGAGCTACGGAAACCAACTAGTAGACCAAGCAGCTCCAAAGCTGCCCTTTGTGAAGACATAGCCCTGTAGCTCCATTACTTACCCCCGCAAGAAGGTTTGTTTAGGTTTCCAGTGTTTCCAAAGTTTCCTCATGTAAGTCAGAAAAAAGGAACAGAGCAACTGATGAAGGGGTAATGAAACCTTGCTGATTACCATTGATGGGAAATTGTAATTGCAGAGATGGCAGCTCCCAGTCTCAACTGCCAACAAGAATTGCTGCCATTATTTGGTGGTACTAAGGCTGCTGGCTCTGACCTAAAAAGTAGCATAGCCTGTCTGCAGTGTGCTTGTAACAAAAAAAAAATGCTGATAAGAATTAGGAGTTCTATTCACTTGAATATGTAGAAGTGGACTTTAACAGAATTCAACCCAGTAGAGTGTACTGATAATAGCTGGTTATGAGGTGAACATTTTCAGAATGCATAAATTTTCCTACCTTCACTGAGAATTAACTTGGAATTTGCACATATAGTAACACTTCCCAATCTTTAGGCTCAACTGAAAAGAATAAACAGCAAGTTGTAGTGGCACATGCTTTTAATCCTAGCACGTGGGAATCAGAAGTAGGTAGATCTCTATATTCAAGGTCAGCATGATCTACATAGTGAGTTTTCAGAGCAACCAGAGTTACACAGTGAGATTCTTTCTTGAAAACACCAAAAAGAAAAAAGATAACTAGGATTTTAAAACAGCACTGGCTAAATGTTGCCAATTAACAGATCCTTATTGACCAAACTTCTGCTACTTGTACTGTTTAGGGTATCATATATGTTGGTACACAAATATTGTATGTACCATGCATGTGGTTACTTTCTGTATTAGTGTTCTGTTGCTTTAAAGAGGCATCATAACTATGGAAACTCTTATAAAGGAAAACATTTAATTGGGGTTTACTTATATTTTCAGAAGTTTAGTCCAATATCAGTATGACTGGGAGCATGGTGACACACAGATAAACTTGGTGCTAGAGAAGGAGACAAGCATTCTACATTTGGATCTGTAGAAAACAAGAAGAGAAAGCCACTGTGCCTGGCTTAGGCTCTTAAAACCTTAAATCCCATCCCCGGTGATACACTTTCTAACAAGTGACAAGGCATACACACACACACACACACACACACACACACACACACACACACATGCCTACAGGAATCATTCTTCTTCAAGCCACCACTCTCTCATTTTAAGATCATGTTGGCCTCCTCACAAAGGACTGCTCCCAAAGGACTCATCTGGTCTCTGATCATATGGACAGACCTGCCTCTGCCAGTTTTTTAAAGCCTTGGCTGACACTACATAATTTCCTAATTGTAGGTATCAAGCTATAGATACACCACACCCACATGAAGGCATCTGTGGACCCAAACAAGGAGTGAACCATGAGAGCTGACCCAGACCAGCCTCTGAAACTTACCATCATGAAATGATCTTAGGATGGAAATAAAACTTCAGCTCCTACTCTGCTCCCTGATGTCCTTCTTGGTCTTGTGTATGATCATCTGTGCAGTTGCTATTCATCCTCTTTGATCCTGTCACATAACTTAGTCTAGAAGGCAAACTTGTCCCAGGGCAACTCATATTCCTAGTCACCCATCTATATGACTAACTATTCCCTAAAAGGGCTCTGTGTTGTCTTTTCCAAGAGGCATTTCTACTGAGAAACAGGCCAACCACAGATCATCCCCCAGAAAATCATGTTATGATAGAACTGCCCACACCAGCACAGCAGCCCTTGGATCCTTTTGAAGGTGGCATCACCACAGCTATCAGACTTTGTGACAATGGATGAAACAATGATTGTGGATTGTGGGGAAACCAACTGGTTTTAACCTACATACTGTCATGAATGGACTTTATCACAAAAGGGGCCTGGAAGGGAACACCCACAGAAGGAAAAGTAGTTTAGGTCATAAGGGGTCTTTGATAGGAGTTTGAGTGGTGCTGGAAAGAAAGGAATAGTACAAGACCTGACCATAAAAAGAGACAAGTTTTCAAATGTTAGCTTTAGTCAATGCCATTCACAAGTTTCTTCACCTAGGTAAGACTTCTGGGAAGGTTGACACATAAACCGCATTACTTACACTAGAAAAGGTATGACTCCAAAGACTGACTAACAACACAAAAAAGGCAGGTTTAACGAGGCCTCCTGTTCAGGTCATTAAAAAGGGCTTAATATGTGAAGACGAAAGGGCTACACCACCTAGTTAAAAGAGCAGTCATTCCTAATGGCATGTATTTCACCTGCCCCAAGTGTATCTATACCTGCTTCCCAGAAGAAAGTTCCAGACTGGAATTATTGGCTCCTGACTTAGATGTGGTTCCAAGAAGTAAAGTCCAGCAATACTTACGTTTCTTAGATTAAATGAATAAACAAGTCCTAGTAGCAATCAATGTCCCTGGTGAATGCTATAACCACCATTGTTGCTATAGCAGACATTCAACTCAGATCAAGAAGACTGTAACTGCCATTTGGGAAAGTTTAGTCACTCTTCTCATTAGAATAGAATTATTGTCAACAGTGGTCCCCCAAAATGCTAGAGGTACAAATGATATCCAACAGACAACAATACAGATAATACACTTAGAGAACCAACCCATTTCTCCAAGATGATTTCATATGGCATTATGAAGTTGAAGAGGAAATGAATAAGACTAAGGTCGAAAAGACCAATTAATAGATATTGAGTTACCTTGTTATTTTGTTAAAGTGCTGCTTCTACTGCCTGTTTGCTAAGCATGGCTTCATTGTTAGCTGGAACAGAATGACCTGGTGGAATAGTTGAAACAAAAGGTTGCTGTTTTTATGAATCTATTGACTACCATGTAAGCTCCTGTAAAAACTTGCTTGCATGCCTGTGCTGCCTTATGGCTTTAGGATTTAAAATGAAAACACAAACTGGGACAGGCATCAAGCCCTTCTGGAGCTGTCCTGGCTTTGGCCCACTGACATTATCTATTCCCTTCACTCTTATTGGACTGTTTATCCTTGGAAGTTTCCTATAACACTAGAAGGACAAAATAAAGAATCACAGCTAATATCCATTGCTAGAAGCCCTGATCAAGCAGACTCATTGACCAGGAAGAAGCATCCCAGGTTAACTCTCTTTGTCTCCACTGTGAATTCAGGAAGGGAGCAGAATACATGTTATAATTAGTCTAACTCATCCAGTATACTTTGCTTGGGGTTGGACACTTCATTAAACAATAATTAATTTTTTTAGCAAGCTAAAATAAAGAAGGAATAATTCATCATTATGGTAAATTAGAAACTTGCTGTGGGATGACAAAGAAACAGACATGGAGAAAGAGGAAAGACAACTTTACGAATGTATTTAAATTTAGCAAGGAAACAAGTGGTTCCATTCTCTAGTCAGTTGCCATGTGTTTGTGCTCCCCGCATTCTGCACTACTTGTCATCCTTCATGACTGATCGAACTTATTCCAGCTCTGGAGAGAGCATATGTTTTCACTCTAGGCTCCCCTTTGAAAAGTGAGTAACTTTAAGACATTAAAATTCTTTTCGGAAGGAGATCACCAGTTGAAATTCCATGTTATAATGAAAGGTTTTGCCTACAATTCAAGGGATTTTAGGCACTGGCACACAAATCAGGGAGGCTTAGGATTAAGGCAATCATCTTAGCACCCTAGGAGTCATACCAATTTGGTGGCTGACATATTGATGGCTACCTAGTCTACTTATGTAGAAGGTTGGCAGTGTATGGTGGCTTGAATTAGGACAGTCACAGAAGATTAAATGTCACTTGAAGCATTGCACTAGTTTTCTATTGTTATGTAAATACTACAAATTTAGATCTTTGAAAGAAAACATAGTAGGAGCAAAGTGTTTTTGTGGGCTAGCTTGTATTTTCTGCTTAGGTTGTTACATGGGTGAAATAAAAAAGTTGGACAAGCTGCACTTCTGGATGAGGGCTCTTGTTCATGTAAACAAAACACATTTAATGGGGGGCATCATAAGAATGGGAGGTTGTAGGACTGAGGCCCCTATTATCTTGCTGATTGTTATTTAAGGGCAGCTGTCATTTCCCAGAGACCATTCTGAGTCAGATGGCCCCTTTTGTCTTAAACCAACTACGGGTCTGTCCTCTATCAATACTGATTTCTCTTTCTAGCCAGTAAAAAATATTTTTCATTTTTAAAAGGCTTTATGAGTAGATTAGTCTAGATGATTTCCTTAAGGTCAATTAAATACTTAAATTATACATATAAGTTATATTATCATGTAATATAAAATAGCTGAAGGTGTAACACCTGGGAGAGATAATGGGCAATATTTTAAGGTTGTGCCTGCATGTACTATGCCCACAATCCCCTTTGCCAGGCATGGACGTAAAAACAGTCTAGCAATGTGGCACCCCTGCCTGTATTGAATTGTCTACACATCCTACTCTGAATAATAGAATAGGCTCTGTTTCACTAAACAATCATTAATCTTAGTTCTACTTAACTGTACTCCATTTACATCCAAGTTTAAAGGTAGGAAAAAGACTTATCTTGTCTAATCTATTGTTTTGAATACATGTACAATAAAGTACCCTCCCTGTGTGCTGTAAGTGAACTTCTATGTGGCATCCTTTATTTATCATTTTCTTTATGCCAGTATAGCTGTGTATATAGATAATGTAAGAAATATTACAGGAAAGGACATACATAATGAGAAAAGGATAATCCTTTTTTCTTTTTTTCTAAAACCACACTCCTTACAGGATGTAAACTCCAAGCTTGTCAATGAAGATAGGGGCCCACCCACATGCCTGCCTAGTAACCAGCAGTTCTTTCTCTTGAATACCATTTAAAAAAATCACAAATAATCAGAGCTCTTGAGTTGTTCCTACTCACTGAGACTCCTGAATTGCATCTGACCCATTCTTGCCCTTTGCTTTGTACTCAGCATTGCCATACATCTGTTTCATTCTTGAATGAGGGACAAATATGTACTTGGAAAAACCCAGCATATGGAGCATTCACAGGTATTTTATTCATGAAGAATACTCTACCTTGTTGTTCTCTTTTAAAATTTTGACAAATGGAAATTCCAGGAGTAAAAGTGTATTGTTTATAGGTTTGTCTATCACACTGAGGTTTTTTCAGGGATGCACCCATGATAACAATCATGGTAGAGGAATTTACAAGAGTTCTTTTAGTCATCTAAACCTGAGTGAAAACATAACTTTTTGGTGTTGGTTTTTACTATTACAGTTGCAATGTGCCATCTAGTAAATTATATACTAAGTATTCAGTATTTGTTAGATGAGTGGCTTGTGAGATCCTATATTAGTTTTAAAAAGTGTTGGAAATGAAATGCATTCCCCAATTCTATTTGCTTATAAGAATAAACCTTTTATTCATAACTACCTTCTTCTTGGTTTTCTTTTAATAGATCACATTAAAGGGGATTATGTTAATATTCACAAGGATGTCAAATCCTCTTGTATCTGAAACTGATCAAGTGATATAAATGATTGGTCAATCTATTGAGATGTACCCTGAGAATGGATAAGGATGCATAATTCTAACAGAGGAGAAAGGCTAGGCCAACAGTAAACAATCATTGAACCAATTATACACTGCCCACAATGTGCTGTTTAATATTGTCCCTGCCTCCATGCTGGAAGACATTCTGAAATGAGACACTAGAAGAAAGTTGGAAATGACGGCTTATACAGGTTATTGACCCTATCTTTCCAAATTCCCTATTCCTGGTAACCTTATGCTTTTAGATAAATAGATAGAGTAGGCATCAGGAAGAGAATAGAGATATCTGGAATGTTCCCATTGTATGCTTCCCTTGACTCCTACAAGTCCTTTGTCTCAGGGATTTGATTAAGAAAAGTACTTAACATCTTTGAAAGACCACAGATACTGTGAAGTCACCGACCCCATAAATTTCATATGGATGGTCCGATATCATTTAAATGTATTTCAGATTGTATTAGGTTTTCTATTGCTGTGAAGAGACAGCATGACCATAGCAATTCTTAAAAAGGAAATCATTTAATTGTGGTGGTTTACCTTTATAGAGATTTAGTCCATTATCCTCATGTTGTGACATGGTAGTATGCTGGCAGAAATGATAGTGGAGAGGTAGTCTTGTATCCTACTTCTTGAATGCAACAAGAAGTGAACTAAGACACTGGGCAGCATCTTGAACATATAAGACCTCAAAGTCTGCCTCCAAAATGACACACTTCCTCCAATGAGATAACACCAACTCCAACAAGGCCATACTACCTAATAGTGCCACTCCCTTTGGGGTAATTTTCTTTTAAATCATTACATAGATGTACTCAGAATGGAATAATTACATTAATTTACCCAGTAGAATGTAAAGTTATTCCATAATGAAAATATATAAATATATACATAACCTAAATCATTTTTTAATAGGATGTATATACATCTTCTTATCTTCTTTCATCTAGTCAAATTTAGTCTTAAATCATAGCAACACATAGTGAAAATAATACGGTTCTCTAAGTAATGAATTCTTATTTCTCAGAGACAGAGGAAAAGCTGCTGTAGAAATAGGTGTTTTAGTTTTTTTTTTTTTTTTTTTTTTTTTTTTTTTTTTTTGCTAATAGGCTACTACCATATTATATTATGTCTTTTGCCTTCAGTTTGGTGATGTATGAAAAATTACTTAGCTATTAATCTTTTTTGAGATTCAAATGAATGATGAGAGCTTTCAATTTATCTGATTTTCAGAAGTATATGTGTCCCTGGGGCCACTTTTATAAATGGTAAACGTTACTTACTGTTTCTTGCATTAAAGTGACAGGAAACATTATTTTTTTAAGCCTAAGATTTAAAAGAGGATTGAGGTCTCTTTGAATTGTGCATTTACAAAGATAGGCAGGCAGGAACACAAACATTTGTTTGTGATTCTTTTTAATTGTGACAGCTAGAACAATGCCTGCCTTTCCTTTCACTTGAAGATTCTGAAATACCCCAGATAGCTGCAGTCATCCTATTATCAACTAAAAAGCCAAGTGCCAGATTCACATCTGACCTTTATATTCCATCCCCTGTCTTCAAAAGCTTTCTGCAGCCATAATGGGGAACAAAATTTCTCCGACTCTTTGGTGGGTGCTAGGAGGTTCTTTGTTTAGCTTGTGGCCCCAGGTTTTGCTGGCTTTAAAAAAATTGAGATCATGGAGAAACACTATGTGGGTGGGTGGTTAGGAGGGTACAAGAAAGTCACTTCTGATTCTCCTTCTTGGCTATCAAGCTACATCTAAAATGCTGAAGTGACTTCCAAGATGAACATCATCAGTGGCTGGTCCTTTCCAAGTTCCCACCTCTTGGCTTCATTCCACATATTGCAACTTTTTTTTTTACCTTTAAGGATAGTGAAGGAAAAGGGAAAGGGCACTGTATGGAATTTGCGTGGCTGAAATGGAATAGCGGTTTTCTGACTCTTATTTTGCTTCTATTTCCACAAATGAATCACATCTCCCAACCCTCTATGCAGCTTATGAGGATCCTGAATTCCAGAAAGTAGACTGTGAATGAAAATGCCAAAATTCAGGAATCTCTTCCATTACCCCCCCCTTAATAATTATATTTTGCTTTTTATTTAGATTCTTGAGCCTGGAAACTTTTTCAAGAAAACACAGGAACCACAACAGGAATAGTAACTAATTAAAACAAGCTTTTATTCATTTACACAGGTTGGTTTCCCCTAAAGGAGGGGTTCAAGGGATCATCAGCATTGGCTGTGAGGAAGACTAGGCTTTTATAGCTCAGGAATGGGGGATTTCCAAATGGGGGACTTGGTGAGCAAATAAGTGGGCTTATAAAAGCATAACATGAGCATAGCAAGGTGGTCATAACAACAGGAGATCATAATAACCTTTTGAAAAAAAGGTAGAGTCCCAAGATGATCATTAGTACTTTCTGAAACAAAGAAATACTTCCTGGAACAAGCAGTCACAACACTGTGTGGTAAAGGTGACAGGTGCTGTAAAGCCCCGTCCTTGAGAAACAGGTTTAATCATAAAAGAACAATGAACCTGGTATGTCTTTACTATAAAATAGTGTTGAAGCCAAGATGGAGGCAGGCTGCTTCATTAGTACCTCACACAGAGCTGCTTTAAAATTGATAACTAAAACCCAGTGGAAGTGTCAGGTAAACAGAAACCATAATCTTGATTCCTCTGAGGCACTGGCTCTAGCCACAGTCCAGTCTTCCCAAGTCTGATATTAGACAAGGACACAGAACTAGTGTTCCTTTGTTCTCCTTTTAGGGCCTCTGAGAAATCTTTGGATCAGTCTGGCTCTCAACAACAACTGTCTATCATCTTGATATTATTGAGGATAAACCAAGGGAGAGGACATGTTCACACTTGTGTTTCTATTTTTAAAGTAGAGTTAAAATATTCCTTTTATTTCATTAAATCTTAATTTGCCTACTGCAAGATACTTGCATTTCTTTCTCTTGCAATTTGTCTGCATTAGTCATTTTATTTTATTAATCCTCTTTGAATCACATTAATTTGATTCTTTGGTAAATTTTGTTTGAGTTGTGTTTGCAAGTTAATTGTTAAATTAACACAATTGAAGTCAATTGATTAATAGATAGGAGGTCCAATTTTGACGATGTACTTACCTAAAGGAAGCTGTAGCATGAATAATAAGAACTCAAAGCCTTATTTAGGGGTTCAAGTTGAAGACCAGAAAAGTAAAGCAGCCAATCCACCAGAGAGCTCTTACCTCTACAAAGACTGGGGCTATCCTGCCCTAAACATGGCTAGAGATTAGCTACCCTGAGACAGAATGCTAAATACTGGAATAAGACCATAAGCTCCTGTTTTATATACCTCTCTAGTGCTGGGATTAAAGGTGTACACCACCACTACCCAGCCTCTGTGGATAACTAGTGTGGCTGCTGGGAATTAGGACAAGGGACATAATATGCAAAGATTTAAGAAAGGAAAATGAACTGGGCGGGGTGGAGTTGAGTGAATGATGTAATTTTATTTTAAAAAAAGATTGTTACTATCATCCCATCCTCCAGTCTCAAAGTAGTCACTCCTTTTTCTCATTTAGCCCATCCCTTTCCTCCTCCTCTTCCTATTCTTCATCCTCCTCCTCCTTTCTTCATCCTCCTCTTTCTTCTGTTCCTTCTTCTTCATCTGGTGATGGTGCTGCTGCTACCATATTGCTTTCTTGTTATGCAAAATACCTGACAACAGCAATGTAAGGAAAGGTTTGACTTACAGTTCAGATGATTTTAAAATCCATTGTGGCAGAGATGATATGACTGCAGGCTGGAGGTGGCTGTCAATGGAGTATATAATCAAGAAAGGGTGACAAATGTTTCTATTTGGCTCACTTCCTCCAACTTAGTTTAGGGCACTAATCTGTGGAATGAACGTTACCATCTACATTTATGGGGTGTTATCCACCTCAAATTAACCTAGACAACCATTTTAGACATGTTCAGAGATTTGTTTTCATGGTAATCCCAAATCCCACAGAGTTGAAAACAAGATTTACCTTGATGAATAAAAAATAGCATCTTATGCTACCAATGTTCCTTAACTTCTTTTATTTTAATCAGGCACTGTGTTAGTGTGCTTTATTTACATGTTATGCCTACTTAGCTGACAAGAAAACTTGATTCTACAAATTAAACTTTTGTCCCTTATTTGACATGGTAATATGGGGACATGGCAGTCAACACCTGATAGTACTGTGTTTTTGCCTGCCTAATACTCAACTACTCTATCTGAATTATTATCATGATCAGACATGACTAATGATTTACATTAGTCCCCTATGGGGACTAAAGAAACAATATGGAGCCAGGCATCCTTTAAGAGTCCTTGACCATTTGCTCTGGGATGCCTGGGAGATCCTACTGACCTGTAGGAGAGATAAGAATAGGAGGATGAACTGTGAGGTATTAAAACCCCTGGAAAAATAGTTGAGGTGCCTTGCCTATTTACCATATCAGAGTGTACTTAGCATTCATGTTCTCACAGCATCTCCCAGTCCATACCTGTTACAGGGTATGGCTTGAGTACCCTGAACACTTCAGCCCAGGATCTGACTGCACTTCCCCTAGAGGCTCTTCCCTATACCATTCAGACATTTTGGTTACCTGCCCCTTTGTGTAATTTTGGCCTTCTGGCCACTGCAACTGGTTTCTCTCTCCCTTACTCTTCAATTCTCCCCACATGGACCAGCTCAGCCTTGGTCATGTCCATCTGGACTTTCTCAGATGTCCATGCCTCTGACTAAGCTCTCCCTTTTATGTATAATAAACTTTTTCCTGAACTGTAGCCAGGAGCAGTTATGTTCTGCCCTCCCTTTATATTTCCTTTTTATTCACCTTTGCTTTTGTAAATCCTGCTTGTTGCTGTGGGATAGGGATGGAAGGGTCTTTTTGTCTTTTTATTTATTTTATTTTATTTATTTATTTATTTATAGTCAGAAAGTAAGAAACAAGTGAGGGGAGTAAAACAATTTTCCTGGCTAGCTTCCATGGACAGTTCTAATACATACCTTTTCGATTCTCTGATTCTATTTTTTTGGTTTTTTTTTTGTTTGTTTTTGTTGTGTTTTGTCTAAAGAAGTGGTTTCTATGTGTAGTTCTTGTTAGAAAATGGCATTCTGCTGACCCTACCCCAAATGGTGGGTGGGGCACACATGGCCATATGTCACTTGTTCACTTGTTATGGGGCTATGTAGGGACTCAGTTATGCATGCATGAGTTTCCTTTTTAAGTAAGTGCCCCCCACTCCTGCTTCCATACAACTAGATTAGAAGATGCATATCTGTATGCTAGGAGGGTCTTATATACATGACTTCAGTGTAAGATGTTTTTATGGTAGAAGGATTATACTCTGGAATTATTGGTTTGTGTTATTTTTAAGTTTTCTACTTTGTATCACTGTTTCTGCTTCCTATAACTACTAAGGAATAAAATGTTTGCCTGAGAAAAACTTACTGCACATTCTTAACATAGGTATATATGTCACATAAAGATAGGAGGAAGAGAGAAGAGAGAGAGAGAACAAATAAATATGTCATTTATCCTGTATACTTTTAGTAAGAATCATAATAAATGAGTGGTTAAAAAATGTCTTATAGAATGAAGTGAACTTTTTAATATCATTTCTAAATAAAAATATTAAGTACCCATTCAATGAATCGCTGAAATGGATATCTGATAATTAAAGATTATCCTTAGTAAGCACAGGTGTCTCTTACATAGATTATCATAGATAAATGAATTCTCTATATTCAGATATGTTATCTTTTCCTTGTTTCATGTGTTGTCATGGCAACAAATGACTTCATATGGCCTGACTCGCTACTTGGCAACCAAAGAGAAAGAAATGTCTTGTTTTCTATAATCTGCTGAAAGGGACAGTATCATTAGGTTTTACAGTCATAAAAGGTGATACATAAACTTACTGTATTTTCTTTTGTTACAAAAAAATCAATAGTTATCTACTAGGTTCAGGTCAGTTATCACGTCTGATTTTGAATGGTGACTTGTATAAATGAAAAGGAATAAATATTTTAATGATGTCCAGGGTTTTTTAGTTGGCATTCCCTTTAAAACATACCTAAATATTTTATGACCAATGTAGAAATAATAAAAAGCAAATAATATGAACTATTTGAACAGGCATATATTATAAAAACACATAAGCATGATTCTGTTATTCAGTGTCTACCTGTTTTACATTTCATATTTTCTACTATATTAAGATAATTTTCTTTCATGTAGAGCATGATTATAAAATTATATGATGGATTACAAAGAGAATAAAGAACACCTGTTTCTGACTGAGTGTTGAGGACCTGGTATTGATATTCTTTAAAATAAGAGCAGCAAATTGTAAACATTATTCTTCAAAGGCTTTTAAAATGTTACATATTGATTTTGTTCAAAAGATATACTGGATAAAATCATGAACAAGATTTGATTTATTTATTGTATTAGGCAGAAAGAACAACAAAATCAAATAAACCTTTAAGTAATAAATGTGAATAAATGTCAGTCATTCGTTTTCCAATTGCTGACCTACATATGTTTGGTTTCTCAAGTGACTCCCATAAAACAGGGTCTCAGTCATAATGATTAGCTCAAGTTTCTGCAGGGAGGAGCATCAAGTTTAGGTACTCTATGATACATTTTGTCTAAAGATGCCACTGCATATTTTAAAATTGTGTTATATTCATATTACATAGTGAAAATAACTTAATTTGATGTGCAAACAGACCAGAACCTGCCCTTGTAATAAATAGCCTACTCTCAGGCAAGATCCTTGACCCCCAAAGCAGGGCCTCTGCTAAAGAAAGAGGCCTCAGCTGAAGAGTCCCAGTTTCAAGTGAGATCTGACTATCCCGTAGAAACTTCCCAAGTTTCAGCTCAGCCTTTGTCCTCTTCCACCAGGCATTGGCTAGAGGTGAGTCTGGGCCCAATTGAGGCTGCCTCTCACCTACAACCTTTCTTCCACCCCAAACTCCCTGGGTTGGCCCCTGATCCTGCTACTCCAGTGTCCTGTCCCCATCTAGAGCACCCTTGGAGCTCTGATACACCCCCACCCATCACTACCACAAGTCTGACACTCCTACCCTGTGCCCTACCCTACCCACTGTCCTGCCAACCTGGTTGAGCACTGGAACAGAGGGTGGAGCCAACATTCCACCATACCTTGGAAACTACTCAGAACAACTCTGAACAAGGAGACCTGCCTATCCAAACAGAACCAACCGTAATTTCCACCTGCTTGGTTTCTGACCCCACCTCCAGTCCTCTGCTGGAGTCCCGGGCCCCTC
This sequence comes from Phodopus roborovskii, assembly GCF_943737965.1. NCBI lineage: Eukaryota > Metazoa > Chordata > Mammalia > Rodentia > Cricetidae > Phodopus > Phodopus roborovskii. Next base: position 28,213,715 of record NW_026125391.1, on the reverse strand, counting down.
CCAAAGATCTGCCTATCTCTGCAGGTCCACTCTGAGTTCCCCTCAGAAAGATCCTTGACCCCAAAGCAAGGCCTCTTATTGCGGTAAATAAGGATCAGGATAAACAAATAGGCCGAATAGATGTTTATTCAGGGAGAAATAACTTACAACCTAGACAGATGAACACCAGGAAATTCAACCTGATCCTCTCCTGTCCGAGTCACGCCAGCAAGAGAGCGCCTTCCTGGCCCCCTCCGACCTCCTTCCTCAGGTCCTCTCCGCCCATCGCTCCACCCCCCCAATGGGCGTGGTCAGTGCTACAGAAGGACTACCTCACTACAATTCCCCTTTTAGTCTAAAGAAAAGATTTAGGCTTAATACAAAACTATATACAAAACAGTGAATAACAAGTGTGCTCTAAGAAAAGGAAAATCGAGAACAAAATGACCTACATATCTAGTCCTAGGGTGAGGGCATAATGGAGTTTACAATAGAGTTGTCCTAAGCTGGAAAACGTAAGTCTAGTACCTAATATATCTAACTAGGAAGAGAGAATAATAGTTGTGATAGTTTAATCTTCAACCTCATCAAGACCTGAGAAGGAAATTAACAATACTAGAGTAGACAGGAAATGCGGATGGACAACTTCCAAAAGGTGCAGCAAGGACAGAAACAGCAAGCCACCTGAACAATCACCCTAGGTCTCACAGCGACGTTGGTACACCCAGATTTGGCTAAGGCCAAGAGAACTTGACAGACCACAACAACAGCAGGGAAATAGAATGGCTGTCTTACCCTGACTTGGCAAGGTCAAGAAGTCTTCTATATTTGTCTCCTGCAAGCACATAGGACTGCATGTCCAAATCAGTGGTCAAGGTGGGGGCAATTCTATGCCCAACAGGCCATTAGCTGAGGCGAGATTGAACTCCAGCAGGAGTAACAACAGTGTCCAACATATTTTCGGGAAAGTGCACGGTGCTGTCAGGAGCAACAGTGTCTCATGTCAATGGAGTACTAATATTAAAACATTTAAATGCCATGTTCTGCATGTCTATGAAGTGATTGAAGATTAAGCATCTATATCTGACTAATCTCATAGGTACAGGAAATGTGAGTGAAGATAATCTGTAATACTCAGGAACTTAGCTAAAAAGACTGATTAAAACTTTCCTGAGTAAAGCAGGAACAAATACTTAAACAATATAACTATTTACATATACCTACATGTAAATCCCTAAAATAGAGGTAGAGTATAAGTGTCAAGACAAGAGGTAGAACTATAAAGGGCAGCAAGATAAATATCCCAAATTGTATCAATATACAAAATGTCTTGAATACAGGAAAAGTATACATACATAGAATATGGTAAAAAATAATGTGCATAAAATATTATAAGTGGAAACATTTAACACAATATAACAAAATATAAACTTAATTTTACATAGCTTACCACATAGGAATACATAACAATGTAAGCTGTAAAATACTATCTCATTCATACTCAAATTCTCAAGGAAATAGGCTAATCTACTTATATCCCATCTAAACCATACCTTTACCCACCATTCCCTATTCCTGTCTAAAAGATAAACCCGAGTGTAAGCATCACCCAATCCCAAATAACTAAAACCAACCCAAAGACGATGACTACCTCACTACAGCCTCTGCTAAAGAAAGAGGCCTCAGCTGGAGATTCCCAGTTTCCAGTGAGGTCAGACTATCCTGCAGAAACTTCCCAAGTTTCAGCTCAACCTTTGTCCTCTTCTGCCAGCCATTGGCTAGAGCCATTGCCTAGTGGCATCTTCTACTAGATCCTCAGCCCTGACCACATCCCTGGGTCCCTGTCTGCGGAGAGACCTCTTATAGAGCTAGGACCACACAGAGCTACAGATATTGAATGTCTGACCCAAATAAGCCCACCGGGGAAGTACCATAGAGAGAGGGGGAGACCCAACCAACACCTACTGGAAGAAACTATGGGAAGATGGCAATACAAGAAAACACATAACAACAGAAAGACAAGCATGACACCACCAAAATCTAGGGAATCTACACTTACTAGAATGGAACACAACAAAAAAGTAGAGGAAGCAGAAGGGAATGACTTAAAAATTACCATAATAAAAATGATAGAGGTCCTCAAAGAAGATGTGAGAAAATCCCTTAAAGAAATGGAGGAAAAAACAAACAAAAAAGTGGAAGAAATGAACAGATTCCTTAAGGAAAGTAAAGAAAGCACAGAAAGCCAAGAAAAAACAATTAAGCAGGTGAAGGAAACAGTTCAAGACTTGAAAATTGAAATAGAGCAAATAAAGGCAACACAAACCGAAGTAGTGCTGGAAATAGAAAAACTGGGCAAAAATCCGGAACTATAGACGCAAGCATAACCAACAGAATTCAAGAGATGGAAGAGAGAATCTCAGGTGCAGAGGATAAACTAGAAGAAATAGATTCATCGACCAAAGAAAATCATCAATTCAACAAATACTTAACACAAAACATCCAGGAAATGTGGGACACCGTGAAAAGGCCAATCATAAGAATAATAGGCATAGAGGAAGGTGAGGACACCCAGCTCAAAGGTGCCGAAAACATATTCAACACAATCATCGAAGAAAACTTTCCCAATCTGAAGAAGGACATGCCCATGAAAGTACAAGAAGCATACTGAACCCCAAATAGGCTGGACCAAAGAGAAAAGACCCCCTCGACATATAATAATCAAGACACCTAGCATACAGAATAAAGAAAGAATATTAAGAGCAGTGAAGGAAAAAGGACAGGTAACACATAAAGGCAGACCTATCAAAATTACACATGATTTCTCCATGGAAACCGTCAAGGCAAGAAGGTCCTGGATAGATGTTCTCCAAGTATTAAGAGAACATGGATGCCAGCCCTGGCTACTATATCCAGTAAAACTCTCAATCACTATAGATGGAGAAAACAAGATATTTAATGACTAAACTAGATTTTCCCAATACGTATCTAAAAAGCCAGCCCTACAGAAAGTATTGGAAGGAAAACTCCACCCAAGGAAGGTAACTACACCCACAAAAATGTAGGCAACAGATAATCCAACTACAGCAGAAACCAAGGGTAAATCAGAACAAATATATTCACAAGACCACTGCCAACAACAAACCTAAGTCAAACAAGCATCAACAATCAATGTTCCTTACTCACCCTCAACATTAATGGTCTTAACTCACCTATAAAAGACACAGGCTAACAAAATGATACGAAGACAGAATCCATCCTTCTGTTGCATACAAGAAACATACATTCAAAGATAGATATTACCTCAGGGTAAAGGATTGGGAAAAGATTTTCCAATCAAATGGAACCAAGAAGCAAGCAGGCATGGCTATCCTAATATCTAACAAGTTAGACTTCAAACCAAAATTAATCAAAAGAGATGAAGATCGTCATTTCATATTCATCGCAGGAGAAATCCATCAACACAAAGTCTCATTTCTGAACATCTATAACCCTAATTCAAAGGCACCCACATTCGTAAAAGAAACTCTATTAAATGTCAAAGCTCATATAAATCCTCACACACTTATAGTGGGAGACTTCAATACACCACTCTCAACACTAGACAGGACCACAACTCAGAAACTCAACAAAGAAACAAAAGTACGAACAGAAGTTATGTCTCAACTGGGGTTAACAGACATCGATAGACCATTCCATCCAAAGACAAAAGTATATACCTTCTTCTCTGCTCCACATGGAACCTTCTCTAAAATCGACCACATACCAGGTGGCATAACAAACCTCAACAGATACAAGAGAATAGGAATAGTCCCCTGTATCTTACCAGACCACCATGCTTTAAAATTGGAATTCAACAACAACACAAATAGCAGAAAACCTGCAAACTCTTGGAAACTGAACAATGTGAAATTGCACCACACCTGGGTCAAAGAAGAAATAAAGAAAGAAATTGAGGACTCTCTAATATTCAACGAGAATGAGGACACAACATACCCGAACTTATGGGACACCTTGAAAGCAGTGCTATGAGGGAAGTTCATTGCACTAAGTGCCCATAGGAAGAAAACAGAGGATACTCACATAAGAGAAATGACAGCACAACTGAAAGCCTTAGAACAGAGAGAAGCGAACTAACCCTGTAGGAATAGACACCAGGAAATAATCAACTTGATGATTGAAATCAACAAAATCGAAACTAAGGAAACAATAGAACACATCAATGCAACAAAGAGTTGGTTTTTTTGAGAAAATCAACAAGATAGACAAAACTTTATCCAATTTAGCGAAAAAGCAGAGAGAGAGAGAACATGCAAATTAACAAAATCAGAAATGAAAAGGGGAACATAACAAAGGACACAGAGGAAATCCAGACAATTTTCAGGTCAATCTTTGAAAATCTGTATTCCACAAAAATTGAAAATTCAATTGAAATTGACAAATCTCTAGATAACTATCACTTACCAAAATTAAATCAAGTACAGACAAACAACTTAAATAGACCTATAACCCACAATGAAATAGAAGCAGTCATCGAAAGCCTTCCAACCAAAACAAGTTCAGGTCCAGGTAGATTCAGTGCAGAATTCTACCAGACATTCAAGGAAGAACTAATAGCACTACTCCTCAAACTGTTCCAAAAAATAAAAACAGAAGGTTCATTGCCAAACTCTTTTTATGAGGCCACAATAACCTGGGTACCCAATCCTCTATAAGACAAAATTAAGAAAGAAAACTATAGACCAATATCACCTATGAACATTGATGCAAAAATACTCAATAAAATACTGGCAAACCGAATTCAAGAATACGTCAGAGAAATTATCCACCATGACCAAGTAGGCTTCATCCCCGTATTGCAGGGATGGTTTAACATACGAAAATCTATCAATGTGATCCACCATATAAACAAACAGAAAAAGAAAAACCATATGACTATCTCCCTAGATGCTGAAAAAGCCTTCGACAAAATTCAACAACCTTTCATGATAAAGGTCTTGGAGAGGTCAGGGATAACAGGAACATACCTAAACATAATAAGAGCAATATATGGAAAACCAACTGCCAACATCAAACTGAATGGAGAGAAACACAAGCCAATTCCTCTAATATCAGGAACAAGACAAGGCTGCCCTCTCTCTCCATATCTTTTCACTATCGTACTAGAAGTTCTAGCTAATGCTATAAGACAACAAAAGGAGATCAAGGGGATCCAAGTTGGAATGGATGAAGTCAAACTGTCTCTAATTGCAGATGATATGATAGTTACATATGCGACCCAATAAACTGTACCAGGGAACTGCTACAGCTGATAAACACCTTCAGCAAACTAGCAGGATACAAGATAAACTCAAAAAAAATTAGTAGCCCTACTTTTTTCAGATGACAAAAGACAGAGAAATAAATCACAGAAACATCATCCTTTACAATAGCCACAAGCAACTTAAAGTATCTTAGGGTATCACTTACCAAACAAGTAAAAGACCTATATAATAAGAACTTTGTGACTCTAAAGAAAGAAATTAAAGACGATACCAATACCAGAAAATGGAAAGATCTCCTATGCTTTTGGATAGGTAGGATAAACATAGTAAAAATGGCAATCTTGCCAAAAACAATCTACATATTCAATGCTATCCCCATTAAAATCACACCACAATTCTTCACTGACCTTGAAAGGATAATAATCAACTATATGAAAAACAAAAGACCCAGGATAGCCAAAACAACCCTATACAATAAAAGAACTTCAGGAGGCATCATCATTCCTGACTTTAAGCTCTACTACAGAGCTATAGTTCTGAAAACAGCCTGGTATTGGCATAAAAATAGACAGGTAGACCAATGGAATTGAATTGAAAAATCCTGATATTAACCCACACACCTATGAATACCTGATTTTCGACAAAACAGCTAAAATGCTACAATGGGGCAAAGACAGCATCTTCAACAAATGTTGCTGGCACAACTGGATTAGGGTGTGTAGAAGACTGCAGATAGACCCATGTCTGTCACCATGCACAAAACTCAAGTCCAAATGGATCAAAGACCTCAACATCAACCCAGGCACACTGAACGTCTTGGAAGAGAAAGTAGGAGGTACCCTTGAAGAAATTGGTACTGGAGCCTGCTTCCTGATCATAACTCCTGGGGCACAGATACTGAATTCAACAATTAATAAATGGGACCTCTTCAAACTTAGAAGATTCTGTAATGCAAAGGAAATGTGGACAAGACCAAACGGCGGCCCACAGACTTGGAAATGATTTTCACCAATCCTATATCCGACAAAGGGCTGATCTCCAAGTTATACAAAGAACTCAAGAAACTAGTCAACAAAACACCAAATAACCCTATTAAAAACTGGAGTACAGAACTGAAAAAAGAATTCTAATTAGAGAAAATCAAAAAGGCTGAAAGACACTTAAGAAAGTGCTCCACATCCTTAGATATAAGGGAAATGCAAATCAAAACAACTTTGAGATACCATCTTACTCCTGCCAGAATGGCTAACATTAGAAACACTAATGATGACTCATGTTGGAGAGGATGTGGAGAAAGGGGAACACTCCTGCACTGCTGGTGGGAGTGCAAACTCATACAGCCATTTTGGAGATCAGTATGGCAGTTCCTCAGGAAAATGGGAATTAGTTTACCACAGGAACCGGCAATCCCAATCTTAGGCATATACCCAAAGGATTCACATCCATGCAACAAAGACATCTGTACAACTATGGTTATAGCTGCACTATTTGTAATAGCAAGAATCTGGAAATAACTTAGATGCCCCTCAATAGAAGAATGGATAATGAAGATGTGGCACATCTGCCCAATGGAATACTACTCTGCAGAAAAAAATACTGGTATTTTGAAATTCGCAGGCCAGTGGGTGGCACTTGAAGAAACTATCCTGAATGAGGTAACCCAGTCACAAAAAGAGGAACATAGCATGTACTCACTCATATATTGATTTATACAAACAGCAAAGGATCACCTGCTTATAATTCCCACCACCTTAGGAAATAGGATTCAAGGTGTATTCTAAGAGATTCATATATAGTCCGTCATAGAACCAGGATGGAAGAAGTTCCCAAGAGCACAGGGGAAGTGGGGGGGGGGGCAAGGAATGGAAAGAGAAGTAGGAGAAAACGATTGGGAGGAAAGGAGAACACTTGTGACTAGGAAGATTGAGCCTGATTAGGAATCGAAGATAGGAGAGAGAGAGAGAAAGAGAGAGAGAGAGAGAGAGAGAGAGAGAGAGAGAGAGAGAGAGAGAGAGAGAATGATTCCAGATAGTGAGATCAACAACTAACTTATCCATGGATCCCTCATCTAATGCCTGTTGGAAACAGGAGCAAACACCCATACATAATCACTTAGTGGAAGTAGAACTCAGATGCAGATGGAGAGAATAAGACCAGGCTGCAGAAACACATAGACAGCTTACCTGAACAAGGAGGAGCTAAGGGGGCCCCAGACTGATAGCTGTGAAGGTAGCATGGAACTGACTCAGGCCCCCCTGAATATGGGTCTCAGCCAAGTGGAGCCAGCATGTATCCCTGGTGCACAAAAGGACTTTGCGAACACATGCCCCATAGAGGGATAACTGCCTTAACCTAGAGACAGGAGAGAAGCCCTAGTCCCTACTTCATATGACCTGTCAGATCTACATGACCCAACTGGATGTTATTCCCTACATATGGAATTGGGGGAGTGGAGTGTGATTAGGTTGCATGTGAGAGGGCAGAGAGGGTAAAACAGAGGAAGGGGGGAGGGAAGGAGTGAGGGAGGGAGTGAGGGAGGAGGAACTGCGATTGACCTATAAAATAATAAATAAAAAAAAATGCTTTGACTCCATTAACGAGTTACTGGGCAAAAGGATTTCTATTTTTGTTTCCACAGAAAATGAAAAGCTGTGGATTCCTTGTAGACTAATGTGGTTTGATCAAGCCAGACTGCCTGAAACAGAGTATCAGGTGGTCCTACTTTCAAAACACATGGACAAAGCAGCCTTACAGTCTATAGCCAGTATTTCTGCATCTTGTTAGAATCCCCCTTGACAGTGCCCCTTACCAGCAGGAAGTAGTTTGGAAAGAACTATGCCCAAATTCCCAAATATTGTCTGTAAATGTTTGTTTTCATTTAAATGGACTTGATTATATATAATAAAATAAACAAAAAAGGTAGCCTACTCTCACTCATTCACAAGTGGCCAAGGTTTTAACCATGTTCAAATGAATCAGAAAAGTATTACAACCAAATATCTCTGTCATGCACACATGCATGCATGCATACCTTTTCTATATGGTACCCCCTTTAGTTGAATTTATATATATAAGCTTCTCTTGTGTATCAATTCATTTTTATGCAGAATTGCTGCCTTAACATATATTAGCAAATCAAGACTATTGAGATCTACAACAGTAAATTTGTTGCGGTTATATTTTCACAGGCTAGATTCTGTGAATGATGATATCAGTTGAGAATATCAAAGTTTAAGTTTACCTTCAATATGTAGATGGTGGCACGGACTAAGCCTGTGCTTTTCAAACTTGGATCAGTTTGTTATTATTACACTGGTCAAGTTTATATGGATGAACTGCAGATCAAAGTGGAGAAAACCATAAAGTTATATCGGAGGGGTCATAAACAATCAGTTTATAAGTCATCACAAAATATAATATAACTTTCTATCGAGGTTTGAACAGAGAGGAAGAATCCTCATAAGTTATCAGTGGATACAGAAGCGGCACTTAGTTTAGTAGTTATGCCTGAAACTTTTGTGGGACCTATTATTTGTCATGATTCTGAAGCCACTATTATTTTGCTTTCTAAATAATCTTAATGGAAATAATACAGAATGGAATTATCAATTACCTAAAAGATATATGGGCAAAATGTCCCTTATATCTACCCTTGGAGCGGCAGTATGCTTGAAGTGGAAATCTGTCCTTAACACAACTCCAATATACTTCTAAATTCAAAACAGTTAGAAGCTAGTATTTTATAGGATCTACTGGTTAAATCGTTATCTGGGTCTATTGCTAAGTTTATACAGTTCCTGATACAATAGATAAAACTACAGCTGTTGTTTATTTCATTTTTCTCAGTGTCACATAATTTTATTTAGGGACAGAAATAATCTGCAACTAATAAGTAGGTAGAAATCTAGAATATGAGTTTTCTCCTGGTTCTTTCCCACTGTTTTACTCAGGACTCTCTTTGTATTTGACTGGGAAGAGCTATTCTTTTGAAGACATCTAATGTTATATCCACTTTCTGAAATGTTTAGGATGCTAACTCATTCAGCATGGCAGAAATTATTTAAAAAAAAAACTACTTCCCTAGTAGCATCTGAATGTTTGACATTATAATTTATCTTTTATTTTAATTTTCACCTCATAATCCTTATAAGATTAGCACTTTGATTTCTACTTTTCTTCCAGATGAGAGTATGTTCCTTGCAGAGAATATTTTATAAATGTTGAATGAAATTAAGAATTAAATCTGTAAAAGATGATTTTAGTTCAGTAGCCAACGGGCCCCCAGACTGATAGCTGGGAAGCCAGCATGGGACTGACTCAGGCCCCCCTGAATATGGGTCTCAGCCAGAAGTACTGAGCAGTGTTGGCTAGAGATAAACCAATCAAGTAAATAATGAGTTTGTTATTATTTAAGAGAAGAAATTACTCTAAGTATGAATAAATTCCTTAATGAAGGACAAGATTTAGTGTAGCTCTTTAAATTAAGAGTAATTCCTATGATTCTACTTGTCAAACTCATTCTCAGTAAAGAAATCAGGCTTTCTGTCCTCAAAGCCACCAATGATCTAATAATAATTGATGCCATTTCTTAGATAAAGAAAAATTACCCATAGAAAAAGTCATGACTAGACAGGAAAAAAAATCTTTATATACATACACATACAATTTCCATTTTTCATCTACCTATGTGTCAGTTATTTCTCTTTTAATGAAAATGAAAGTTTAAATTAAAATAAAGATGAGAAAATTTTAATTTTCATAGAAAACCAAAGCAAATATGACATAACTAAGTAATAATGCAAAAAGGACTGAGACAGAATTGTTAATAATGGTGGAATTTATTAAGAGAAAACTTTAAAAGTAATGCATTGCTTTAAAAATATTTAGGTCTGTCATGATTTTCTTGTCATCATTTCCTAACAGTATAATATAATAGCTATTTATATAGTATGTTATCACATTAGATATTGTAAGTAATCTAAAACTCATTTCACATAAGCATGTACATAGTTCATAAGTACCATTGTAACACATTTATTTTATATAAGTGATATGGCATCCATGGCTTTTAGTGTGCACAGAGTATTCTGTAGCTATTTTGTGGCTAATTATTTCTCTTGTATAAAATATGCTGTATATTTTATATACATGTAAATATTACATCATGGATAATAAAAAGCTTCATTAACTAAATAGTTGGAGTAGTCGTGGAAGAGATCAAAGATAAAGGATCCAAGATGTTCTCAACTGTTATGATAAAGCACAAGCGGGGTAACTGAGTGGGGGGACAAACATGCCAGGCAGAAAGAGCTTAGTGAAAATTTTATTAGAAAGGGAAAGGGGGGATGGAAATAGAAAAGAGGTAAAGAGACACAGTAACAGAGAGAGGGCAGAAGAGAAGTGGAAGACAGGAAAAGTCCTGTCTGCCCCAGGGGAGCAGCAGAAAGGAGAGAGGAGAGCAGGGAAGAGATCTGGAAAAGAAGAGAGAATAAGTGGATGGGGTCTTTCTTTTAAAGGTTTCCTTTTCAACTGTGTGCAGATGAGAAGTCATGGAACCCTGGGCTGACCCTGAGTGCATTCTACCAGGTGATATGGCCATGCCAGTATAATGCCTGAATCCTTATATCAACTATGTGTCTACTGCTTAAGCTAGACAGTACAAAAGGTAAGTGATGGGATAGGGGTATCATACCTCTCTCTAATAGGGGTCAATACAGGATCTTTTTTTCCCCTGAAACTTCATAGCTCATTTGTATTTAGGACCATTTATATCTTTTGGAGATTTCTCTACCCCCATTTTTCTGTAGTCTTTATCTCCTCATCGAGATGCAGGAGTGTGTTATGTAGGAGCTTCTATCCCAGAAGCCAAAACATGGGCTGCAGTTTCTTTCATGTCCAAAACCAGGAAAACTAGAATGTCATTTTTTTCATATTCTTTTGGTGAAAACAACTCATAACTAGAAAGGTTGAAAGTGAGGGAAAAAAATACATGGACATAATGACTGAATCACTTGCAAAGAGCAGGATCATGTCTTAGAAAACAAAACAAAACCCTGCAAACCAGGAACACTGGATCAGTATTTTATAATGGTGTGATTTAAATCAAGCTATCTGAGTTCTCTGAATGTATTTATTAATTTAAAAGCAAAGTAGAGACAATAGCACATGTGTTACTTGAGAAAAGCAATGTATATTACAAGTGTCTAAAGCCATGTCTCACACATATTGGCACCTAAGTCATGCTGGCTATCTTTTTTCCTTAGTGAGTAGGATTTGGGTGTATATTAGCTTCACAGAATTTAAACTACTGAGAGATGTCATGAATATATGTAGTAGGTAACAGAATGTCTGCAAACAGACTGGAAACAAAATAAGGTAAAAGTCATTTGGAAAGTTTATTTTATATTGCTTTTGTATATATAGGAAAAGTAGTATATTACTTGTCATTGGAAAGTAAGTATATACAGGACTATGGGTGAGCTTTCATGCTCACCTTGAGAATTTTAAGATAACTTACTTGATTTGGAAATAATTTTCCCTGTTGTCTGAAAACCAAGAAAGATCCAAGGAATTAATGAAATACAGATGCATGGACCCCATGGACCCCAATCAAGATCTTTCTTCATCCCCTTGCTTATTTTCTGGATCTGAGAATCTACAATGGTTTGAAATCAGCCAGGCAAAAAGACTTATGGATTATATTATCAGAATTTAATTAAACTCACTCTCCCTAAATAGGTTTCTATAAGAAGGGTTTATTGGAAGCAGAGAACAGTGTACAGTGTACATTCAATGGAATAAATAGAAAACAGCGGAGACAGCACTCTACTTTATTTAGGAGATATTCAATATGGATAAGAAATAAATAAGGAATTGATGTATCAGGCATGATATCATCACTTTGTATTAGAATGTTCCCACCATAATATACCAAAGATAACATGCATGTATTATAATGTTCGTTATTCTTGTTTTCTTTTTACAATGGAATATTAACAGTGTAGTAAATATGTATAATGATAAATTATAATAAAGAAAGAAGGTATAGTGTTAGAGTCAACTGGAGTTAGACTACATGGAAAGCCTTGGAGTCAAGCACTAATCATGCTATAACCTACCATACTATAGATGTATTGGTAGAAATGTTATTTATAATGTCAGGCATTCAGCTAATTTCTCTCAACAAGGTCATATACATGTGTTTTCAGAAATATTCTAAACTTTTGGTATTAACTGAATATCACTAAAAGCTTTATATCTTATCCCTTGGTACTAAATGAGATAAAGAATTATGATCTTCACTACCAATCTAAGAATCAAACAAAATCTTCATTTTGACAAAGTTTGTACTAATTCTGCCAAAACAACCAAGTGCTCAGCATACTAAATAACTCCAAATGAACTGAACATTCCTGTTGTAACCTTTCATTGCACAATCACAAATAAAAGTAATGCACTTGAAACAATTTAATTAATATAGTTATAACTTCAAACAGCAGTACTTAATGTATTTTTATAGTAAAATACTAAAATGAGAAATCTAGCAGACTTCTCTTTTATTTTCTCACTGAATTAATACTATAGACTTTTAACAAATGATATAATTTGGTAAAATATCTAATGGGAACAATGTTGGAATCAAAGTTGAGGAAAATGTTCAATATGTTGCCTAATCTTTCAGGGGAAATCTGGAAAATTTCTGTTTTAAAATGCCTTAGTATTTATTGATCTTTCTTGTTTTGTTACTATGTACCCTATACTAATGATTGTCTGAGAGAGATAATATAAACTACATAAAATAGACAAACTTACACTGAAACATAATGACAAAAAATGTGAAATGTTTTAGTTCTCTAAAGTTGATCACCTTCCTTGCAAACAACTGCCACTTTCTGCACTAAAAACATTTTATGTTTTCCATATGTCCATTTTCGTGGAGAATTTAAGTGTGTGTCATTTTGGCTGAGTTTATTTGGAGCTTTCATTTTTGCTTAATAAATTACTGAGTAAGAATATCCATGTGAATATTGGAAACTGTACAATTATATCTATGTTATTTGGCTTCCATGGGTGACAAACTCTCAATTATCATCAGGGTATAAAAGGATTATGAGACATTAGGAAACTGTTATTTGAAGAACTCTTGGTGATGAGAATAGCACTGTTTTTTTTTTTATACAAATAAGAAATAAGATACTTGAACAAATAATGAATTCATGTTATCTTCCACAATGAGAAAATATCATAGGGGGGAAGTAATAGTCTTTGCTGACCAATATGTAAGAAGCAGTTGTCGTGAATGTTGATAAGGCATAATCTAGTATGGTATAAAGAAATGCTTTTTCACAATTATTACTTAAATATATATATGTGTGTGTATGTATATATACATATACATACATACATACATATATTGCAAGCACTACTGCATAGATTTGGTTTCATGTAAAATTGAAGCACTTTTTTTCTGGAGGCAGGAAAAAGATTCATATAATTCAGGAAATAAAGGCAACTTAGGAGTCTCAGGACATCACAAATCTTACAAGATGCATAAAGCCACCACTTAATGGTAGAAAAGCAACAAATAATTGCTGGGGAGAAAACTCATATGGAGCTTCCTGCAATTTGGACAGAGAGTTCTGGGGACACAGCTTTTGTAAGTCATTAACCAGACTTGGGTATGTTTTGGGCTTTTGTTTGTTAGTTTGTTTTGTTTTGTTTTGTAATATAGCTGCCTTTGTGATACCCTTGATCTTGTAAATACATAACCCATTCTCCTTTAAGTAACTGCAATAAATTTAGCACTAGCCTACTTATTGATCTATAGGGACTTGATGATGTAAAATCAACTTAATGAAAAGGGAAAAATATCTCTCTTAGGTAACTTCCATTAAGATATGGACTCCATTCATGAGAACAGGTATCTTTTGCTCTAATAATTCTAGAAAGAATATATCTCCTAATGTAATTACTACCACATAGGATTAAGAAAAGATGATTGTATAAGTCTGTTATGTTAAGGAAAAATTTAATAGGGTAACCACTAACTTTATATTTGTGTGTGTGTGCACACACATGTGTGTGTATTTGGTCATATATCAAAAGAAACAAATCTTTTTGAAATAGCAAAGAAGTTATTCTTAAATTGTAATTGGCAGGTGTTATTGAATGTATGTCACATAATGTATCATTATGTGACATGCTCCAGTCTGAATATGTAAATATACTATCTGTATTTTGGTTAACCTGATTGGTTTCAACAAAGAAAGAAAGAGAAAGAGAGATGTATTGAGAGAGAGACATTGAGAGAGAAATAAAGAGAGAGAGAGAGAGAAAGAGAGAAAAGAAAGAAAGAATTGCTTGGACCCTTCAAAAAACTGAGATTGGGAGAAAGAATTTTTTTTTTTTTTGCGGCAAGTACTTATGCCAACAAAGAAATTATTTTACAATTTTAAGAAAGTTCATGTTCTAAAACCTTGAGAGACAACTTTTCTCATAGTGCATCTGGCTGCTATGTCTCTCCAAATCTTTATGCTCTTTCTGTTAGTCCTTAGCAAAGAAGACCACCACTCCTGAAATGAGCAATTCTTATGTTTTTATTTATAACTTAAACACTTTAAATAAAAATATTTCACTGACTCAGACCCCCTGAACATGGGTCTCAGCTAGAAGGCCTGAGCAGCCTAAGGAACCTTAGACAGTGGGATCAGGATGTGTCCCTTGTGCACAAAAGGACTTTGGGGGCACATTCCCCATGGAGGGATATTTCCTTAACCTGGAGACAGGAGAGAAGTCTTAGTCCCTACTTCATATGACTTGACAGATTTAGATGACCCCTCCTTGATGGCATCACCCTAAATGTGGAGTGGGGGTAATGGGAGGAGAGGGTGGTTGGGGTGCATGTGAGGGGAGACAGAGGAAAAGAGGGAGGGAGGGAGGAAGGGGGAGAGGAAGCGGGAGGGAGGGAGAGGGAATTGGGATCGATATGTAAAATAAAAAAAAAATAAAAAAAATTTTTCGCTAGATGGCAATTTCCTATTGCTGAAGATACCACACACAGTTTTTTGTTTGTTTGCTTGTTTGATTTTTTTCTTTGTTTTGTTGTTTTGCAGGGTATAGAGAAATCATAATATCTGGATAGACCAATGTATGAAAAGAAAATAAGAGAGAAATGACAATAAGAAACACGGCAATTTTCAGTTGGATGGGTGACAGTACAGATAGAATATGGTAGCTGGGAGACAGAGTAGAAACAATAGATTTTAACTATGCATTGGCTGTAGGGATAAATCAGAAGCAGATACAGAATTCATGTTTGAACTAGTGGTTGTTGAGTCTGGGAAAATGATCCGAGTTCACTTTCTGATGTATAATGTGAAGGACTATGAAATTGAAGTTCAGGAACAAAGTATGGTTGTTTCTTCTTTGACTTTCTGGGATCTTATTTTCTCATGGCTAAGATCTGTTTTTCCCCATCATCTCTTGCCTGCCCTCATGTGTCATTTGGCAGATTGGTTGTATTATTGTAGGTCTGTTTGGTAATGACATTTACTTATATCATTGATTCAGTACTCCTTCCTTATTCGTGTTTTCTT
Source organism: Phodopus roborovskii (assembly GCF_943737965.1). Taxonomy (NCBI): domain Eukaryota; kingdom Metazoa; phylum Chordata; class Mammalia; order Rodentia; family Cricetidae; genus Phodopus; species Phodopus roborovskii. The sequence goes on along the minus strand of NW_026125391.1, from coordinate 28,197,877 downwards.
AGTTGTTTTGTTGCATGGCCTTTCTTATGTATATATTTCTTATTCACCTAAAACTTCTTGCTACTGATGAAGATTGAAGCACGCAGTGAAACATGTTTTGTCCTAATTCTTATCTCACAGTTGCCTTTCTTCTCCAAATACAAATAAAACCATAGCCCTGATGAACTGATGCTTTTACTCTCCTAGAAGTGTTTATAAGAAGGTGATTGCCTTCAATAGCTTTGTTATTCAGCTGGAATTGGGCTTAATTTACAAGTAGTTAGAAAATTAGGAGATCTATACTTCAGAAAGCTAAAGGTATTGTGAGTTAAGCAAATGAGGAGTTGAGAAATGTCAGGTGATGTTCTGGCATTTGGTGCTACCAAAGTAGTAAAAAATAGAAAACAGAATATGAAATGGCATGAAGTTGTCTTGTTGAGACATGATACAAAATTAAATTGCACAAAGTAAAATGTGCTGGTACGGTTTTACATTTAAATGTAACATATTTTCTCTCTTTTACTTCACTGAAGAATTAATTTGAAGGGGATGAGAGACACAAAGAGTATCCTTAGTTGGCAGAAAATGGATTCCCTAAAGCTTTCCTTAAGTATTGAAGCCCTCCAGCATTTGAAATGTCATGAAGATGCCTCTTGTTTTTACTTTAAAGAGCTTAACTTTGAAACATGAAAACTATTTTTACAATCTCTATATTGGAACGTATAATGCAACTCCTACGCATGAACACAAACTTTCACACCTTTAATCATCATTTATTCTTAGAATGTTTACTTTAAGAGCATAGGTTTCCATCATTTCCAAAAGCATGTAGTTTACATTAGAAAATGTTTACTTAAATACTGAAACATTGTCACATTTCCCTTCTTAGGTTGTCCTGTAGGTATGTGTGTGACGCAGTGCTTGAGTATAAATCAGATGTGTTTCTTCTGGGATATCTATAATATAGTTAGCTAGGTAAGGGCTACTTACAAATGGGTACCAAGAGAAGCCTTAAAGGGAAAAAAATGAGTTACAAAGGGATAATCATTCCAAAACAGAGGTAAGGCTGAGGTAGTTATGCAGTGCTGACTGGGGAATGTGAGAAGACAGCTCAGTAAATCTGTGAAACCCAGGACACTACAACTATGAATGCTGCTTTTTCTTTTAAATGAGAACTTTGTGTTCTTTGGCATCCTATTGAGTCTTACTGTGTGTACCTGATACCATTTGTATGGACTATAAAGCACGGCAATGAAATAGAAAGAAAAATTATCAGTGAGGATAAATTGTAAATTTGTGGTGTCAAAATGTTTGAAAATTTTCATTTTTTTAAATGGAGGCTGGAAAGCTTGAGGTTAAAAATAACATTTCATCACATCTGGGTATATATATGTGTCATGGAACAGATAGCTGCCACTTTATCAGATCAAGATACATGAATATGGAAGTAGGGACAGAAAACATGCTACTTATATATTCAGGGTTCCACAAATTTTCTACTAGAGGGTCTCATTGCTATTGTTTGCCTATAGATTCTAAAACCACTTTATATGTATTTGCAATATCAAAAATTGATCAAACAGTACGAACAAAACATTTGTAAACCAAAGCCCATCTCAGTGTAGAGGTAAGGGTTGGGCATATAACCCCATTCCTGTTAGTAATTATTATCTGCTAGGAGAGATGATTTTCGCTAAGAGTGTAGCCCATAGTAAACCAGTCATGATTCAATGGAAGACTACACGTTCAAGAATATTTAGCCATCACAGGTTGGTCTTGATCATTTTTTGTTTCATGATTCTTTTAGGTTTATTTATTTATTGCTTTGAGAAAGGACACATAAATGACTAGATAAGGGAAATGGACTGGATCTAGGAAGAGCTGGGGGATGAAAAATATGATCAAAACAAACTATATAAAAATTTCAAAGTACTAAATAACAAAAATGTTTTTAGAAAAATAGCCAAAGAAGGAAAAACCTCACCAAAACATTCATAGCATGACTCATGTGCCATCTCCTTATCTTTCTTCCACTCCCTCATAACAAATATGAACTGACATGCTGACTTAGCAGAAGAAATCCTTGATTTGGTGTATAACTTAATGAGGTCTTAATCTTGCTTTTCTTATTGACTCCACCATCCCAAGGAATATCGAACCAGTATGCAATTCAGTAATGGAGAAGTGCACTATCATTCATCCTGTGCTTTATTAGGGCTAGCAATGAATTTTCTACTTTATGACTCCTTTGCTACAGAATTGTGGTCACCAATGCAAAGGTTGACAGCTGTCATAAATAATACTTGTTCAGCATAACCAAATATTTCCAGTGCTGCTTTGATATATTTCAACATTGTCAGTAAAAGTAAAGAGATTGGTATGAACCCAGAAGACTCTATCAATGTAATCTATTCTTGATTAAAAGTATACTTGCTTTTAACATATGTTTTCTATATTTTGCTTGTTTCTTTAACATTTTGCATTTTAATCATGAAGTATTCCTGAAAGCTACTCATACATACTTTTTCTTTGCTACCCTAATATGATACTTTTTATTGAGAGGTTTAAATATTTCTGTATGCACACCTCTTCCCAAATTTGATTCTTCTCTCACAAATTTCTGAGTCATCTCTTTCTGGTGTCTTTGTTAATATAACTTTGTTAAGATAAATAATTTATCCAATTATAATGATGAAACAGAATTACATCGATTGAAAAACTTTACATAGGCTTTTGGTAGTTATATCTGACATACTAAAATTAGGGTTTGATAATCAAGCAGTAACGCAGCATGAGCCAAATCTTTATTTAGAAAAACTTGTTATCATGGAGGCATCAGTGTTCAGGCTCCTAACCATGTCCCCTAGGTGGGAGACAGCACATAGTTTTAAAGGGAAAAAGCATTAAAGACACTTCCTGAGTCCCATCTGATCCTAATATAATATGTGGATAAGTAGTTGGGGACTTTCCATACCTGTACTCTTTCAGCCTGTCTGGGACTCATGTGGGTTGGAGGCCCAGACTCAGCTCTGGGCTGATTTCTCAGGAGAGGACTGAATATTGTGGTTTGGCTTATTTCTAAGAAGAGGTCGCATGAATCCCAGAGAAAACCAAGACCTGTCAGTGGGGATCTGCGACAGCAGTGTGGAAGTGTGTGGGAAGAGTAACATAAAGATCTCATTCTCCTTTGTCAGACTACAGGGCAGACTGGAAAAGTCTGTTGCTATGCTTCAACCAAGTTAGTGAGAGAAGAAAAGGGAAGTCATGTCTGTCTATCATATACTTCAAAAATTGTCTCAAGTCTATTATATATTGTTAAAGGTTTGGCATTTCTTGGAACCATAAAAAAGGTTTGGCTTGGAATGTAGGCATTGAACATAGCAATTACTTTTCTTACACAGATCTTAGGTTGCTTCTGGTATTTTGGAAATGTATTACCTCAAAGGGAGAACTTTTATTGTAGTTTTTATATTGTATGTAAATTTTACCCACTAGGCAAAGTGTATAATTCTTATAATACATGCCTGCAATTTAGCCTATTGATATTATATGTAAATATATGTTGTGTTCTACAATGGAATTTAAACAAAACTCAGCCTAGCTCCTAGAGTAGCAAATTAGAAAACCTTCATAAAGTCACAAATACTAAATTGTTTAGGCATTTCAAGCTGTAAACTGACATAATTATTTTTTTTCTTTTGGAGAGGGAGGCAATGACAGACAATATGTGAACAATAAAGTTTCATTAAAGTTCAATTAATCTTTATTTACAAAAACAGGCATTGGGCTATATTTGGTAAGAAGGCTATAGCTTCTTCTTCTTTTTTTTTTTTTTTATAACCAAGTCCATTTAAATGAAAACAAACATTTATAGACAATCTTTGGGAATTTGGGCGTAGTTCTTTCCAAACTACTTCCTGCTGGTAAGGGGCGCTGTCATGGGGGATTCGAAGAAGATACAGAAATCCTGGCTGTAGTCTGTAAGGCTGCTTTGTCCAGCTGTTTTGATTGTAGGATCACCTCCTACTCTGTTTCAGGCGGTCTGGCATGATCAAACCACATTAGTCTGGAAGGAATCCACAGCTTTTCATTTTCTGTGGAAACAAAAATAGAAATTCTTTTCCCCAGTAACTTGTCCTTGAACTTAAATTTTGGAGTCAAAGCATTTTTTATCTTTATTTATTATTTATTTATTTATTTTTAAAAATTTATTATTTTACAGGTCGATCCCAGTTCCCTATCCCTCCATTTCTCCCTCCCTCTCTCCCTACTCCCTCCTTCACTTTTACTCTCTCTGCCCTCTCACATGCACCCTAATCACCCTCCACTGCCACCCTCAAACCCCAATTCCTTATGTAGGGGAATGCCATGCAGTTGGGGTCATGTAGATTTGACGGGTCATGTGAAGTAGGGACTAGGGCTTCTCACCTGTCTCTAGGTTAAGGCAGTTATCCCTCCATGGGGGATGTGTTCGCAAGGTCCTTTCGTGCACCAGGGATACATCCTGGCTCCATTGTCTGAGGTCCCTTAGACTGCTCAGTCCTTCTGGCTGAGACCCATATTCAGGGGGGCCTGAGTCAGTCCCATGCTGGCTTCCCAGCTATCAGTCTGGGGGCCCGTTAGCTCCTCCTTGTTCAGGTAAGCTGTCTCTATGTGTTTCTGCAGCCTGGTCTTGTCCTCTCCATCTGCATCTGGGTTCTAGGTCGACTCAGTATTTATGTGTGGATGTTTGCTCCTGTTTACAACAGGTATTAGATGAGGTCTCCATGGATAAGCTATAGCTTCCTTATTCTTGCTACAGTATAAGAGTTTATTACCTACATAATATCTTTATCTTTTGTGGCTGACTGCTAAAAGCCAGCTCAAGTAAATATATGTTCTTATTAAATGTATTTATCAGTAAAAGGAGAGGTTACTAATGCACTGATGGTCTTGGAGACCGCAAGCACAGTTACAACCAGATATCATGTTTTCTTTGTGTTTGGGGAATAATTAGAGAGCAATCTTGTCATATCATTTTCCGTGGGAAGATGTTTCATGCTCAGGTCAATGAGGAATCTAATTCATAAACAATATAAGTATGCCAAGAATGAGTAGACATGTTACTTTGGAGTATTTTATGCTGTAGCCTTTATCAATGGTGATTAATTCTATGAAATTCAGTATTGTTTTAGAGAACATATCTGGTATTTATAGGGTTCTCAGATGAATACATTTCTGATGAATGATGATTACCCCGGCTTAGTCATTGGTGGTCCACCCACTAACAAACGTTTTTCTAGAAGATTACCCAAAGGAAACCTATAATAGTCCTTTTATTGTTATATAATTTTTATTTTTTTCCTTTTTTTAAAATTTAAATTTGAAACAAATTGGTTTTACATGTCAATCTGATTTCCCTCATGCTCCCAGGGGGAGTCCTCAAAGTCATATCATTTGGGGCAGGGCCTAGCTCCTTACCACCCATGTGTCTAGGCTGAGAAACTATCATTCTATGAGATGGGCTTCTAAAGTACATTTTTATACTAGGGGTAAAAACTGACCCACTACCAGAGGCCCCATAGACTACCCAGTCCTCTAAACTAAGACCCATGTTCAGGGATTCTGGGTCAGTTCTATGCTGGTCTTCCAGCTATCAGACTTGGGTGCATAAGCTCCCCCTTGTTCAGGTCAGATGATTATGTGGATTTCTCCAGCCTGTTCTTGACGTCTTTGCTCATCATTCCTCCATCTCTGCAATTGAATTACAGGAGTAAAGCTCACTGTTTAGCTGTTGGTGTCTGTTTCTCCCTCCATCAGCTACTGGATAAAGGCTCTAGGATGGCATACAAGGTAATCATCAATCTCATTATCATGGAATTGTATTAAAGGTAGTCTTTCTGCCATTGCTTAGATCATAAGTGATTGTAAATTGAGTTCATCCTTGGAGATCTCTGGGCATTTCCCTAGTGCAAGATTTCTCCTTAAATGTATAATTTCTTCCTGTATTAGGGTACCTCTTTTCTTGTTCTCCTCTATTCTTTCCTTGTCTCAATCTCCATGTTCCCTCATGCCCAACTCTCCCTTCTTCTTCTTCCCTTCTCTTTTTCCTAATTCCCTCTACCTTTCCACGACCCTCCGTATTCCCAATTTGCTCAGAAGATCTTGTCCCTTTTCCTTCTCTGAGGGACCATGTATTTCTCCCTTAGGTTTGTTTCATAGTTTTTTCTGGTGGTGTGAATTGTAAGCTGGTAATCTTTTTTTGCTCTATGTCTAACATTAATATATAAGTGAGTACATATCATGTTTGTCTTTCTTTTTGTGACTGGGCTACCTTACTCAGGATGGTTTCTTCAAGTTCCATCCATTTGCCTGCAAATTTCAGGATTCCATTGTGTTTTTCGGCTGAGTAGTACTACAATGTGGAAATGTATCACATTTTCTCCATCTATTCTTCAGTTGAAGGGCATTTGGGTTGCTTCCAGGTTCTGGCTATTACAAATAATGTTGCTATGAACATAACTGAATAGATGTACTTGTTGTATGAATGTATGTCTTATGGGTATATGCCTAAGAGTGTAATTACTGGATCCTGAGGTAGACTAATTCTCATTTTCTTGAGGAATCACCATTATGATCTCCAAAGTGGCTGTATGAGTTTGCACTCCCACCAGCAGTGGAGGAGTGTTCCCCTTTCTCTACATCCTCTGAGACATAAACTGTCTTTGGTGTTTTTGATTTTAGCCATTCTGACAGGAGTAAGGTACTGTCTTAGAGTTGTTTTGATTTGCATTTCCTTAATGGCTAAGGATGTGGAGCACTTTCTTAAGTGGCTTTCAGCCATTTTGGGTTTGGATTTTTAATTGAGAATTCTCTATTCAGTTCTGTACCCCATTTTTAAATTGGACTATTTGGTCTTTTGGTGACTAGTTTCTTGAGTTCTTTGTATATTTTGGAGATCAGCTGTTATGAACATGTTTTCCCACCAGCCTGGAAACAGAGCCATGCTAGCCCCAAATAATACACAGGGATGATGCATTAGATTCAAAGCTATGGCCTGTTACTAGTGTTTCTTATTGGCTAGCTCTGTCTTAAATATTAACCCATTTCTGTCAATCTAAGTATTTCCATGTGGTCTTATCTTACCAGAGAGAGGGCTGTGACCTCTGCTCTTCATCCTACATTTTGAGTCTCTTCCCAACTACTTCCTCGAATCCTCTTTGTCTCCCAGTCCCACCTATCTTGCTTTCCTGTTGGCCAACAGTGCTTTATTCATTAACCAATACATATTTACAGAATGGCATCTGCCATCATCTTCTCTTTTCTGTCTAAATAAAAAAAAAGAGTTTTAACAGTAACATAGCAAAATATATAACAAAACAGATATCAACTAAGAACCACAGTTAACAATATTTAGTACATTAACATTTAGCAAGATTTAAAGAAAATATTCCATCACCTATCCTATCTTTGTGAATCTAAAGTCCTATATGTAACTTATCTTTAATCCTAACTAAGGAAAATATAATCATAACTATCTGTCTTCAACTCCATCAAGGACCCCAGAAGAATAATTTATAAACTCTAGAAATGACAGAGACATCTCGCTATGCAATCAGTCACCTGAAGTTCTTCTGTATTGTTCCATCTTCAGCCCATAGGTCATAGTGTGTCTGGCAGACTCCTCAGCAAAGTAGGAAACTTTAAACTGTCCACCTTATTGGCAGTTTGTTAGTCATTTTCCTTTGTGTCCTGCAGACTGTCTTGCAGACTCTTTCATGAAGCAGGAACCCTGTAGCAATATCCATCTTGAATCAGCAGTCACTTTTCTGTGGTTCTTGCATGTCTAGTTTATACAGCATAAAGTCAAACAGTCTAGACAAGAGCAGAATCTTGCCAAAATGGCTAGTTTTGCCATATTGGGAGCAAACTCCATTACGTGTTTCCTTCTATATCCATCTTATTTCAATTGCAGGTGGTGTTGCCAGGAGCAATTATGTCTCACTGTCAAGAACAACCCTAAACCATTTTAAATGCCATATTATGTAGGTCTTTGAAAGGTTTGAAAAAAATGTCTATTCATCTCAAATATATCTCTGTATATCTAGAAAACCTAACTGATTTTAATTCTAAGTTTTGACTATCATAGGTAATTATCTATAATCTATACTAAATTATATATTACATTTCTAAATGAGCTATATAAACACAATATCTAAACAAGAGAAGAAATATACATATCACAAAATTGACCTTAAATTTGTATCAATAAATGAAAATCCATTCTAAAACAAAGTATACATTTCTATACCATAATCCCCTTTTTCCTTTTAAAAAGAGATTTGTTGTGATTATTAACCATTCATACCCAACTCCATATAAATGAAAACAAAGATTTATAAACAATATTTGGGAATTTTGGTACTGTTCTCTCCAAACTGCTTCCTGCTGGTAGGAGGCACTGTCATGGGGATCCTAAGAAGACACAGAAATCCTGGCTGTCATGGTCTGTAAGACTGCCTTGTCCCAACTGTTTTGAATGTTGGGTAACCTGGGACACTGTTTCAGGGGATCTTGCTTGATCAAACAAGTTAGTGTGGAAGGAATCAATAGCTTTTCATTTTCTGTGGAAACAAAAATAGAAATCCTTTTCCACAGTAAAATGTCCTTGGACATAAATTTTGAATACAAAGCATTTTTAAAATATATAAATTGGATTAATCCGGCAGCATTTGTTTTAACAGTTGTTGCTATTTACTCAGCAGGCAAACAATTTAAAGACAATACAATAGCATACAGTATTTTTTTTTTTTGCTTCCCATCTTCATATGGCTTTTTTAATTACTCTATTTCTTCTATTTTTATTTGTTATTTATCGATATAGGTTTTCTCTGTGTAACTTTGGCTGCCCTGGCATTCACATAGTAACTTTGTCTGCCATGGAATTCATTTCGTACACCAGGTTTATTTCAAAATTATAGAGATCTGTTTGCCTTTGCCTCCCAAGTGTGCCATCACACCAAGCTACGCTCTCCAGATGCTCATACCCACTTTTGAATTGTTAGCAGTGCTTCTTTAAAAGCTGTGAGATGTTTTGCTGCTTATGATGAGTCAGGAAACCTGCCTTAAAGGAGCTGCACAAATCTCTGCTTGTCTCTAGAAAAATGGAGTGCAAACAAGAAAAATGGTGCTACCAACAAGCCTTGCTTGTCTTTGTTGTTTTGTTTCCAAAACCCCTTTTTAAGCTTTTGTTAAGTTTTAAATGGAAGTTCTCAGGTCCATGTTCGGTGCCATTTTGTCACAAGCATGTTTTCCCCTCTGGCCTGGTCCCACTGCTGCACCAGCCCCAAATAATACACAGAGACGCTGTATTAGATATAAAGCTGGTGGGCTGTTACTAGTGTTTCTTATTGGCTAGCTCTGTCTTAAATATTAACCAATTTCTATCAATCTAAGTATTTCCATGTGGTCTTATCTTAGTGGAGAGAGGGCTGTGACATCTGCTCTTCATCCTACATTTTGAATCTTCTCCCAACTACTTCCTCGAATCCTCCTTGTCTCCTAGTCCCACCTATATTGCTTTCCTATTGGCCAACAATGCTTTATTCATTAACCAATAAGAGAAACATATTTACAGAATGACATCTCCCATCAATAAGCCCTCTTTCGGATGTACGGCTGGTGAAGAGCTTTTCCCATCTGTGGGCTGTCATTTTGTCTTGTCAGCTGTGTCCCTTGCCTTGTAGAAGCTTCTCAGTTTCAGGAGGTTTCATTACTAATTGTCAATCTCGGTGTCTGTGCCACTGGTATTATGTTCAAGAAGTGGTCTCCTGTACCAATTTGTTCAATGGTACCTCCCACTTTCACTGCTAAGAGATTCAGTGTGGATGGATTTATGTTGAGATCATTGATCCATTTGGACTTAAGTTTTGTTCCTGGGAATAGATAGGGAGCTATCTGCAGTCTTCTACACACCACCATTCAGTTGTGCCAGCACCATTTGTTGAAGATGCTTTCTTTTTTCCATTGTATAAATTTAGCATCTTAGTCAACAATCAGGTGTGCTTAGGTATGTGGGTTAATATCAGGGTTTTCAATTTGATTCCAGTGTGCTACCAGTCTATTTTTGTGGCAATACCAGGCTGATTTCATGACTATAGCTCTATTATAGAGCTTAAAGTCAGAGATGGTGATGACTCTGGAAGTTCCTTTATTGTATAGGTTTGTTGTGGCTATCCTGGGTCTTCTTTTTCCATATAAAGTTGAGTATTGACCTTTCAAGGTCTATGAAGAATTGTGCTGGGATATTGATGTGGATTGCATTGAGTCTGTAGATTGCTTTTGGCAAGAATCCCATTTTTACTGTGTTGATCCTACCTATCCAAGAACTTGGGAGATCTTTCCATTTTCTGATATCCTCTTTAATTTCTTTCTTTAAAGATACAAATGTATTATATAATTCTTTCACTTGTTTGCTAAGCATTACCCTAATACATTTTATGATGTTTGTGGTTCCTGTAAAGGGTGATATTTCTCTGATTTATTTCTGAGCCCCCTTTATTATCTGTATATATTAGGGCTACTGATTTTTTGAGTTAACCTTGTAACCTGCCACTTTGCTGAAGGTGTTTATCAGCTGTAGGAGTTCCCTGGTAGAATGTTTTGGTTCATATATTTAAACTATCATATCATCAGCAAATAGTGAAAGTTTGACTTCTTCCTTTCCAATTTCTATCCCTTTGATCTCCTTTTGTTGTCTTACTGCTTTAGCTAGAATTATAAGTATGATATTGAAGAGATATGGAGAGAGTAGGCAGCCTTTTCTTGTTCCTGAGTCTAGAGGAATTACATTGAGTTTCTTTCCATTTAATTTGATGTTTGCTGTTGGTTTGCTGTATATTGCTTTAACTATGTTTAGGTTTATTCATGTTATCCTTAATATCTCCAAGACATTTATCATGAAAGGGTGTTGAATTTTGTCAAAGGCTTTTTCAACATCTAGTGAAATGACCATGTGGTTTTTATTTTTCGGTTTGTTTAGTTGGTAGTTCACATTGATAGATTTTTGTATGTTGAAACATCCCTGCATCCCTGGAATGCAGCCAGATTGGATATGGTGGATAATTTTTCTTATGTGTTCTTGGATTCCATTTGTCAGTTTTTATTGAGTATTTTTACATCAATGCTCATGAGGGATATTGGTCTGTAGTTCTCTTTCTTAGTTGTTTCTTTGTGTGAATTGGGTACCCAGGTAATTGTAGCCTCATTAAAATGACAAGTGGGTTGGAACAAAACAGGGTTAGTTTTTACCAAGAGAAATAATTGACCCAAGATGACTCCTGTCTTACTGGATTTGTCTACTTTGCCATAGTGAATCACATTGGTGGAAAGAAAATTCCTTCTCACCCAAATGAACATATATTTTATGTATTATATTTTTGTACAGTTTCCTACCTACCTCAGGGATCATTCTTCCATGGTACTTGTTTGGTTATTACACATAAGCTGATATTGAGTACAGATTTCTGAAAAAGTCTATATGTTTTAAATGGAATCCAAAGCACAAAACTATCAAAAGCAAAGGGGAAACACTTTCAAGATTTTTTTCTCCTCACCCAAAATTACAAAAACACGAAGTCATCATTAGCCTTGACAGAATCTAGAGAAGAAAGCTTCTTATTCACCTTTTTAGTCTTCAAGCATGGACCTTCAGCCATCATCTGAAACTTTGAGTCTAGAAGTAGAATTCATATTTGAGTGGATTTAAGCTTGCTTAGTTATTTGCTTTTTATTCTCTGAAGGTTTAAAATTGACACACTTCAAAAATGAGCAGGATAGGAAACCATAAGAAACATCATTCAGCATATCACATATAGTATTCCTTCTTCACTGTGGGCATTCAGATGCCTCACCAAGTGTAGGACAGTTAGAGACTGCCTTGAGATGATTTTATGTGAATATGTCTTTGGGTATGTATCTTAACAATTATTTTCTGTGACTTTACTAAAATAAGAATGTAAATACATGCTAGGAAAAGTCTTCAAAAGAAACAGAGGTTAATACTTTGAGATCTGTGCAGGACTGATCAACTGGTGCCTCCATGATGTATGTAAAATCCCTTACTCTCAAGTGGAAATTTTTAGTATATTAAAGAAAACCAGTCTTGGGAAAGTGAAGAAATTCAAAAACACTCTGGTAATGAGTGAGGATATAGAGGTCAGAGATAGAACATGATGAGAATATATCTAAAAAATACATGAATAGAATTTGTCAATGAGGAGGGGTGTGGAAAGTACAGATCTAGTGTTTCTGTATGGTAAGGTAACATTATGCAACATTGTTGGTGGGGAGTCTGAAGAACCTATCATAAATACTTTCATATGTTTCACATATGGTAAGTAAGCTCTTGTATTGTTATTGTATATATATTTATAAGGGAAGTTGATGCTGTTATATGTACTGAGAAAGTCATATTTACAAATGTGTATGTCTATACACATATACATATTCAAGTAATTATAATTAATTAAAAAGAGACTATGAATTAGAAAGAGAATGAGGAAGGGTATATGGGAGTGTTTAGAGAGAAGAAGGCAAAAGGCAAAATATTGTAATTATAGTATATCCTCAAAATTAAAACAAAACAAACAAGTTAAATAAGAAAACAAAGATGTTGGTGGAAGCTGACCCAACCCTGCAGGAATACCACATGCATGCATTGAAAGCCACTGTTTGGGCTAAAGAGTGTTCACTTAAGGCTTGGTCACCACCTTAACAATTGGTTGTAGCCCTAAGAAAATTCAGAGTTTTCCATCTGAAATGTAAGGGAGATCATCAGTAGGATTTCACTTATCTTTTTGTTTCAAAATTTTCCCAATATGTCAGTAATATTTGATAACCTAAGGCATATGCTATAATGGTGGTGGAGATATGCCTGAGAAATTGCATTAAAATGAGAAACTATAAATTAGGGTCATATGTAGTTTGCTGTGTAAACAAAATCACTTTGAAATAGCAAATACATTTAATGTATAAAAAGGACTAGTTTGCCTCAGGCCAATTTTGTGCATGATCTCCCTGGAAGTGAGTACTAGCCTTGGCAAGGCCTTGTCATGTGAGTACACTATTTGAGGGGACTCTGAATATCCATTCTAAGCTCTGGCTAGCATGGAAGAAAGGGAGTGGGACTCAGGAGAGAGCAATGACATCAAGTGGAACTGTTTGGTAGCCTGTTCCACCATGTTTGTTTATCTTTCCCAACTGTCCTAAGGGGAAGGCATCTCTGCAGAATTCCAAAACAAAGGTTTGTGGGAAAACATTGAAATAAGATGAGTTAGTGGTTGGACAGAAAACAAATCAAAAGAAAGTAAAATCAGATACAGACTCACATTTCACCATGTACAGCTCCTGGAAAAGAGGGCAAAGGAAAATTGTTCTTCAGGAGACTTTATTGCTTTTTCCAGAGAGAGGGGGGAGGGAGGAAGAGAGATAGAGATAGAGATAGAGATAGAGATAGAGATAGAGAGAGAGAGAGAGAGAGAGAGAGAGAGAGAGAGAGAGAGAGAGAATGGGCTGTGGGGCTGTTGGTGTTGAAAGCCTGGAGATTGAACGGAAAAATCTGTAAACTATTTACAGAGCTTCTGTCTCCTTTCTCAATAGGTATCAGTCTTATTTGAGCATCTGGTAGGGTGGGCCCTTCCATTTACTGAGCCTGTGTTCTTTTGATCAATGCACTTGCCACATGGAAGGACAATACTTGGAATTTTCTCAAAAAAAAAAAAAATAGGCCAATTCCACTTAATATTCTTACAGCTGGTAGCTGTCTCAGCAAGATAGCATTATTTTGCTTTCTTGAGTTTAGATTGCAGAAATGGCTATGTAACTATCATTTATATGAGAGTGCCACCCTGATTTATTTAGACAAAGGCCATTATAGTGATTCAGTGTTCCAATTGTCTTGATAATGGATCCTAATTATTACACTCTTCTAGGATCTAAAAACAATTGCCAACCAGAGTGAAAAACTATTTGAAGAACAAGAATATTATGCTTCTATTTTTATCACAACTCTGAGTTTTGGAGAAAAATAAATTAGAACTGGAAACTATGAAAATCGTAAATGACCTTGTGACTGTATCTCACCATGGAATCAATGCTATTAGCAACTAAAGGTTTGCAGCCATTGGAACTGTAGAGAATCTGTCAGGGAAGAAATCCTGGTTGCTACATTCAGAGATTAAGAAATGATTAAATTCTGCAAGATTTATCTTTCTGAATTGCTCATAGAGGAACATACACCCATTGAGTCTTGCATACTTGTCCTTTAAGCTAAGGTCTTCCAGTTTGGAGATTAAAAGATTAACATGTGTGGTAGGGCTGCCAACTCCTGTGGCCCCTGCTAATAAAGATGACACTTATTTTACTAATGTTGTCTCCTCATCAAGCAGGGGCTGCAGTTCCGAATTTAATCAGAATCTCCTCCAAATGTGAGACGAGTGATTTCTCACCTAGAGTACGATTTACACTCTTCTCTTTCTATGTCTTATTTCTATTTTAAATTGTCAAATAATTTTTATTGTATTCTATTTGCATTTAATTTTGGTCTTTTATATTCCTTAGTTTTTTGTCACCTTTATCCTGCTTGTTTTATATTCTTTCTAGGCATTTTGTTTCGTTCATTAGCTTTTTCTTTTAAGTTAAGTGTTTGCTGTGAGATTTCCTTCACTATGGAGAACAAACACTGTCTACAAAAATGAAGTATGCTTCTACTAAAGTTCACCCAGTTTCCCACTGAGTCCATTAGGCTTATTTGAAAAGCAAAGGTGACTAGTTTCTGGTAGGAATATGGGTAACCTTAAAGTATCTGAAAGTCTATACTTAGCTTAAAAGCTATGGCCCCTGCATGGCCATATAGAGGAATACCCTTTCCATTATCATCCTCAAGCTTATAATCTAGTACTTACCTGAGATTCTGGGGCCCAGAAAAATAAGGGCAGAATAGCGTGCAAATGTCTGGGAGGGGGTATCTCAATGGATGTATGGCTTTCATAAATGCATGACAATAGACTACATGGTATAAGAAATAAATGACTCTTTTGTCTAGGGAATAAAATTCAAATGTTTGATGTATCAGAAATTATGTATTAATTAGGCTGTTCTTCAAAACATGGTCTTTCTGTTTTGCTAGTAGTGTTCACATCTATATTGCATCCCTTCCACAGCATCAGCCATATCCATATGTGTATGTGTAGCTATATCCATAGCCACATCCTCAACAAACAGGCAATCCCAGCTGTATCTACAATAAGTGCCATACCCTGTAGCTTATGCACACCCACATCTACATTTGCATCCATACTTGTGTCTAAAGTCACAGGAAATATTGTGTTGTCATTTTGTGTATTCCCATCCCTCTATCTGTACTGATCTCTACATCACCCTTGGTCATGTACTTTGTCATATACTCTTAAAAAGCACAGATTATAAACTTCTGCCACTGGTTTCTCCTTCATTATAAACAACATCTAGCTGGGTGTTTAAGATTTTCAATTAATTATATGTGAGTCTTTTTTCTTCTATTTTATTAGTTGCAACTCTTACTTTCTGTCAGTGTTAGCTTAAAAAATGTTGTTTATATGACTTAGATAATATGCTGCTTTTATAGTCTCTTAGAAAAACCATCAGCTCTCTGATGCCTTTCACTCCATATATATTCTCCAAAATGTGACAGCAGGCTGCCATAATGGCTCATGAGAACCACAAGAGCGGGTTCAAGCTTTATAAAATTATCAAAGTCTTTAAAGTGAAGTCACGAGAAAGGACCTTATACCTAGAAAGCCTTCACACCTAGCAGTTCCATGAGCCAGTCAATGACACCCCAAATCACATGAAGCATCCTCCAACAAGATATTAATCTTGTCTTCAGTCTCTGTATTAAGGGTAACGTCAGGAACACTAAGAAAACGAAAATAGAAATTAAATTACAAAGGTAATTGTAATTGACTTATTTATTAAACTCCCAAGTTCAAGTAACATACCATTTAAATGGCATTAGTTGGAAAAACTATCCTTAATATGCTTAAATATCTTCTCTTAATACATTGGACTTAGCTGACACTGCATTTATGATGGGAATAAGTTCGTGGACAGGAGTGATTTGAGGAATGCCTAGGTAGAAATTCCAGTTCCCTGGTCTGTTTTGCTTTTTCACCCCACAGTCCCATTGCTTTGTACTTCTCTAGTTTAAGGTTGGGAGACAGCAAGTATCCTTGCTCTTTGCCTAACACATCCAAATGCTTCTTCAATATTTGTTATTTATATCTATTAATAAATTACTCTTATTCATAAGCCAAGCCCTCTTCCTTTGAAAGGCTGTTGAGTATTGAACCTGCTTCTGAAATTCCCTCACATTCTTTGTACTTTTGCTCACACAAGCACAATTCTCTAAAGCTTAGAAAACTCTTACTGTCACAATTGATTTTTTATTTTATTTATTTATTTTTCTTAATTTCCCAGTTCCCCTCCCTTCCTCTGTTCTTTCCTCCTTCCATCCCTCCCTCTCTTTCATCCTCCCATGCCCCCCAACCACCCTCCCATCCCATCTCCCACCACACTCCACATGTAGGGTGATGCCTTCTGGAGGGCATCATGTAATATGTCATTTTGAATAGGGACTAGGCCCTCCCTCCTGCTTTTAGGTTAAGGGAGTATCCCTCCATGGGGATGTGCTCCCAAAGTCCTTTTGTGCCCCAGGGATACATCCAGGTTCCACTGTCAGAGATCTCTTAGACTTCCCAGGCTTTCTAACTGACACATGTTCAGGGGGTCCAGGTCAGTTCAATGCTGGTTTCCCAGCTATCAGTATGGGGGCCCATTAGTTCCTCCTTGTTCAGGTCAGCTGTCTCTTTGGGTTTCTGTAGCCTGGTATTGTCCTCCCTATCTGCATCTGGATTCCAGTTCAGCTCAGTGTTTACCTGTGGGTGTCTCCTTCTGTTTACATTAGCTACCAGATGAGGGCTCTATGATGGTGGATAAGGTAGTTATCAGTCTTGTTATCAGGGAAGGGCATTTATGTTAGCCTTTCCACTGTTGCTCAAATTGTTAGTTGGGTTCAGTTTTGTAGGTCTCTGGACATTTCTCTGGAGTCAGTTTTCTCTTCAAACATATAATGGCTCCCACTTTTATGGTCTCTCTAAGCACGTGGGACTAGGAAGATTGAGTCAGGGGAGGAATAGACGAGAGAAAGACAGAGAGAGAGAGAGAGAGAGAGAGAGAGGTCACATTTGTTCTTTTTGCGTTTATAAAATTTCAACAGTAGATGTTTATTTTTTCTCTTTTGGTATATTAATTTATTTTTTATTTTTATTATTTGTTTTTAATGTAACTGCTCAGAGTGTATGTGTGGGGATTTCTCCTGCCCTAGGAACCAATGACTCAATTTACTATCAGAATGTGTACTTTAAAATACATTTAAGATTTAGTTGTTCTCTTCAAGAGAAAGTATTTTATGTTAGTATTTATTCTCCATCATGCAAAATATATTTATAAGAAATTTCAACTCTATAAATACTTTTTTCTAAGTCTCCCTCTTATATCATAATATCTTTATGCAACCTATACTAATAATTTCTCCCAATTCTTCATAAGTAATATGTTTAAATTATTCTCCAATATATAGTTTATGGAAACATGCTCACCTATATACAAATAAGAGCAATTTTTAGTGGCAGACTATATTTAATATTTTATATTTAATAAACAAGGTCACATTTGCATGTAAGGCATTTTCTCAGGTCATAATCAACTATGATATGTTGAATATGAGATGAGATGTTCAGTTTCTTGATGTATGTATCAGTTTAATAATTGTCACCCAATTGGATGCATTAATTCTAGTACTTCATGTAAGTGCCACTTCCTGTTGTATGCAAAACACTGTGAACTATTTAACACCCAAAAAGCCTTTAAATCATGTTGCTTCTGTGACTGCACATTCGTAATGCAAATATTCCTTTACATTGTTGGCTGGCATCAGCATATAAAAATGGGAAGTGCTTTTTATACCATCATGCTATATTGTGTAGAGAAATTATGTGTTCAATAGTTATAATTTCTACTTCCACTAAGTTTTTAAGTGGATTTTCTGGACATGAACATGTAATTTAGGAAAATGACTTCATATCCAAGGTTAGATTTTTTTCAGCCACTATATGATGGATGAACTGGCATTTGGCCAATCCTCCATTAGATAATAGGTTCATTCAGCCCTGCTCACTGCTCTGGTTAGATAATTAGAGTTTGTGATTAAAGTCAGATTCAAGAGCAGAAAAGTGCACACCATAATGTCTGTATCTGGTCTCAGTTGTATGTAATGTGGAAAAATGAAAATTATCTGGAATGGCTACCATGGGTATCCTTTGTGGGAGTGGCTATGAAATTCTTGAGGACATTTTGTGAAGTTAACTTAGGAACAAATTCATAAGTACTTTAAGCCTATTTTACTTCTATTTTAAGAAAGATTTCAATAATTTCCTATAGGTTTATTATTTATAAGCATTATTTGTTGTCTTTCCATTTCACAAAAGACCAGGCAATATAACTGTTAACAAGTCTCGCCCATACCACTTTGTTATAATGACATTTTGTTCTTGATGTGTTTTTTTCTCCTCTTCTTACTAAGCCCTGTCCCTATAATTCAGAAATCCCCCTTCTCTCTAGTTAGGATATATCTACTAATCCTGACAAGACTGTACATAATATTAATTTTGTATATCGGATCTGGAAAAAAATGGATTTAAACTCATCAAATGTTTACCAATGTATTCATTGCCTTCCCAACATAAACTAACTGAATATTGGATGAAATATGTTCCCTAAAACAATATGTGTAAAGTACTTGAAGAGTTATATTTGCAGATATAAAACAAGTCATATTGAGGATATCAGAATGACTCAAATTATACATGATATACCTTAACAATTTTATTATGATTGCACACTATTTACAAGGATCTACTATCACCTCCAAGTAGTCTATGAATGGGTAAAGTGATTGACTACATTCTGACAATATAAGAACTACTGCAACAGGACTTCTGATCACACACATACACATGATGGACGGATGTTCTGGACTAGACTTTTATTTTCTTTCAGTGTCTCAGAAAGAGAAAGCTTCAGTAGTAGGCACATTGTTCTGTTAATTGGGGTCATTATTTCCTGTCCAACTGTGATTGCAGTAGGAACTACTGTCATTCTTTAAGATCACATGGCCTTAGTTATGTCCCTTAATATGACATTTATTAATAAGGTTTATATTCTCTCTCAACAGGCACTTGAAGACTTGAACAGGGCCAAAGGAGATAATATCAAAATAAAGTTCAGACCTTTTCAAGAAATGAGAGTTGGCAAATGTGTAGAACTAAATTGAATATATATGTACATATAGAGAGACAGAGGTCAAAATAGTACTGTCCTATTTTTACCATTCTGTCTTAGAACAGTAAAATTTATCAGCGATTGGCATTGTACTTTGTAAAATTCTATTTTTATTACATGACTAGAAATTGAGTTTTAGCTTCTAATAAGTTAGGAGTTGAAACAATTCTTATTTGATTCTACATCTATGCATACTTTGATTTATGCCGACCCATGCAATATTTAGCAGTTTAGAAGGGGAAACAATTGAGGGTGCTAAACAGTGGCCTAGTAAATACTGAACAGACCCAATGACAATATATAATGAATGTGCCTGCTCATGGGACAATTTCAAGTAAAAATCCACATAGCTGGTTATGATGCTGGGTTTAGTAGGTGAATGGAATAGAACACACGGATGCTTGCAGCAAAGTTTATCTTAGAAGGATAAACTCTGCAAAGAACCTCTGCTCACAATTGTAATTTGTCTACCCTATCTCTGATAGATTTTGTGTTCCTGTTGCTGGACCCTGTTTAAATTATGGGTTCAGAACTCCTTGGAAGAACTGAGGTAGCTTTCCTCCCATTAAAATCAAACCCTTGTCAAAAATCAAACCCTGAAATTGTGTTTTAATTTCTCACTTCCATTCCTCTCCCTACCCAAACAATAACAAAGTCTGCTAAGTTCTCTATCTGAATACATTTTCACTTCACTCATTTTTCTCCATGGTCCCACCATTTGACACAGGAGTACTGTCTTTGAGTTATGCCATATTGCTCACTATTAGTCTCCCTATTTCTTCTCTGAGTGTTTTTTGAGTAAAAGTCACAGCCTAACATATAAATTGGATGTTATCACACCTGTGCTGGAACCTTTAGCAGCTTCCTATTTCAGGTACGACAATATTCAGACAATTTATCACAGGCTGCACAGCCTTTCAAAAATGATTTTCTGTCTTTCCTTTGCCCTTATCTAGCACACCTTTGCACCTTGTTCACTCTTCCCTGAGCACATTACCCTCTTACATGCTCTTTACTGTGACCTCACCGCCCAACAAGTTGCTTTGGGAACTGTGTCCCCCTGTGACCTCTGCCTTTCGCATAAAGCTGCCTCCTTGTCATCCACCTGCTCTCTGGAGCGTTTGGACTTGTCAGAGTCACTTCTCCTGACATTCTCAACTTAAGAAGTCAGTATTACTCATCGCACTATCACTTTTTATGTTTTTAGTGTAACATCTCTATTATATTATTTTTTCATTTTATGCATTTGAAGACATTTAAGACTTCTTGGCTCACATATTACAATCTAGAGAGCAAATATTTTGCTTCATTCTCTACTGTTATATTGAGATGTGTATGTCATAGAGTCAATAAACTATAAATATTTTCTATATTCAAGACTGTGCTTTAGCTTTGGTACTAATTTATTCAAGTTGAATGGATACTGAAAGTCATTCACAAGCTTCCATGAATTACCAGAAGCTTATCTTGATTTCTATCCACAGTGCAAGGTCAGTCTGAACCTGGAAAACATAAGAACTATAGAAAGTGATACCAGCATTGCTTGGTAAAGGACAATTCCTAACAAGGGTTTTATTTATTTATTTATTTATTTATTTATTTATTTATTTATTTGGCACTGTTTCAAATTCAACTGTTTCCTGCTTAAATCTCATCTATTTTGTTCACACTTTCTGAGTATAGGACTTAAGCCCTTAACATTTTTCTGTTTGTGATTATAACTTAATTATAATTAACTATAAGTATAATATACCCCTTCCCTTTCCTCCCTCAAAACCATATACCCTTCCTGCTGTGCTTCGTATTCATGCCATCTTTTGTTAGTTATTGCTATGTCATTCATATTGCATATACATATAAATATATGCTCCAAATTATAACCAGTTGAGTCCATATAGTGTTATTTTTATGTATGCTTCCAAGTTGACAGTTTTTACTCTAACCTGTTCTCAGATTTTGCCCATAATTTGAACATTGTGAATAGTCCTAGCCTTATTTTTTAGGAAGACAATCACATTGATTAGGTCACAAAAGAAATCTTGATGACATCTTTTCATTTTAATTTACATAATAGTAAATTCTGATTTTATTTTGTTTATATATTACAATTTATGAATAGAGCAAAAGTTCCTGAAGACACTCATTCATAATTATCCTACATTTGAGAAACGATTATAGTTTATATTTATTATTGTAGTTACTTCAAACTTTTGGGATCTTGTAGGAGGTGTGTGTGTGTGTGTGTGTGTATGTGTGTGTAGCTGTGCTTCTGGTTTCCAAGCCACCCCACACAATACTCTTTGTCTTCCTAATTTTTACTTACTTGTTTGATTTTTATAATTCTTCCCCAGTTCTCACTTTCTTACAATGAGCAGCTGTTATGTTTGAAAGATAATTAACTTCAACCAATCATTCAATGAATGGTTGTTAAACTATTATGTGCCAGGCAATGAAAGAAACAATTATAATATTTTTCTTTGTAAACAGCTCTATCCTAAGACAGTGCCCAGAACATACTATACTTTAATGAATTTATGCCAACTATAATTATCTTGAATAACATGATATTGGGTTGGTAAATATTTTAAGGAAAGGTAAAATGACAAAAGCCTCAGGTATAACTGAAAGAAAAAATGAAAAGAGAGTGTTTTAGTTATACAGTTATACAGTTAATAATGTGAATTATTGAAAGATCTGGTGACTGGTATTCCAATCAGTCATGATATCCCATAGTGGTCCTTGCAGGTGTCATCACAGTCCAGGAAAAAGATGATAATGATATGTTGTTGGATCCCTGCGAGTGTCAACTTAGGGGAAACAAATCACAAATAGATGAGGATGAAAACCTAGACCTTATTTGACTAGAGTAAACATTAAGGGTCTGATGCAAGGTGGTTTATTGAGAGAATATTTAAATGCAGTGCAAATTGGAAAGAAATTCTCTGATGTAATACAATCTGTGGTGCCCAAACAGACATAATTACACTTAAACTAACCTCCAAGAAGATGGGTTTGAGTGATGAGCTACCTGTATTAACTTTGGAGCTTGAGGAAGTGTCTGGCTTTGACTTGGTCATACTGATAGCTCAGAGATCATATGACTATTATTCACCTCACTCAGTGGTTGTCAGAGCTTCAGAGAGCCTCTGGCTATACAGATGATGCAAGGGTCATTTAGACTAACAGGCCCCTCCTGTTCTGGTTGTAGCAGCTTGATATGGCTTTGCCCAACTGATCAGGCTGCTAATGCCCTTCATTTCCCAGAAGACTAGGTGGAAGAACAGGTTATATTCCCCCCTTTCTCCACTATGTTTAACATTACTGGCTTCCCTGGAAACCTGGGATACAAGGAGGTTCATTCTCCCAAATATGTCTAGGCTCCTGACAAATTTAACACTCTATATCCTGCCTGATGACATTACTCAGTTTCTAAATGGTAGACTAAGTCACAACGGGATTGAGAATCACACATTGGCTATCATAGAAGCTTCAAAAAGGAAATCCACAATTAGCAGCATGGATGCCTCAGAGTCGTGTAATATAAAAACAGCATGATTTATGGGCTGACAATGGACTTTAATAATCTCCAAAGCTTTTTGGAATACACATTCAATCAGGCCTTCCACTTCTAGGGAAGTGATAAACACTGAGCCTGCATAGTTAGACAAATGACTCAGAGGCACAGGAAATCATGACTTTGCAGTTAAAAATCAATCAGCACTTGTCTTTCATAGAAGTGTTAAATAACAAAGGCTAGCACTGCATTCCCCTGTGAAACATAATGTACTATTATATCATTGGGTATACCACATTGCAGCATTCCTTTCACATATGTAAAGAGAAGGAGTATTAAGTGTAGCTTGAATTATTTTTACCAATCAAAACAAAAATGTACCTACTTTGCTCAGTATTGAGGTAGAAAAATCATTGGTGACAAAACCTGAAAACTTCAAATGAATTATCCAATTTTAGTTTGTGGATGCTGTCCCAGTATTAGATTCTATTCATAGTGCCTAAACTTGATGTGCTCAAATGTGTTTAGCTGTCTGTCACTGTCTATTAGAATGTGTAGTAACCTTATTTTAATTCCAGATTGTGCCTTGAACAGGAATATGTTTTGTGATATAAATAATTGTCACCTCCATAAATATGTCTGTCATATACAATAATAAAGTAAATACTGGCAGGTATCAGTGATTAAATTGTATTTTTAGTTGCTTTGGGGGCAATGTGTGACATTTTCTGAAAATAGAGAAAATGCCTATGAATATGTCGGAGAGTATAAAAGTGGCATAGAAACGGTACTTTCTGAGAACCTCTGTTTCTAAACTTCATGATTTTTCAGAATGGTTGTGGACACTAAATTTCTTTTTCATAATAAATTATTTTGTAAATAAGGGCCATCTGTCAAATGTTTGCAGGAAAACAAACTCACATGAATATTTTTGTGAGCTATTTTCCAAGGTGTTTTTGTAAAGATACTTCTAGAAAAATATCTGATCTCTGTAAACATCTATGGAGTAGGCAGCACCTCAGAACACCCAGGAAAGGAAGACAGTTGTTTCTGACAACTCATATTCAATCCATAACTATGATTCCATTGCTGTATGTTGTCATCTAAATATGTAGCTATGAAAAATGTTAAACCCATGTGACTCTCAAGAAAATGATGTGTAAATATCTGAAGAAATATTCATTTTCCCTGGCTATTAAGGGAAAGTGAATACAAATATTGGAAATTTTACTTAAATCCACTTAGAATGGTGGAAAATCAGCAAAATAACCAACAACAAATGCTAGATGGGATAAGGGGAAAAGAGGACCCTCATTCATTGTTGGCAAGAATGCAAACTAATGAAGCTTCTATGAAAATCAGTGTGGAGAATTTTCAAAAAGCTTAGTGTGCCCTATGACCTTGCTATACCAACTCCTTGGATTGTGTTCAAGGAATTAACATCCAACGTCACATCATACTTCTCTATTCACAATGGCAAGGAAATGGAAACAAACCAAATGTAGTTCAATTCTTGAATAGATAATGAAAATTTCATACATGTACCCTATGGAGTATTTATCCAGCTGTGATGGAAAATGAAATCATGAATTTTGTAGCTAAATTGATACAGCCACCAAAGACCATAATGAGTGAGGTGACCCAGACAGAAAAAGACAAATGTCACATGCTTTCTGTTATCAAAACTTCCTAGCTCCAAATTTTCAGATGTGAGTACATGTCTTCGAGTAGCTACATAAATCAGAAAAACAAAAAGGGACCATTGCAGGTGTTAGAGGTGGAACAACTGAGAGAGGAGCAACAGTGTACAATTATTATGACCAGAGAAATGGCAAAAAATGTGGAGAGTCTGTTTATAGAGGCAGAATGAGAGGGAGATCAATACAGTAGAAAGGGGAGAAGTGTTAAGTAACAGTTAGGATATCTAAAAAAGTCAGAAACCACACCTGACACTGATGGTCTGACCTAGAACCTGAGACTAAATAGCCTAGAGATATAGGGTAAAACAAAGAAAGAAAGGCAGGAAGTTAGGAACGAATGAATGAAGGAATGCATGAAAGAAAGAATAAAACACAGGAAGGAATAGGAGGTAGTATTAAATGACTCCTAATGACATTCTGCTTATTCCACAGATCAGTGCCTTTCTCAACTATCGTCAGAGAAGCTTCCTCCTAAAGAAGATGGGGATGAAGATAGAGCCCCCACGCCCCCACAGTAAGATATGTAGAAAGCAGAGAGCAAGGGATTTCGGAACACTCTCAAATTTCTACCAAGGGTTCAGGGAACCATGTGGATGAGTTAATGAGTTAATGGCAAAGAACATAAAAAGAGCCAGTGAGGATTGAGGACATTAAGAAAGCAAGACCCTCTAAATCAACAAGATCAATGGTCATGTAAACTCAGAGAGACTAAGACACAATGCTCAGGACCTGCATGGGTCTGTACCAGATGTGATTGAAGAGCTGAAACATGCTGCCTTTCCTTACTCTGAAGCAATCTCTAATTTCTAAGCACTTTAAAATGAATATTTAGTTTCCTGCAGGGGTATCTCTTTGGAGAACAAACTACTCCTAAGGGTAGTCTACATGTCTAACCAACAGTAGCTGCTCAACAGAAAACAAACTCAACAGCATCTTTTTAAGATTCCATGTCTCATAATGCCATGCCTGGTCTCCCCATCCTTTACAAAAATTACATCTTATTATTTTTGTTTATGTTTTTATATTTTGCCTTCATATTCTCTTCTTAAATATTATGTCTTCTAGTTAAGCATTTTTATGAAGTTTTAGGTGTTAGAGCAGTGGATCTCTTTTTCTTGTGCTTTCTCTAGAGCTCTATACAGTCTCCTTGTGTGTTTTGTCCTATAACATGACACATTTTTGTTTTATCTTATTCTGTTTATTATTAGACAAAAATGAAAACCAGGTGATACTATGAAAAAATAGGCATTCATATATATATATATGTATAAGCAAATAAAAACAAATAATATTATTAACTATCTAAAAATTAAAACCTATAGTGTACATAAATCTAGGTACATGAATAGTTTAAACACAAATTTTTAATCTGGGTTGGCAATTCTCTCTCCAAGAGACAAAGTTCCAAATCAAGGCTTGAGCAATCGCCCCTCCATTTTTTATTGAAAATAGATTATTTTTCCTCACAGAATGTATCATGTATATGGTTTCCCATCAATCTACTCTTCCCAGTTCTTCCTTATCTACCCTTCTCTAAAGATACACTCACTTTCTGTCTCTCATGAGTAAACAAACAGACTCCTATGGAATGATAATAATAAAGTAAAATTTAACAAGAAAAAACAAAACTGGACACATTGG
This sequence comes from Phodopus roborovskii, assembly GCF_943737965.1. Lineage (NCBI taxonomy): Eukaryota > Metazoa > Chordata > Mammalia > Rodentia > Cricetidae > Phodopus > Phodopus roborovskii. The sequence goes on along the minus strand of NW_026125391.1, from coordinate 28,171,627 downwards.
AGTTGGACAAGGCAAATAAAAGGAAAAGATGCCAAAAACCCCACAAGAATGAAAGAATAATCTATTTGTATGCTCAAGAATGCCATAAAAACATTGAAAGCCATAATATAAGCACAAATGATTTGGTGCACCCTGTGGATGGTACTTCAGTCTTGGAGTTCATATGAGCTTTTATAATGTTGATTTAGAGGATTTTGCTTTTTTATTTTTTGTTTTTTATCTTATATCCTGAAAGGCCCTCTTTAAGTGGTTGGTTAGGATTGGCTAAGAGGCCCTCCATACATTACCATCTACTTGTGTTGCCCTCAGTTGGCCCCCAGAAATAACTCCCTACTTCTGAAGACCCTATATACTCAAGACATAGAGCACAGAGAACCATGAGCTGAATCTAACCTGAAGGTCACCTCCCTGAAGACCAGTTTTTTTTTAATTTGGTGCCAGAAGATGCCATGCATTCTAGCAAAGAAGGGATATGACTAACAGTCCTTATCAGCTATGACACCTGTGAACCATAAGGAACAGCATGGTGCAATAACCCTAAAGATGCAGTTGTGGCACAAAGACTTTAGCAGCAACCAACAGCTTTTTAAGTGGATTTGCCTGGATTCATGACTCAACAATAAGTAAACCATGCCTCATACTAGGTATCTAGCCAACTTTTCAGTGCTAGCAAAGTCATGGATCTTGGAGGAGTACTTACAGTCACCATTCTACTACACTCTAAATATTTGTCCTTATATCTAACCCTTCATCAAGGAAACTTCTCTTTGTAACATATGGGGACCATTGCAGAAAAACTTGACAAACAAAAATGCAAAGTTTTAAAGCAGTTCTAATGGATACATCTACAAAACTGCCATTTTACTCTAAGGTTCAGTGAACAGTATGGTAGAGCAGATGGAAGATGTAACAGCCAGAGAATCAGGATATTTTCTGTGATATTGTGTTTTTTAATCATGTCAGAAATTTCATCCATAAATTATAGCAGGCATGAGTAAACATAACCTGAAGAAGAACAACAACAGAAATGCTGAATTGAACAGGGTAGAACTACAAGGCTCCAATCCTCCTCCTCAAAACAAAAACAAAAGCAAACAAACAAACAAAAACTGCAGGTAAAGAAGAAACTCAGAGAATGGAGAAAATGTTTTCTACTGGGACATACACATCAACTGTTATCTAATGCCAAATTCTCAGCCCTGAAAATATACATACAATAAAATTATACTGAGTATTTAGGAGTGTGTGTGTGTGTGTGTGTGTGTGTGTACATATAGCAACCATCACAAGAGGCTATAACATTAAAAGAGAGAAAGAAGAGGTGTATGGGAGCATTTGAAAGGAGGGGGGGGAAATGTTGTAATTATGCTACAATCTCAGAAACAAAAAAGTAAAAATAAACATATCCATAGAATGCTATACTAAGAATAATTGAATATTCTAACGAATAAAATAAGACTGGTGATTTTGTTAAAACATCTTCTGTCATCAAGACTTACTTAAAACATTTTAATTAAAGACTGTCTTGGAGATTAAAAATTATTTTTATGAAATTTCTTGAACTTGCTTGTCCTAAAGGATGTTTCAAATGAATTTTAAAATGTATAAAATAATTTTTAAAATTCTATTTTGCACTTTAAAAAGGAAACAAACATGACAGATCTCAGTGTTTTATAGGGAATGGTTATGTGTTGCAGTATTAACTTACAACTGTGCATGAGCTGAAATGCAGTTAAAATATGCAATTATGTGGGAGGAATTGGGTGGGTGTTCTCCACTGAATAAGAGACACTAAATACACGGTTTACTAACTGAGCTAAGTAATGAACTTTTTTCTTTTATTCATAGACAAGATTTACCTACCTCAAAAAATATAGAACACAACTATTCTACTTTTTATACCCAAATCATAAGTAAAATATGGCTATGAAGAAAACTTGGAATTCTCCTTAAATATCATTGAATTTGAGTATATTTTAGTGATAAGGGCTACTCCACTCTGTATTTTATACTTGAAATTAAGGCACATTGAAGAAAAATGTAAATGTTTTATCAGAGCCATTTGGTTGATGATTTCTCAGACACATTTGTTTCCTGACATAGTTTTAGGAATCAAAACTTAATTTGAATTAGATAAAATTCAACAAAATACATATATGTGTAATTATAGGAGAGAAGCTATGTCTGCAGAGACTGGTAGATTGATTAGAACAAATGCACTGAGGAGAGGTTGGGATAGTGTAGGTTCAGAGTGTAATTACTCTATCTTGGGCTGGTCTAGAAAAGTCATCCATTTGGCCACCTGTGTTCTAGAACTAGCCTCTTGTGACTAATGGATTAAAATCCTTAACCTTAATAGAATCCATTAACTTAAGCAGACCATTCAATTCCACCATCCCTAAACCCAATAATTCCCAGATATGGATGCACTGTAGAAAAATTTTCCTCCATCTTGCTGTGCCTTCATTTTTAATGTATGCACTAATGTGTGTTTTTAATGACTTGATTTATTAATTTCTTTGTTATGTAGAGGTATAAAACTTCATATAACTACTTCCAAGTTGGAAGATGGAAACAGGGGTAACCTAAATTTGTGTTGCAGAGCTGTATTTACTCAAAATGGCTACAAAATAAACTATATCGTATTCCTCATAAGATGAGAGCTTTGCCAAAAGGTAGCTCTTTGAAGTTTACTTTCATAATGACCATGGATCTGCTTTAAATAATGATATCATTAAACCAAAGTACTTCACCTCAGCATTGAGGAAAAGGAAAGCAACTTGTAGAGGGCAAGTGGAAGGTGACTGGGTGGTTTATACAGAAAGCAGGCAGTCTTTGCTCACTTCTTTTGGGATATTGTTTTGTCTTTAAAAACAAATGTGTCCTTTGTATCTGTTCTTATAAAACTATAGGAGCTTTAAGGTTAGATTTTAAATAGAAGAAAATCCCTAGGATTAGATCTAAAATTTTATTTGTAATTTCTTAATAAAGTTTCTAACTATCAGTTATTTAAATTGTGTTCCTGATACTACCTGAAAAGCAGATAACATGTGTGGCATATTAGAATGTATAATGATTAGATATTTTCTAGGACAGAATACTCTTAGTCTTTATAGAAGTAATTTTGGGTACCCAGGTGTTAGTTCTAAACTTGTTGGGTTATTTGATGCTGTTGGATAGAATGGAGAGTAATCTGAAATAATTAGCTGGCACTATACAGATAAGAATTCATTGTGTAGTTGTAAAATATCAAGATCTTTCTGAGGATTTGAGAAGAAAGGAAATGTCTCTAGGAGCTTGGATTTGATAGCTGGTCTTTTCTAGTATATGGCTCAATGAGTATGATTCATTATTGTGACATTGAGAACAATGATTTTGTTCAGAAATCTAACAGCACTGAACTGTCTCTAAGGTCTTCCTGTGGCACACTTTCTCAGTTTTCTGAATTTTACTGAACACCTTTTCTAATTGTAATGATTTCCCACGGTATAAAATTTGCCTGTGTAGCATAAAAGACAAGTATTCACTGTGCTAGGCTTCCTCTGAGTTCAGACTTAGGAATAGGAACCTAGCAATAACACTTGGATATAGCAGGATGTTTCAGTTTAGAGATGCACACTATATAGAAGGAAGCTGTGTACAGAATTCATCTTTCTTTTGAAAGAGGGAAAGGGTAGCAGGAAAAAGGCACTTTCAGAGGTATCTATGGCCATATCTGCAGGGATGTCTTGTGCTGGTGTTAATCATTCAGGCTGCAGAGCATCTTCTCAGTGGCATAGCACTGCAGACTTCACAGGGTGGACACAATGATGGATTTGAGGACTGTTCCTGGTTTCATAGCATCAAAGCCTCTGAGTCCTGAGGTTTACTGTAAGATATCTTTGTATTCTTCCTCTGCATAGTTAGCTGAGTAGGATGGATTCTGTTGATTAGCACCAAGGTCCATGACTAATATGGCCTTTTTTAGCATTAGACATTAATTAAATTAAAGTAGAATTAATTCTGGTAAACCCCATCAGACCCCATTTTTTAATAAATGGAAGGTTCTGATAATTAGTCCTGTCCTACTGTATTTACTTTATTTTGTATTTCTGCAATTGAATACATCAGTAATGTGGTAGCATTGTGAGAGTTCTTTGGATTTTCCATCGAGATAGGTTCTAAAATAGAGTTGTTTAGTGAAGCAAATGAAAATATGATAGGGATATACATACTGAAAGATGGTTTTCAATGAATTCTAATTTAAATGGACCTTCTATATTTTACCTGACAATGGCAAAAACTGTAAATAGACAAAAACAATGAATGCAACAGAATTTCTCTGCCATAAACACATTGCAGTTGCTTGTTCAATTATTACTGTCTGAAGTCAAATGTCTACTTAGTAGCATAAGTAACTCATTGGGTATCATAGATACTGACCTCAAAACTGTTAAATTACTTCATGAAAAAGCTAATTATTATGAATTTCTAGTTTACTTGAAATAAATTAATGTTCAAGATATAGAGTGTACAAGATACAAAGTGAACTAAAATAATTCTCTTTCAAAAAATAATGTAATACCAAGTATTATTTGTATAGATTTATATTTGTAATTTATGTTAGACACAGATTTATCTAAAATTATAATGAATTCTGATATGTGCCCTTGAGTTAAAAAAATGTCATTTTGTGTACATTAAGGAAAACCATCAAATTTTATGGTTGACAAATGTATTTTTCAATGTTTTGGGTAATTATTACAGGTTGTATAAAACTCCAGGGAAATAGTGGATCAAACATAGATGTTGTCAGCCTTTATCATTTCTTTTTTTTTTTTTTTTTTTTTTTTTTTTTTTTTTTTTGCATATAGAGTATTTTTTATTTAATTTTATATAACAAAGTCCAATTAAATGAAAACAAACATTTATACACAATATTTGGGAATTTGGGCGTCGTTCTTTCCAAACTACTTCCTGCTGGTAAGGGGCGCTGTCTTGGGGGATTCGAAGAAGATTCAGATATCCTAGCTGTAGTCTGTAGGGCTGTTTTGTCCAGCTGTTTGGAATGTAGGATCAGCTTGTTTCAGGCGGTCTGGTGTGATCAAACCACATTAGTCTGGAAGGAATCCACATCTTTTCATTTTCTGTGGAAACAAAAATAGAAATACTTTTCCCTTTCTTATAGAATATTAATTGCTACATGGCTGTATGTAGAATATATACTGGGTACCTTGTATTCTCAAATACAGATAAAGTAATTCCTTCTCACTTGGGCATCAGCAATAAGAGCTGCAGCTTCCTGAATTCACACTACATAACTATAGTTTTTCCCTTTGATATAGTGCTGAGAAGCCCCCTTCAATCAGTTAACAACACCAGTCAAGTCCCTCCTGATACTTAAGTGTTCCTGGACATTTTGCAAGTCACCACCAGGGGGGATATGTGTGGCACCTGCTTTTCTCAAGACTCTATCAACCTTCCTGGCTCTGAGAGATATGCATACCCTATTCTCAGAGAGTTGTTAAATGTGCCTGTGGGTATAAAAATTAGAAGCCTTGAGGGTCAGAGAGACCTTTTAGAAGAAGGAACTTTTAGAGAATTTTTAGAAAGAATTCTAGGAGAAGTTTTAAGGAGAACTTTAAGAGATAGTTTATACAGGGAGTTTATACAGGGAAAATTAATGGAGAGAACTTTAAAAAATTTAATATATTTTAATATTCTTACATATTGATCCCAGTTCCATCTCCCTCCCTTCCATGCCCCCTCCCCACCCCTCCCATCCCATTACCCACCCATTTTACAGGGAGGGTGAGGCCTTCCAGGAGGAATCATCAAAATCTGTCAAGTCATTTGGAATAGGGTCTATGCCCTCCCTTCTATCTCTAGGCTAAGGGAGTATCCCTCCATGGGAAATGTGTTCCTAAAGCCCTTTTCTGCACCAGGAATATATCCTGGTTCCACTGTCAGAGGTCCCATAGACTGTCTAGGCCTTCTGTCTGAGACCCATGTTCAGGGAGTCTGATTTGGTTCAATGCTGGTTTCCCGGCTGTCAGTTGGGGGTTCATAAGTTCCCCCTTGTTCAGGTCAGGTGTCTTTGTGGGTTTCTGTAGGCTGGTCTTGACCCCATTTCTTATCACTCCTTTCTCTCTGTAACTGGAGTCCAGGAATTCAGCTCAGTGTTTAGCTGTGGGTGTCTGCTTTTGTTCCCAACAGCTACTGTATGAAGGTTCTAGGATGGCATATAAATTAATTATCAATCTCCTTATCAGGGAAGGGCATTTAAGGAACTTTTAATGAAAAATCTTAAAGAGAGCTTTTGAGAGAGAACTTTTGGGAAGAACATTTCTTAAAGAATAGAGAGCCATGAGAGCAAGGTGTGTGTCAGTCGGTTTATTTCCCTTTTGCCCTCATATTAGAATATTTTAGCAAACCTCAACCCACCTGCTGAAAGCCTCCTGCCTAAACCCATGATACTCTAATTTTACACATCACCCAAACATGCTGAGAATTTTCCTGATCAGACATAACAAATTAATAACCTTTATTTAGTAGTTCATGCCAATCTGCATATATGAGCTATTTGCTATTCTGTATATATTTAGAAAGAAACACAAAGGTAAATAAATAAAAATGTGTAGTATCATCCCAGCTAAACAAAGGAAAATGCATAATCTTTTTCCAAGTCTGCAACTTATTGCCTACCTCTGTGCACAAGCACATTCTACTATTATAGAACCAAGAGTCTGACAGTTGGGAGATGTAATTAAATTTCAAACACTTTGTTAGGTACAACAAAACAAAAAGAAAAAATTTCTTTAAGCCAAAAGAGAGGCATTCTTAGTATTATAGACCCAAATGTGGAAAGCAGGAATGGAAGAAGGAGGCCAAATAAAAATGTCAGCTCTTCTGCAGTAACATTGCTATTTGATACATGTAAACAGGTTTGACAATGACAAATACAGTTTGTTGAAATGCTGGCAAACCCTTGCTGTCTAAAATTTAAAGAGTAACATCTAGATACAGTTTTTATTTTAAGGAATTGACATTTTAGGCTAAGATAAAAGTTCAGAAGATTGTTTAAGTGTGAGATGTGTATGTGTGTGTATGTGTTTGTGTGTGAGATGTATGTGTGTAGGTTGTGTGTGTCTGTCTGTGTGTGGGGGGGGGCCTGGAAGTAGACTGATATTCTATTTCTTTTCAAACATGGTCTGTTCAGATGGAGAGGAATTGAATCAAGCTATTGCAGTCTCTAAGCACCTTTGAATTTCTTTGCACTCATCTTTATAGAAAGGCTTACAGCCTTGACTGAGACCTAGAAAGCATGTAATTGTGGCTGTCATAATAAAGCCTTAACTGAAAGAGTAAGACTATAAGCTTGCCTGACTTTTGACATGGTAGCCAACTCTTCTGTACTATATTCATAGACTTGCTCTATCATCTTTAACAGAGCGATAGATTTTGATGATAAAAGACTGTAATTGCTTTCACTGCAATATGCATTTAAGCTGTCATCCTTTGGCTGCTCATTTTCCTACATCTTCACTTTAGCAGAGCTATTATCAATGAAGTCGGAATGTGAGGTACAGAAGCATTCTATCTAAAAGGTATGCAAATCCTCATTCTACTTTACACTTTACTCTTTGCAGCTCTACAATTAGACAGGTAGGAAGAGACAGAGGCACATGTGCACCTAGAGATCCTGAGATTCTCATATGGACAATGACAAAAGGTAAGCAGCAGCAACTGAAGTATCAGAATGTCAATCACAGCAGAAAGGTTATAGGTACACCTGGTCTTGTGACAGACCTGCCTCCAAATCAGATAAAAGGTGCCACATATGTGCTAATACTGTGCATTTCATCTGAACCATTCCAAAAGTTGAGATTGAGTATCCAAAGCTAGTCTGAGCTAATGGGAAGATTTGCTTTGGTTTAGCTAGACATGTGTGTTCTGAGAATTCCTGAGAGCTATGAAGAATGTGCAAGGGGTCCAAGAGATATGTTCAGGGGTCAGTAAGTATGCATTTTATCAACTATTATATGAGAACATTTTTTCCATATATGTCAATCAAATAAACAAAAATTTAGACTGTATATAGAAGCAAATGTGAAAAATGTGCCTATTTTATATTAAAACAAATTTTAATGGTACTTTAAAAATATAAGCATGTAGGTTTTCTTTTGTTTTGGAAAATATTGTTAATTTTTTAAAAATGTTATTTCACTTTATATTGAAACTTCTTAATTATTAGTCTTAGATATATACAGGCTCAGCTTATATTTTAGTATCATAAAATATAAACAATTATAACCCATAGAGATCAAAGCATTTTGGACTCTTCAGTACACATTTAAGCATTATTGGATCTTCAATATATAAAAACAATTACACTGTATTAATTAATTAACTAATTTATCTTGAGTGTGTGTGTATGTCTGTGTGTGTGTCTGTGTGTGTAGGTGCATGTATGTTTTGGCATAGTTGTCAAGGTCATCAAGGTTAGGGAAATCATTTCTTTCCTCCCACCATACAGATTCCCAAGATAGAACTCACATTGTTAGGATTGGTCTTAACCCATTGAAACATCTTGCTTGCTCAATGAATATTTTTTATGCACAAAAATGAAAATTATAATGTATTATAGTGCTCTATGGCATGCAACAAGATAATCTGTGAAAATTTCATCCAGGCTTTACAGTATCTATTCACTTATTTTAATATAAAAAATTGCATTTAATGAGTTAAAGTATATGTGTGTGTGTGTGTGTGTGTGTGTGTGTATGTGTATTTATGTATGTATTTATATATAAATATATCTATCCATGCCTGTAAACATAACTTTATTTAATGAAGCTACTCCATTTTCCTGTGTTTTTACAAATGCTCCATGTCTCAGAGTTATACTGTGTCCTCTTTTATTTTAGTTGGCATCGCTGAATATTTGCCTCTGTGTCTCCATAGATATTTGAATCTGTAGTCTCCATCCAGAACTAAATTCTGTTTCTTACACATACTGGTGATGAGGTTTTGTCTGTTATCTTATAAAGAATACTTTGGAAGCTAAAATCAAATTATGGATGTCAGAAGTATGAATTGTGGAAATAACACAATGCATGGTACATGAAGCAGACGATAGTCATCATTGCTTTGATTATTATATGATTGCAGCACTGTCTTAAGGACGCTTAAACATTAAATTGAGGAGGTCAGATCTGGCAAGAGGATGTTTGTGACCCAACTGAAGATTTCCAGTCTCTTTCACAGTATATATTTCCTTACAGTGCATGTTATTTTGTCAATAGAGCAAAGAAGGCTCTTAACTAAAGGCATAGCAGTATAGAAACAAAGACAAGGCCTTCTGATAGTGATCATCAAATTGGGGGTCCTATAGTGATAATATGCTCTTTTGTAACTAGCTATAAAAACATGAATAAATGACTTTCCTTGTTGCATTGCTTTTTGGTACATCTTGAAAGGGAGATTATTGAATCAAAAAGAGTTTACAAGACTATAAGAACATATCTTCTTCTCAGTAATAATAATATGATTGGTGCTTCTCAGAATCCATACACATTGTCTAGAAATACAAGATAGTTCTGGAAAATATTTCAGAAACATTTTAATCATTTCAAATGCATAGACCTAGTAAGAAAACTAGGCTCCCCAATACCAATTTTGTACCATGCTATAGGGAAGAAAATATTTCAGAATCATGCAATTTTCAATATTTGTCACTTCTTTAAGATTCACAAGTATGCTTTGATTTTTTTCTAGGAATTATTGCTTTAAAACATGTTGGATTTTTTTAAATGTCTTTGAAACAGCAGCTCTAGGGACATAGAGATCTTCTTTATTCTTCAGGTCTTTGCAAAGTTCTTGATTTCCTCAAGGTTTTATGTTCACAAAGGAGGAATTTCCACTGATGTCTTCTAAACTATTATGTGGGCAATGAACTAGTATTGTAGTTTCAATAAGTAATAAGTCATAATTTAAAAATAACTCTGATTATGTAGCCAATGAAGCCAATGAATCAGATTTTTGTGACATTTACATTTTAAATATTAAGTAAACTAATTAAATTACATTTTGCTAATGCCAAATGTATGACTTACTCTCTTTTAAATTACAAAAAAAAAACTCGTGACAGTGAACTATTGTAAAACTAGTAATGAAAAATATAAATATTTAAATATGGTTTATAATTAGTATGTTTTATGAAATGTATACTACATGATAGTTTTATGAAACTCATAAACTACATTATTTATTATCTCAAGTAGATTTAGAACAACATTATTGTCATTAGATAGGTCATATACATGTATAATATATATGTGTGTGTGTGTCTGTGTGTATGTGTGTGTGTGTGTGTACATTTAGTGTCACTGGAATGTTACTAATCCTTGAAAGAAAGACGTCTCTATATCTTAGACTGGATAATATTAAATTATGAAAGCTTTACTTTCCTGGGGCGGAAGTTAATCACTTAAGGCTTTTTCATAGTATTAGCCATAAACTAACTGGGGTGTGTTCTTCCTTAAATATCCATTGGGTTAATATATGGATTTAATTGAATGCTGATGGAAAATATATGGAAAATGGTTCTGTACTGATCATATGTAGATGTTTTTTAATTATTCTATAAATAATACACTATTGCAACTACCTACATAGTAATTAGTATTGGGTATTATAAGTGATCTAGAAACAGTTTTAATATATGAGAAAGTATGCCTACTACATGCATATGCTATGCACTTTGTCATAGGGAACCTATGTTTGTGTAGATTTCAGTACTTTGACATTTTTGGAACAATCGTTCCTAGATGAGAAGGAGGGCTGTGATTTGAATTGAATATAATTTATCTTTGTGTGTATATATTTTGGAATATTTACTTTCCACTTTTTCATGAACTATATAACATTGTCATGTTATATGTTATAATTTGTCATGTTATATCATGTTGACTGACATCTTTACCCAAATAACTTCTCTAAATAATATAAGTTAAAGTTTATAAGTTGGTTAGTGTATGAATATCCATGTATTTTCCTTGATTTTCTCATTTTGATGTATTTTCAAGTAGTGTTAGGCCTTACCCATCTTGTTCAAAGTCCAGGACCATCTGGATTTTTTCCTTACAAATACATAGAAACAACTCACACACAGGGTCTGTGATTTCTTCTAGAAGAAAATGAATTAAGGAAGAAAGCCAAGTGAGAAAATACATACACAATTTAGTATTAGAGAAAAATACTTAAAGCTAGGAAAATCAATGACACAAAAAATAATTCTCATTATGGTCATGATTTTACACTGATATTTACAACTGATTTTGAATATCTATTGATCTTGATGTACCATGAAATGCTTTTTTTGTTTGTTTGTTTGTTGTTTTTTTTGTCAGCTTGATTGTGTAAAAGATGCCAAGAGACCACAAGCTGCATGGAGGTGGTGGCAGACACCTTTAATCTCAGCATTTGCGAGACAGGGACAGGCAGATCTCCATGAATCAGAGGCAAGCCTGTTCTACAGAGAGTCTAGTACAGCCAAAGCTACAAAGAGAAACCTTGTCTCTAAAAGCAAACAAACAAATAAGCAATAATAATAATATTAAAGCTAGCACGGCACATTTCTAGGTGTGTCCATCTTTTGTGCCATATGTCAATCTTCTTTGGGCTTACTTCTTTGAGAATATGTCCAGAGAAGGCTGACATACACAACAGAAAATAGAGTGGAAAGACCTATATAGTGGGCAGCAATGTCCATGAGGCTGAGGCTTGGCTTTGGTGATAAGTGGAAAAACAGTGAAGTTTGTTTTGTAAGTCGTAATTTTCTAGTCTTCTTCAAATGAATTTGCTTCTTTTTTCTTTTTTCTGATTGTATTTCCCATGCACACCAGACTCCAGTTTTTTGCAGCATTTAACATCTGGACTTGTAGTTTCCCCTCTGGATGTTTTCCGCTTAGATTGAGCAGAACCACTGGTGTCTCTACTCTGAGGCTTCCAGCGTCTGTAGTAGTAGACATTGGTTTTCCCAGTCTGAAAATGGTCACTGTGGAATGATCCAGCTTCTCAGTGGGTCAGCCTATCTAACACATCTTCCCCTCGATCCAACATAGACAAATTCTTTGGTTCAATTTCTCTAGAGAATCCTGACACATAACCAAGATCATTCTTGTAGTGTAAAATTTCAAAATCTTAATTTTCTTGATGTAAGTTATTTTGGAGCCTACATTTGAGCTACAGTACTCCTGTCTGATTTTACACATTTGCTTTTATATCTCATCACCTTCTGTGCAAGAAGTAACATTATTCTGAAAGTGTTATTTTGCTCTTATGTAATATGATAACAGTTGAGGTCTTTTTGGCATTAGAACTTTATATATACTGAAAGAAAGTGGCCCAAGCCTGCTCCAGTTTTAAAGGTGACTGCTTTCCCCCTGATTTTCTCTTTGCTCACCTTCATTAAAGGCTGTCTCATTTCTTTTCTAAGTCAGAATAAAATCAGGTGGCATAAAGGAAAGTCTGACATTCACCAAACAGCAGCAGACCTTGATGGAATGAGTTCATGGTGAACCGAGAACCCAGCCTTCTGTCTGCTATGGATAAGGCCACATCATTTACCCTCCAGCCCACTTGCTTTACATCAATTCTACTTCATTGCACTGCCAAAGCTCAGTGGCTTGTATCACTGTGGAATGCAGGTTTTTCTGGATGTTGTCAGATACAGGGGAATGTTGGTCAGCTAAATAAGAGAAACCTTGGACAAGACAAGTTTGGGCACAAGTCTAAAAACCTGGTAATTACTCTGTGACACCAGACTTCTTGAATACTGTCTTTGCCATGACATTTAGTAACACAATTTTCACATGACTGCTGTCCAGACCCAGCATCATGAGGCTCTTTATAATACTGTGATTTCCATCTATATTTGGTATCTGCAGACAGGCAGAAATGATAATGTATATTTAAAAAGTAGGGATTATAGAATTTATAAGGACTGTCACTAGCCAGCTTTCAAATTAAGTAGCTTTTCCTTCAGGGACATTGACTACAGGCATGCTTTTGGATATTGTGGTCCTTCATGAAATATGCATGTGTCATTCAGAGAATTTTTGTTCATGGGTTTAGCCAGGATTCCATGAAGGATGATGGCTTCAAATGACCGTATTCTGGGTTATAATACAAGAAGAATGCTAAACTGGCAAATACCTCCTCAGATCTAGTAATTTCCTGATGCAAACCCTTAACATCAATCAAGTATGATGGCACCAGTCAGTGGGTTTTACTATGGAGCATGTCTGTTTACCTGGAAGTTTTACTCAGCCACACATTGCTTGGGTACAAGTCATAGTTCTGAAATCAAAATGCCTCAAATGGAACATAAGAATTTATATAAAATTTCCAGTTGACACTTCTGGTCATAGTTTAGGAACCACACAGACATCTATAAAAGGGAATGCATACTCATACTGAACATAAGATGGAGCCATAATTGGGGGTTTTCAGCTTATCTTGTGGGTATCTGACTGTGAAAGATACACTCATAATGACTATATAGATAAACACACACACACACACACACACACACACACACACACACACACACATATATATATATGAGGTGAATGCCAGGCTACTTAAAAATATTATTGTCCTGATTTACAGTCTAGAGAGAACACAGAAACTGTGCCTTTAGCCAGCTTTTATATGTGTTAGAAATAAACTCAACTACTGGACAAATAGGTTTTTCTTCTTCTTTTAACCCATTACACACAGGAATGATGCCAAAAATCTGTAAGTATCAATGCAATGATACACACAAGAGTTATTCATACTTTATCAATTTTACTCAGCAGTAAGTAATTGCTTTTGAAATTTCAAGTAAATAAATGAGTAAATAAATAAAATCTAGGTCCATATTGCTATACCATTCCAAAAGAATCTATTTTGTGTTTCAACAGGCAAGTGAAAAGGTACCTAGAAATCACCATCAGCTTCTGCTTTGCTGAGAATGTTGAAAGCTTTTTACATTTTTTTGGTTAGAATTATTCTTTAGGACTGTGACACCCCCCCCCCCACCGGTGAAGTTTTACAGCATTGTAATTTCTGTCTTCTAGGCTAGCACTCTCATTTCTCAGATGGAGAGCTCACTCTCAAAAGATAAGTTTCCTTTTAACCATGGAGGGTCCACTGCCCAGTTAGCAACCTGGATCCTCTCCTGACAGCCCACAGCATCATTGCATTCACAGAGTGATGCTGGTGTCACTATGTCTCAGTCTCTGTCTCCTGTGAACTCTGTGACCCAGTGAGACATATCATCCCATCACTAGAGTCGATATTGACTATCTCTAGGTTTCAAGTAATTTTATAATAAAAGTTAAAATAGAGCTCATCAATTATTTTATTTGAGTTCTCTCATTCTTTAAGATTATTGTTATTAAATAAATGAGAAATTGGGTAATTTAAAATCAGTCAATATAGGGCTCCAAATCAATCACCTTGAGATATCAGTAAAAATAACTTTTTAAAAAATATATTTCATTTTATTTATTTATATTTTTATTTTACTACTATCTGTTATTATTTATTTCAGAATTTTTCAGATTTTAGAAAAGTAAATTACATATTACATTCAGCTCTTACAGATGTGGGGCACAAATATTAACTTTTCTATATGAACTGTTTTATTCATTTTGTGTTTTTTGAGATAATTTAATTAAAATATTTACCTCTTCTCTTTCTTCCCTCCAAACCCATTTACCCCTCCGTTCTTTTTTTTCAAATGCATGATCTTTTCTTCCTTACTAGTTATTACATACATTTATACATATGCATATACATATAAATATCTGAGTACAACTTTCTCAGTGTGTGTTAGGTTACTTATATATATGTTTCAAGGTTCACGGTTTAATACTGGATAATCACTCTGTGTGCTCTTTCCTGAGGAAGACTATTTCTCCCAGTCTCAGCATTCCTTGGTTGCCATAACATCTCACCAACATGACTACCAAAACATGACCTGAACAAGGACAACAGCAATATACATGCTAAGTTGGACAAGAGAAAGACCGTGAGGCCCAACTAAACACAATGGAATATTTTTAAGATTTAATTATCTTTATGTGCATGTGTATGTCACATGTGAGTTTGCCCGAGGAAGACAAAAGAGGGTTTCAAGTACCATGGACCTGGAGTTGTCAAAAGTGAGTCTTTCAATATGGATACTAAAACCTGAAGCCTAGTCCTCTGGAAGAGCTGCAAGTGCTCTTAACTGCTGAATCATCTCTGCAGCCCTGGATGAAACCTTATAAAGTTAGACTTTTTAAGAGCTATATGAGGTACTACACAACTATGGTACATTGAAGCGATTGGATATACTGACCAGGATTGCATTGTACAGCTGCTAAACCTAAATACACCATAGGTCAGGTGGTTTCAATTAATTGAAGTTTCTTGTTCTTTGGAAGTCTAGATGATGTGGCATGGACAGCCTTAGGATGGAGCCTCACCCCAACTGCTGAAAAAACTAACATTATTTCCTCATACAGCAAAAGAAAGTTCTGGGTGGCTTCTGTTAGATGCTATATTCCATTCAAAAGGGTTCTACCCTTGTTAACTAACTAAGGCCTCCTCCTCAGATATAATCAACTTACATTAGAGTTTCTACATATGAAATTTTAGGAGACAAACATCCATCACATTTTAAAATTAAAATCAGAGGACTGGCAAGATGGCTCAGAAGGTAACAATCTATGCAATAGTGGAGAGGCTACCTTAAATGCCTTTCCCTGATAAAGAGATTGAAGACCACCTTATATACCATCTTAGAGCCCTCATACAGTAGCTGATGGAAGCAGAAGCAGACACCCACAGCTAAACACTGACCAGAACTCCTGGAAAGGGAGGAATGATGAGCAAAGGGGTCAAGACCAGGCTGGAGAAACCCACAGAAACAGTTGACCTGAACAAGGGGGAGCTCATGGATCCCCAGACTGATAGCTGGGAAACCAGCATTGGCCCGACTCAGGCTCCTGAACATAAGTTTCAGTTAGAAGGCCTGGAGAGTGTATGGTACCTCTGACAACAGAACTAGGATGTATATTTAGTGCAGGAACAGACTTCAGGAGCCCATTCCCCATGGAGGAATACTGCTTTAGCCTAGAGACATGTGGAGAGCTTAGGCCCTACCACAAATGATTTGACAGACTTTGATGATGCCTCATGGAAGGACTCACCTTCCCTGGGGAGTGGATAGGGGATGGGATGGAGGGGTCTGTGGGGGACACGGGAGAATGGGAAAGAGAGGGAACTGGGATCAATGTGTAAAATAAGAAAAAAAAAAAACTAAATAAAAAAAGGGTGGAAAAGATGGCTCAGTTGTTGATTACTTGAGTTTAGCCCCTAGGATTGACAGGTTAGAAGCAAAGACTCCCTCAAGCTGTCCTCTGACCTCTTCAACCACACCATGGCATGCTCCTTCCCCTCCCCCACATAAACAGGTAGTGTAATAAAAAATAAAATTCAGAACTGTGGTTTTATGTTTAGAAGTGTGTCTGCCTTGTTATATTATGTGTATAGGTTAGCACAGGACATTCACTCATCAGACAAGACACAGAAAGCAGGAGACACTACTCAGTGGCAGAAAGAACAGCCATTTCTCAACAGCCCCTAAGTGGTTTGCTGCTGAAGATTAAGTCTAGAGTGACTTCAAATCTCAAATCTGTCTTCTTGAAATTGCAAGAATTGTGTTGTTTTTAGTCATATTATGCAAAGGAGATGTCACAAGCAACTGGTAAACTCTATACTGAAACACAGAATTTCTTTTTGACTTGGTATCTATGAATGGTTTTATTGCTCAACCTATACACACAAAAAACTACAGTGTAAGGCTATAGCCATGTATTCTTCATGGAACTTGGTTGCAGTTTAAAAACAAATTGCAGACAAACTCCTAAAGAGTCATGTTCTTTCTTTTACTTTTTAAAAGATTTATTTTACTTTTAATCATGTGGTTTTTTTTTTTTTTTTTTTTTTTTTTTTTTTTGGTTGTGGGGAGATGAATGGGCATGTGGACACAAGTACAGATGTCTTTGGAGGCCAACATGTAACACAGAATTCCCTGGAGGTGGAATGTTAAGTAGTTGTGAGCAACCAACATGGATGCCTGGCAACAATCTTTTATCTTTTCAGAAAAAAAAAAATCAGAAAAGAAGTGTATTCTTAACTACTGAATTGTCTCTCCAGCACTTCTTTTCATTTTTAAAGTTTCTCGTGTGTGTGTGTGTGTGTGTGTGTGTGTGTGTGTGTCTGTGTGTCTGTGTGTCTGTGTGTCTGTGTGTGCGTGTAAGTCTGTGAATGGTGCCCTGTATTTTATATGTATGGAGGTCATGGGACATCCTGGAGAAGTCACTTCCCTCCTCTCATCATGTAGGGCTGGTAACTGAATGCAGGTCATCAGGCTTGGTGACAAGAACCTTTAGCCACTGAGCCATCTCACCAGCTCTGCCCTGTAATTATGACCCAGTTACCAATAAAGCAAGGCCATTACTATTGAATGTTTTTCTCCATGTCAGTCCCTGCTGCCTGGCTGAAAGTCTGCTGTTCATTATGGTGACTCTTGTGATTTCATTCCCTATGCTTCTTCAGTCTACAACAGGTGTCTCTAAGATTTTGCATTTTTAAATGTTGCCCTTTTGAAATTTATGTAAATAGAGTCACTGGCCTGGTTTCTTTTAGAATATCTGTAAAACTTGGCTATGTTGATTAGAATTGAGACTTTTTTTAAAAATTTGTCGTTATATAATATATACAAGTCACTTAAAGTCATTTATTCCTTTCCTTTTTGAGGAACTGAATGATTTGCAGGTTCTTGGTAATTGTTGCTTTCACTGAGATCATGGTACCTCATTAGAAACATCAGTTTCTCACCTGAATTAAAATGGCTATGTTATAGCTTCTGGTGGAGATCATAATTTCTACCCAATATTCTCTCATTCCTTATAAAAGGAAGACTGGAGAAGAATTTCTTCCAGCCATGCATGGCCAAGTGAATGTGTCCCCCTTTCTGAAATGGAAATGCAAATTGAGTGAGAAACGTACTCTTCGAGCTCCTAACTTTATGGACACCTGTGCTCTGGGTGTACTTTTTCCCCTTTCCACACTCTGTGACATCGATGTGCCCACAGTTCAGCCTGAGGATATTGTAGGACTGAAAGAGAGCCTAAAAATAAGAGACTGACCAAATCATGAGACTGAAAAAGTACCGATCCTTGCATGACCACAGGGAAGAAGTTTCTCACAAATCTGGGACCTTGAAGTGGAAGCACATCCTTGAGGTAAATACCACCACCATTTTCTTCAGGATTCCAGGTGTTTCTTGTAGTATGTTGGGCATGCATGTCTTTCATTTGAGTAGCTGTGGCCAAAATGTATTTCAATGGAGCTCTGTCAATCTGCATTCCCACCACAAGACCACAAAGTTACCATGGCTGCACCTCCTAGCTCACATTTGCTATTGTTAGGAATTTTAATTTTATGCCTCCTGTACATGCCAAATGCTGTCTCATCAGGTTTTGCCTCATTCCCCTGGCAGATTTTTTTTTTTTTTTTTTTTTTTTTTTTTTTTTTGACATGTGATGTTTGTTTGGACCAAGTTCTTCTGTGAAGTACATGTTTAAGGCTTTTGCTCCTTTTCTCTGCCTTGTTGCTTCTTAATACCTTTCAAGGGCCTGAACATGGGTCTCAATTAGAAGGCCTGGGCAGTCTTAAGGCACCTCTGACAGTGGAACCAGGATGTATTCCTGGTACACAAAAGGACTTTGGGAGCACATTTCCCATGGAAGGATACTCCCCTAACCTAGAGGCAGGAGGGAGGGCCTAGTCCCTACACCAAATGACTTGACAGATTTTGTTGATCCCTCCTGGAAGGCTGGGGAGGGGGGGTGAGAGGGAAGGAAAGATGGAGGAAGGGGGTAGGAAGAGGAAACTGGGATCAATATGTAAATTAAGAAAAATATTTTTTAAAAAAAGAGCTTTGGATAATTCTGGGAGATAGACTAGCCTATTGTTAGTCATATGCCTTGTAAATAATTTAAAAATCCTCCATTTTCCTTATGGCATCTTGATAATGATTCTGTTTCAATGAAGTAGGTGCCTTCAATTCTTACTTTATTATGTGTGAGTTCTTTCTGTTTTTGATGATATGTAAGAAGTTCTTATCTGTCCTGATTATCATGGAAATGGCCATCCAGGCTGCTGTAAGAGCTTCAGACTCTGCTGCATTTTGGATTTAGTGAACCACTTACTTGCTCCCTTTTCTGGCATGCTTTATCCACAGAAGCACAAAGAATAGAGGTACAACTGGCTGCTGTGATTCACAAGTCATCATGAGTGTGCCTGTGGGTGTTTCTACTCCATATACATGTCATCACTCATGTGGACCGAGAGAGGAGAAATCTTGGGACTGACAGGTTGAAGGCATTTTCTCCAGAAGTTGCCTTGGCAGGATTAAAAAAAAAAAAAAAAAAGAGCTATATGAGTGCCAGTTCAAGTTAGGCTTTGTTACCAAGAAGGTGGTTAGGCACATTTGGTTTTCGGTTTTGTTTTTTTTTTTTTTTTTTTTTTTTTTTTTTTTTTTTTAATTTGTAATTGTAGGTCAGAAATTGTGTGATTGTAAGGCCATAAAATTATAGCAATTCATAAATGTTAATTACTGGAGCCTAGTCACAAAATTGGGGAAATTTCTTGTACCAAAGTGACAAAATGCAGCTTTCTGTATCACTATGAGTGCCACCTGTGTCTCTTTCCATGGCATGAATGAAGTGGATTAGATATGGCTTCAGTTTCTTTAACCTTGAAAATATAATGTGTATTACAAAGTGTGTAACATGGCACCTTACAGGCAAGAGATAGCCATTTTCTCTCTCTTACTAACAATTTTGTTGATGCTAAATGATAAAGAATTTGTGGAATACAGATTGAGATTGTCATGTAAAAATGGCCACTGGGCAGCATGTCTTCCAAATTACACATATTTTGCAAAGGGGAATGTATTTTTGATACAAAGCAAAAAAACTGGATAAAGAATTGTTCTTGTAGCTTCTTTTCATCTGCTGTATGTGAATATATCTATCTGTTTATCTACCTGTTATCATCTATATATCTTTATAGATATAGACATACATATAGCTATCTGATCAAAGAGACCATACATGGTTGCTTATTGCCAAGCACTTTTAAGGAAAAATAGGTGGCCTAGAAAATAGTCTAAAAAGAGAAAATATATATATATGGTTACTTTATTTATAATATTACTGTCAAGAAAAGTAAGCATGGGAGATGCTGTTATATATGAAAAAATTACCTTATTCTTTCCCTGAAATATATACAAAGATTATGTATTGGATTGTAGTTGTTACTGTTGTTATGTTTACTAATTTTGGTTTTAGCCTATTCTCATTTTCTTAGTGTTATAGGGGTGCATCATTAATTTATTTATTTGAAGTGTATTTTATTTTTAATAAGATCATTTTTAGCTATATATCTTTGAAAGTTTCTTATCTTTCCACTAATTCAATTTATTCATTTATTTTACATCTTGACTACAGTTTTGCCTCCATCCTCTTCTCCCAGTCCTTCTCCACACTTCTCCACTGCCACCCTAGCCATAGTCCCATAATTCACGTCTCGTATATTTCTGTTCAGAAAGGGGAAGGCTTCCCATATATATTAACAAAGCATGGCATATCAAGTTGAGGTAGGACTAAGCTCCTTTCCTGGTATTAAGGCTGGGCAAGACAACCCAGTATGAGGAATAGATTTCCAAAAGGCAGCCAAAGCACTTGAGACAGACCCTGATCCCACTGTTCTGAGTCCTGAAAGTAGACTGAGCTATACAACTCTCACATATATGTAGATGGCCTAAGTCTGTCCTGTGTTGGCTCCTTGGTTTTTTTTGTTTATTGTTTTTTTTTTTTTTTTTTTTCACTTTTCTTGACAGCTCTGGTTCTTACAATCTTTTCTCCCTCTCTTCAGCAGGATTTCCTGAGATCTGTTTACTGTTAGTATATTTCCATCAGTTGCTAGATGAAGCCTCTCTGATGACAGTTGGAATAGGTACCAATCTATGAGTATAGCAGAATATTGTTAGGCATCACTATGTTGATACTTGCTTTTTCTACATTATGTTTGAATCCATCCTAGTTCTCTGAGCCATCCAAAGTCTGGGTCCTGGCACTCCAGGTAGTGTCAAGGGTGGGCTCACTTACATGACCTGGGTCTCAGCTGGACCAGTCACTGGCTATTCCACAAGCCAGACAGAATGTAGACCAAAGTCTATGTAGTTGGGTTGTTATCCCAATTCATCCACTGGAAGTTTTGCCTGTCATTGTAGATTGCCAGTGCAGGATACATATAGTTAAGGGTCTTCTTAGCTGGAGTCATCCTTGCAGATTTCTGGGAGTTTCCCTTGCACCTGGTTTCTACCTCAATCCAACATGATCTTTTGCAATAATCTCTTTCAGTATTCTCTATTTCCAGCCATTCCCCAAACTGATTCCTCATGTCCCCATCCCAATGTGTGTGGAAGGAAATTTTTTTCCATTTATCTTAATCCCACTGGATCCCACAGCCACTTAATGAAATAACCACTGTGAGACTTAATATCATATACAATTGGTTAGCCAGTAGTTCAGGCTTCTTACTGTCTACCCCTCTCTTAATTATTAACTCATTTCTATTAATGTGTTTATCTTCACATGATCTTCACTTACCATTGATGCCCAGGCCCCTTGCTTCCATGGCTGCTACAAGGTTTCTGTCTTCTCTCTTCCTTTCCCTGACTCTTGGCTCAGAATTCCAGCCTAGCTAATTTCTGCTTGTCCATTGGTTGAAACAAATTTATTCATCAACCAATAAGAGAAACTTATATTCACAGCATGCAAAAGGACATCCTCTGTCACACCTGCCTTCACTCCACAATTATAACTCTTTATTTTCCCTTCCTAGGGAGATCCATGCATTTCCCCCATCCCCCTCTGCTAAGCCTTCCTTGTTACCTAGTATTTCTAGGCTTCAGATTGTAACATGGTTATCTTTTACAGCAAATATCCACTTATAAGTGAGTACACTCCACGTTTGTTTTTCTGGGGATGGGTTATCTCACTCAGTATGGTTTTTCCTAGTTCCATCTCTTTGCCTTAAAATTTCCTGATGTCATTTTATTTCCTTAAGATTAAGAGAGATGTCACTGTTTTTTAACATCTGAGTAATACTCAATAGTGTAAATACACCACACTTCTCTATTCATTCTTCAGTTGAGAGGCATCTAAGATGTTTCCATTTTCCAGCTATGACAAAAAAATTTGCTATGAACATAGTTGAGCAAGTTTCCATGTGGTATGACTGAGCATTTCTTGGTTATGTGGCCAAGAGTGGTATAGCTAGGTCTTGAGGTCAATTGGTTCCTAATTTTATGAAAAGACAAAAAACAACAAAACAAAACAAAACAAAACAAAAAAAAATCCAAACATATTGATTTCCAAAGTGGCTTTACAAGTTTTCACTCCCAGTAGCACTGGAGGAGTGCTCCACTTGTTCCACATCCTTTCCAGCACAACCTGTCATCAGTATTTTTGATCATAGACATTCTGCCAGGTGCAAGATGGAATCTCAGAGTCATTTTGATTTGCATTTCTCCTATGGCTAAGGATGAAGAAATTTTCTTTAAGTGTTCTCCAGTCATTTGAGATTCTTCTGTTAAGAATTCTCTATTTAGATATGTACATTGTTTTTTATTTGAGGTATTTGTCATTTTGATGTATTGTTTCTTGAGTTCTTTATATATTTTGAAAATTAACCACTTGTCAGATGTGCATTTGGTGAAGATCTTTTCCCATTCTGTAGACTGCTGCTTTTTTCCTATTGAAGATGTTCTTTGCCTTACAGAAGTGTTTCCATTACATGAGGTCTCATTTATTAATTATTGTACTGTACTACTAGTGGTGTATTTGGTAAGTAGTATCCTGTGCCAATGTGTTCAAGACTACTTCACATTTTCTTTTCTATCATCTTCAGTGTAACTGGATTTATGTTGAGGTCTTTGATTTACTTGGATTTCCATTTCATGCAGGGTGAGAAATATGGATCTACTTTTATACTTCTACATGCGTATATCCATTTTCACCAGCACCATTTGTTGAATATGCTCTTTTTGCCATTATATAATTTTGGCTTCTTTGTCAAAAATCAGTTATCCATAGGTGTGTAGATTATTGATGCATCTGTCTGTTTTCATGTCAATGCAATGTTGTTTTTTATTACTGTTACTGTCATTCACTAGTAGAGCTTGAAATCAGGGAAGGTGATACCTCAGGAAGTTCTTGATTGGGAATGTCCTTTTTTATGCTGTGAATATGTTCCTTTTGTTGGTTGATGAATAAAGCTGTTTTGGCCAAAGACAGCCAGGATGTAGCCAGGCAGGAAGTATAGGTGGGGCTACCTGACTAGGAGCATTTTGGGAAGAGGAACACAGAGAAGCAAGGGAGACTACATGTGGATACTGAGGCATCAAGAGGGCTGGGCATTACCAGTAAGCTAAGGAGTAAGAGATTAGTAAAATGGGTTAATAATTTATAGAGAACCAATAAGAAGCCTTAGCCATTTGCCAAACAGGTTTTTTAATCAATATAATCCTCTGTGTGTTTATTTGGGACTAAACAGCTGTGGGATGGGACAGGACAGAAACTCTGTCTACAAGTTTTTTTTATTTTATAGTATTTTTCTTTCTATTCTGGGTTTTTTTTCATATAAAGCTGAGTATTGTTCTTTGATGTTCTGTAGAGAATTATGTTGGCATTTTAATGTGGATTGCATTGAATCTGTAGATTCCTTTGGTAAGAAGTCATTTTTACTGTTAATCCTACTGATTGATAAGCATAGGAGATCTTTCCATCCTCTGATGTCTTTTCCAATTTCTTTCTTGAAAGACTTATGTTCTTATGTTCAGATCTTCATTTGCTTGGTTAAATTATGCTCTTAAGATATTGGGATAGAACTACTTCATTTGTATCCCACAAATTCTGGTGCTGTGTTTTAACTTTCATTCAGTTTTAGCAAGTTTAAATCCCCTCTTTGTCATTCAATATTGTGGTGCCAATCTCCATGTGTTCCTAAATCATCTTGCTGTTGATTTCTAGTTTTAGTTCACTGTGACCAGTAGATTATTGGAAGTTTCAATCGGTAAAAAAGAGAAGATCCTGAAATAAACTCACATGGCCACTACTATCTTCTTATTGAAATCTGTAAAAACAATGAACATCTGTAAAAAGATTATTCAATAAATGTCAATGGCCAAACTGGATATTTGTTCAGAGAGCAATAGCACAAGATCTGCATCTCTCACCCTGAATAAAAATTAGTACAATGTGAATCACAGATCTGGATTTAAAGCTCCAAACATAAAAGCTAATTTAGGAAAGCTTAGGCAAAATATTTGAAGAATTAAAGGTAGTAAAATCTCAGTTGCAGTGGAAATGGGCTCAATATTTGATAAAGGGGATATGTGAATTTAAGAAGCTGCAGATAGCAATCTGTGAGTAGAATGAAAAAAAGAGGCTACAGAAAAGGAGAACACTTGGTAGAAATACTTCAGATAGATATTATACCTGGAATATGTAAGGAACTAAAAAAAAAATTAAACACTCAGGCTAACACCACAAATTGCTGACCTATATAATGGCCAACAAACTGAGCAGACAGTTCCCAAAATAAAAACTGTACACAATCAATAAATATCTCAGAAAGTGTAATCCACCCTCAGTGATCAGAGTCTCTACATCCTATTTGTATATTCATATTAAAAATTGTTCTCTCACAATAGCAAAGAATATAATCAACTTTGATGTACATCCATAGGTAATGAAAATTGTTATATGCACAATGTTTTTTTTTAAATCTGTACATAATGAAATAAGAAGGAGGAAAATGAATGGAGCTCAAAACTGTTAAGTGAGATGATCCCAGATCAGTAGGACAAATATCACATGTTCTCTCTCATGTGTGCATCATAGCTTCTTTTATGTATTTACTTTTGTATAAGTGTATGTGGATGGAGGGCATAAAAATAGGAAGGGGCTCATGAGAGAAGGACAGCAAAGTTTAGGAAGAATAATTACTAAAACACATGTGATGAGTGGGAAAGATTACCAGGGCAGAAGGGAATATTCACACACAGAAATTAAGGAGAGGAGCAAAGAGGACAATCAAAGAAAAGTATATATAAAATTGCTATAACAAAAATTGCTACTTTGTACATAAAAATCCCTCTGAGCTATTGGTGCTACTTTGAAAATCCAAGGAATAGATTAAAGTATTTTGTTGATGATTAAATTATTAGTTATGTTCTATATTTTATGAAAAATAAGTCATTTAAAATTCAATCAATGCATTATAACCTATCCTTCTCTCTTCTCCCCAGGGAGGGAGAGGCCTTCCATGGGAGATCTTCAAAGTCTGTCATATCATTTGGAGCAGCACCTAGGTGCTTCCCCATATGTATAGACTGAGAGATTACCCCTCTATGTGGAATGGGCCCCCTATGTCCATTTGTATACTATGGGTAAATACTGATCCACTACCAGAGACCCCATAGATTACCCAGGCCTCCTAACTGGCACCCATGTTCAGGGGGTGTGGGTCGGTCCTGTGCTATCAGACTGAGGTCCATGATCTCCCCCTTGTTCAGGTCAGCTATTCTGTGGTTTTCTCCAGTCTGGTCTTGACCCCTTTGCCTATCACTCCTCCCTTTATGCAACTGGATTTCATGTTTTTGGCTCAGGGTTTAGCTGTGGGTGTCTGCTTCTGCTCCTATCAACTACTGGATGAAGGCTCTAGGATGGCATATAAGGTAGTCATCAATCTCATTATTGGGGATGGGCATTTAAGGTAGCCTCTGCACTATTGCTTAGATTGTTAGGTGGGGTCTTCCTTGTAAGTCTCTGGACTGCCAGGTTTGTCTTTAAACCTGTAATGACTCTGTCCAATATAAGAGTTTCTTTGTTTTTTGAGATCCGGTCTCAGGTATACTAGTCTGGCTTGGTACTAATGATGTAGCTGAGGATGACATTTGCTTTCAGATTTTTCTGTTTTTACTTCCTATATGCTGGGATTTCAGGAATGCACCACCATGTTTTGTTCATGAAATACTGAGTCTTAGGAACTGAAACCAGGATTTTAAGCATGCTGTATAAATTACCATTTGAACTACATCATAAGCTCAACAAAGTGATATTTATTAATTCATTTATCTCAAGTATTTTACTTTCTCTGAATTGTTTGAAACAGTTTGACAGCATGAGTCCACCTTTCTCTCATGGGGTTGTGTAAAGAACTTCACTATTCTCAGTGCTGCTTTCTCATTCTCTATCTTGCTCTTTAATATAACACTGTCAGTGATCCATCACCAGCCACACTAGCAGATAGAGGAAGCTGATCATAACCACATTGGCCTAATCTCATGTTGGATAAATAATTTACTTCTTCCCTACTTGAAGGCAGAGACCTGGGTGGAGCAATGTTTTGTTATTCTTAGTCTATGTCTCCACTTAAGTTGCATGTGTATGCTCATTAGCCTACCCCACCTTCTTACAGCATGACTGTTAGAACTTTTTAATTAACCAAAAATGAAAGACCTGACCCCAATATTTGGAATATCTCATTGATCATCAGGAACCCATTTTTCTGGTGAGCCACTAAAAGGGAATGTGATGCATTATGATGCGATGTTGTGATTCCCATCACCAAGTAGATACAGAAGCCAGAATATGACTCCGATCATAATACAAAAATGTTTGTTCTCCCTTCTTGACCTGTGTTAGATTAGTTAACATTTAAGCTGTCCTTGTGTAAAAATTACTCAGCCAACTAGACAAAGGTGCAGGGATGGTGGAGAAGAATGTTCCTTCTCAAATAAATTATGAACTCATACAATAGCTATTTAAAATAAAAGAAACCTTGACTTTTAAAGAGGCTTCATAATTAATTAAACTGTTCATTTAACGTATGTGGAATCCCTGCTTTATAATTATAGATGTGGTCCTAGACAGTAAAACCAATATTTATCCCTGAATGCCCTTGCCAGAAGCTGTCACAGACATGGGCAGGTAAACACTCACTGTGCTGACAGCATGAGCTCCCCACCAGCAGGCTCCCAGCTTTCAGCTTAGTTGCTGAGGTTACAGGATTCTTCTGTCTTGGGATGGGGTAGCTGCTAAATAATACAATGTAGCAAAGGAAGCATATTTTTTTCCTATTTCTTTTATATTTCTTTGTCTTTGACTCTAAGTATCTCTCTAATTCAGAGGAGTTTTTCTATAGGGAGCTTTGTCTGGTCTCTAATGGTAGAGTTTATTTTTTCCCTTTAGTGTTTTTTATGAGTACTGAACTCTCTTTCACGACTTTCCTCAGTATTTTTACAGGGGTTGTCTCTTCAAATCCTCACAAAAAGAAAACATGTGAAGACATAGGCTTCTTACTTTCATTTTTAAATGAGTATACTGGGACTTTTGGAAGCATGGTAAGTTGCTCAAATTTAAGCTCCTAACAGAGAAACTGATATTTGCAGCTTCTGTAAGCTATTACAGAGGTGCGGTTTATGTGGGCTTGATTTTAAAAAAAACTTGGGGTTGGAGGAATGCTATTTTGACCAAGCCCTGCCTGTGCAAGCACGAGAACCTCAGCTCAATCCCCAGAACCTAGTACCTGAGAAGTGGCATTTGAGATTCACCTCTGATACCACGTGCTTCACACTCATAAACATTCACATACAAATTCAAAGTGATGTGCACTGAAATGTTTTTGCTCTTTTGGCTTTTTGAACTCTTTGTGAAGGACCAACACCCAGCTCCCAAATAAATCACACACAAGCTCATTTTTACTTATAAATGCCCCTCCTGAGCTGGGCTTATTTCTAGCCAGCTTTTCTTAAATTATCGTTATTCCCTTTTACTTCTAGGCTTTTCCTTTTTCTTACTTCTGTATATATTACTTTCACTCTTACTCAGCAGCTGGCTAGCAGAGTGGCTAGGTGGTTGGCCCCTAGAGTACTCCTGTACTTGTTCCCTTGCTCTCAGATCCTCAGATCCTTTTCTCCCAGATTTCTCTTCATATTTGTGCTATCTGCCTGCCAGTCCTGCCTATTACTCTTTCCTGCCTTGCTCTTGGCCATTCAGCGTTTTATTGGACCATCAGGTATTTTAGACTGGTGTGGAAACACAGCTTCACAGAGTTAAACTGTGACATAACAAAAGCAACACACCTTAAAATAATATTCCCCAACAGCAATGTTCCCTCTTTCATTAAAGATATACATTTTGCCATCATGGGTATTCATTTATGTAGCAGTGTGTGTCAGTTTGGGTATTACTATCTAATTCTTTTATAATGCCTACTCCTGAGGCTTTAAATGACTGTAGATTGTAGGTGACTGGCCAGGTTCCTATGGTCATGGCTTCTATCAGAACAAATGCTAGTTCAGAAGTCTTGTTAATGTTTTATGTTTGCTCATAAGCATGCATGGTGGCTGACCTTCCAGGTCTCTTCACCTTTTTGTGCAACACAAACAGCACAGCTCTGTTCTTGCTCGGGTAGAAATTTCCATACACACTATCTTGAGCTTGTTCAGGGCTGTACCTTTCTGAGAGATGACGTTTTGGAAGAGACATTGTTGAAATGTCACAAATATAATGGTTGTGGGTCAAGTTTTGATGCTACATTGATACATTGTGTGCAAAATATGCATGCACTATACCAGCAAGATATCAGAATGACCCTGACAATAATGTCTAACTGATATAATTTTGATTTCACTAAAATTATTCTGGTAATGTAATACTCTGTAGAAATCTATTGATCAGATGTTCTTGTTGTATGAATGTGCATCCTTTGAGTATATGCCTATACAGACTGGGAGCTCATGGATCCCAGACTGATAGTTGGGAAAGCAGCATAGGACCCACCCAGATTCCCTGAACGTTGGTGTCAGTTAAGAGGCAGTCTATGGGGCTTCTGGCAATGTATACATATTTAACCCTAGAGTACAAATGGACTTTGGGAGCCCATTCAACATATAGGGACACTCTCTCAACCTGGACATATGGGGGAGTGCCTATGCCCTTCTCCAAATGATATGACAGACTTTGAAGATTCCTCCATGGAATGCCTTACCCTCTCTGGGTGGCAGAAAAGGGATGAGATAGTATAGGGTGTCCTTGGGGGAGCAGGGGAGGAGGAAAGGGAGATTGAACTGTAATTAATGTATAAAACAAGTTTGTTTGTAATATAAATAAAAAAAAGAAAACTGTGAAAACTGCAGATTAATGCAAATGATTTTTGTTAAATAATTTTGTTTTGTTTTCTTCCTGACTCCAGTGTTCTTGTAGTTGACTTTTGTAGCAATGGTGACCTGGATTCCATCCATCTATTGTCATACACAGCAGACTTATATGTTCCCACTTTACTTGTGTTTTACCTTGTGTGTGAAAGAAGGGCTTCATTGTTTCCTGGGTTGTATCTGCTGACAAGAATTTGGAAAACTATTTTGTTGGAAAGAAGGTATGTTTCTCCTATTCATAGAAAAAACAAGCAGGAAGCCAAAGAAGTCCAAATAGCTCAATATTTTATTACCAGTCTTCATTCACTAAATATAGAACAAAGTGAGGCTTTATATGTTTTCTATGACTCTAATTAGCTGATTTATTTCTAGATGAGGATTTATTTTACCATGGTAAGAAAATATCTGATATGGCAAGTTGATTTCCCTGCTTTGTAAACTATGTCTCTCTTCATTCTTCCTTGCTCATATTTAAAATCTCAGAACCAGTTTTCACTGGATTTTCCTGTTGTTTACATTATGGTTAGCAAAAAAAAATATTTTTCCTTCTTAAGCCTATTGTAAATCTCCTTATTTGTATATAAATCCATGGAGTGTTCCTGTACTCTCTTGGCTGTTTTTCATGCTTATGTGAAGAAATCTATCTTTCCCAATAACTCTCTTCCTTTTGTTACCATGTCAATAAAAATTTACTTCTGCTTACACTTTGTGTACACATTCATATCCAATAGGTGTGCCTGAGACTTAGGGACCTGGACACTTGTCTCTTGTCTTGTTTACTTTTCCTATTACTTGATAAAA
The DNA here is from genome assembly GCF_943737965.1 of Phodopus roborovskii. Classification (NCBI taxonomy): domain Eukaryota; kingdom Metazoa; phylum Chordata; class Mammalia; order Rodentia; family Cricetidae; genus Phodopus; species Phodopus roborovskii. The sequence continues at coordinate 28,141,449 of NW_026125391.1, read as the reverse complement.
TATCCTGGCAAAAGCAATTCTAAGTAAAAAGAGTTTATTTTGGCTTATAGTTCCAGGACACAGTCTATAGTGGCAACAAAGTCAGTACAGCAGGACCTTGAAGCAGCTGGTAACATTGAACCTACAGTTGAGAAACAGAGAACATTAAGTGCCAACATTCAGCAGGCTTTCTCTTCTACATTCTGTGCAGAAGCTCAGCTCTGATAATGCTGCCAAATATAATAAAAGTATAAAAGTGTATCTTCTTATATCTATTAACCTATTCAAGATAATCTCTCATAGGCATTCTCCACAGGCTAACCTAATCATGTTAATTCCTGATAGGTGTATCCAGAAGCTTGCCTAGATTATTACAGGTACTGTCAAGTTAGCAATCAATATTAATGATCATGCCCCTTAACTTTGCAATCATGAATAAATTTCTTCCGAACACTTCTAAGAAGTTTCTGTTCTATGTGCTCCTAGCTAGTTTAATGTTAAGACACAACCTAAAATCATCTAATAAGAGGAAATTTCATGTAAAAAAAATACTTCCATAAACTGGGGATATAAGCAAATGTGTAGGTCAATTTGTTGTTAGTGAGTGATGGGGGAGGGAGATGCCATCCCTGCGCTGATGCTCCTAAGTTCTTTAAGAAAGGCTGAGAAAGCCATGATGAACAAGCTAATATGCAGTACTCCTCCATGGCCCTAGCATCAGCTTCAGGTTTTTGCCATGTTTGAGTTCTTGTCCTGACTTTCTTCAATGATAAAGCATAAGCTAAATAAACACTTTCTTCCCCAAGTTACTTTTGGTCATGGTGTTTCATTGCAGCAATGACAACACCAACTAGGACACATGGAGCATTCTAACCCATGAAAATCATTCTCATCAGTAAGGTTGAGCTTCTCTTTGTGTACCAGTCTGTACTTACTTTGTTAGACATATCCAATGCAGTTTAATTGTCTTTCCATGGATGACAAACAAAAAATCATGGCTGCCCCCTCACAGTTGTCCATATCCTAATTCTTCTTAGAGTCTGTGTACATATTACTTATGTAGTAAACATATGGTTATGTTCAAAATTATTAGATGGTGGAAGATTCTTAGATCACCCACAAGAATCCAGAACTAACACCTTAAGTGGAGAACTTTCCCAGCTGAATTTTGACTCATAAAGAGATATAAATATCAGAAAGATGAAAAGAATGATTCAACCATGCTAGCATCAGAAATAAAAGGATGAGGTCAAGTTGTATTGAATGTAGACACCTTATAGAAATTAGTAAGGGGTTGACACAGGTCTTTTTTTGGGGACTAACAGAAGTAGTAATTCTCAACCTCACTAATTCTTTGACTCTTTAAATATATATTCAAAAAATTTTCTTGCTTCTTCATAACTATAATTTTGCTCTTGTTATGAAGTATATTGTAAATATCTGTGATTCCTGATTGTCTTTTCTTGGATTGCAACACACAGTTGGAAAACCACTGTAAGATACACACATGTCTGATAGTGTCATTTTGGTTGTCCTCCTGAATGACAGAAAACGAATTAACATTTTAAGTCTAGAATTTTATGGTATTCAGTTATATTAGCAATAAATAGAATATTAATACATATAACAACATATTCTTTCCAAAACATCTTTGAGTTCCTTTATCTCAGGGCAGAAAAGCAGAGTTCTAACACATGTTCACCCTTCTTGGTAACAGAGTTGTAATTTGAGGGTTTAGTTTTTTAAGAATGCAACGAGGTCAGTTTCCTTTGCAGTTAAGTTTGGCTACATGGCTAAGTTATCAAAAGGGGTACACCTGGCAAAACCTCTTGAAGACTGACTTAGTTACCAAAAGAGTCTCTTTTATCTCTTTCTCCTTTGCTAATGAAATATGGTTAATTCCTCAAAACTTCCTGCTCTGACATGGAAGACATCAGTTCTGAGAGTGAGGTGAAAGACAGATCTGAGAAGTAACATCCCTGATCTGAGCATCTGCTGTATAAAGCTATTCTATTTAAAAAGATGTCTTATGGTGGGCTGGATCCTTGACCTCAATTGATGTGCCTCTGCTAAAGAAGCCTCAGCTGGAGAGTGCCAGGTCCCAGGTAGATCCGCCTATCAGTGCAGAAACATCCTGAGTATCAGCCCAGTCTTTGTCCATTATCATCATGTCTTGGCTAAAGGGCATCTGCTAAAGAGGCCTCAGCTGGAGAGTGCCAGGCTCAGGCTAGTTCTGCTTATCAGCTTAAGGAACATTCTGAGTCCCAGCCTGATCTTTGACACCCATCACCAGGCCCCTGCCTGTGGAGAAACCACTTAGAGAGCTTGGACCACCCAGAGCTACAGACATTGAACCACTGACTCACTTAAGCCCACCGGGGAAGTACCATAGAGAGAGGGAGAGACCCACCAATATATACTGGAAGAAGCTATGGGAAGACAGCAATACAAGAAAACACCTAAGAACAGAAAGACAAGCATAACACCACCAACTAGACCTGAACACAACAAAACAGATGAAGCAGAAGAAAACAACTTAAAAATTATCATCATAAAAATTATAGAGGCCCTCAAAGAAGATGTGATAAAATCCCTTAAAGAAATGGAACAAAAAATAACCCCAAAAAATGGGAGAAATGAACAAATTTCTTAAAGAAAGTACAGAAAGCCAAGAAAAAAAATAATAACAAAACAGGTGAAGGAAACAGTTCAAGACTTGAAAACTGAAATAGAGACAATAAAGAAAACACAAACCGAAGGAATGCTGGAAATAGAAAAACTGGGCAAATGATTAGGACCTACAGACAGAAGCATTACCAACAGAATTCAAAAGATGGAAGAGAGAATCTCAGGCACGGAAGATAAACTAGATGGAATATATTCATCGACCAAAGAAAATCATAAATCCAACAAATACTTAACAGAAAACATCCAGGAAATGTGGGACACTGTGAAAAGGCCAAACCTAAGAATAATAGGCATAGAGGAAGGTAAGGAAGCCCAGTTCAAAGGTGCCAAAAACATATTCAATAAAATCATCGAAGTAAACTCCCAATCTGAAGAAGGACATGCCCATGAAAGTACAAGAAGCATACCGAACATCAAATAGGCTGGACCAAAGAAAAAATACCCCTTGACATATAATAATCAAAACACCTAGCATACAGAATAAAGAAAGAATATTAAGAACAGCGAAGGAAAAAGGACAGGTAACATATAAAGTCAGATCTATCAAAATTATACCTGACTTCTCCATGGAAATCCTCAGGGCCAGAAGGTCCTGGATAGATGTTCTACAAGTACTAAGAGACCAAGGATTCCATCCCAGGCTACTATATCCAGCAAAACTCTCAATCACTATAGATGGAGAATACAAGATATTTAATGACAAATCCAGATTTTCACACTACATATCTATAAATCTAGCCCTACAGAAAGATTTGGAAGGAAAACTCCAACCCAAGGAAGTTAACTACGCTCACAAAGACATAGGCAATAGATAAAGCATGCCAAGTATATTCACAATACCATTGCCAAAAACAAATCTAAAACAAACAAGCATTAAAAATCAATGGTCCTTACTCTCCCTCAACATTAATGGTCTTAACTCACCTATAAAAAGACACATGCTAACAAAATGGATACAAAGACAGGAACCATCCTTCTGCTGCATACAAGAAACACATCTAAGCTTCAAAGATAGACATTACCTCAGGGTAAAGGGTTGGAAAAAGATCTTCCAACCAAATAAGCTCAAGAAGCAAGCAGATGTGGCTATCCTAATATCTAACAAGTTAGACTTCAAACCAAAATTAGTCAAAAGAAATGAAGATGGTCATTTCGTATTCATCGCAGGAGAAATCCATCAACACAAATATCTCAATTCTGAGCATCTATGCCCCTAATACAAAGGCTCCCACATTCATAAAAGAAATGCTACTAAAACTCAAAGCTCATATAAATCCTCACACACTTATAGTGGGAGACTTCAAAACACCACTCTCACCACTAGACAAGACCACCAATCAGAAACTCAACAAAGAAACAAAAGAACAGAAGTTATGTTTCAACTGGGTGTAACAAACATCTATAGAACATTCCATCCAAACACAAAAGAATATACTTTCTTCTCTGCTCCACATGGAACCTTCTCTAAAATCTACCACATACTAGGTGGCATAAAAAACCTCAACAGATACAAAAGAATTGGAATACTCCCCTGTATCTTATCAGACCACCATGCTTTAAAATTGGAATTCAATAACAACACAAATTTCAGAAACGCTACAAACTCGTGGTAACTGAACAATGTGAAATTGCACCATACCTGGGTGAAAGAAGACATAAAGAAAGAAATTAAGGACTTCCTAAAATTCAACGAGAATGAGGACACAACGTACCCAAATTTAGGGACATCTTGAAAGCAGTGTCATGAGGGAAGTTCAATGTACTAAGTGCCCATTGGAAGAAAACAGAGGATAGTCACATTAGAGAATTAACAGCACAACTGAAAGCCTTAGAACAAAAAGAACCAAACTCACCCCGGAGGAGTACACACCAAGAAATAATCAATTTGAGGGCTGAAATCAATAAAATAGAAACCAAGAAAACAATACAAAAAAAATCAATGTAACTAAGAGTTGGGTTTTTGAGAAAATCAAAAAGATAGACAAACCTTTATCCAAACTAATGAGAAAGCAGAGAGAAAACATGCAAATTAACAAAACTATAAATGAAAAGGGGAACATAACAACAGACAACTTTCAGGTCATACTTTGAAAACCTGTTCTGTGAATTTGAAAATTCAAAGGAAATGGACAAATTTCTGAATTACTATCACTTACCAAAATTAACTCAAGAACAGACAAATTCACCCCCAATGAAATAGAAGCAGTCATTGAAAGCCTTCCAACCTTTAAGACTGACTCCAACTAACATTTTGAGCCACAGTGGAAAGGCTACCATAAATGCCCTTCCTGGATAGTGAGATCAACAACTAACTTATTCAACATCATGGAGCCCTCATCTAGTACCTGCTGGAAACAGAAGCAAACACCCATAACCAAACACTGAGGTGAACTAGGATCCAAATGCAGAGATAGAAGGCAAGACCAGGTTCCAGAAACGCATAGAAACAGCTGACCTGAACAAGGAGGAGCTACTGCCCACCCTCCCTCGCCCAGACTGATAGCTGGGAATCCAGCATGGGACTTGCTCAGACTCCCCTGAATACGGGTCTCAGCTAGAAGGACTGAGCAGTCTAAGGGACTTCAGACAGTGGAACCAGGATGTATTCCTGGTGCAAAAAAGGACCTGGCAGACACATCCACCAATGGAGGGACACTCCCTTAACCTAGAAACAGGAGAGAAGTCCTGGTCCCTACTTCAAATGACTTAACAGATTTACATGACCCCACCTGGATGGCATAGCCCTACATGTGGAATAGAGATGGGGGGATGGCAGGGGAGGATGATCATGGTGCATGTGGGGGGGGGGGAGATTGTAAAAAAAATAATAAAAGAAAAAAAATAAAATCTACCTGGGAGGGGGGGTAGAGTGGGAACTGGGAATGACATGCAAAATTAATTAAATAAATAAATAGATAAACATGCCTTACATAAATTTTTGTGTTTTTGTACTTTGTAGCCATTTCAATAAATACTAATGCTGGATGTGGAATCTTTCTAGTCCAAGATTTGTTGAACTGAAACCCAGGCATTCTTCCATCCTTAGGCTCCACCTTGGGTTCTAGGGTTAGTATTCAATTTTTGTCTTAATTACTTTGCCTCTTTAGTATACTGATTCATATTTCTACCAAAAAGGTATCTGCCTATAAACTCAGAATATTATGTTATGAAAAAGTCATTGTAAATCTTTTAAATTCCGATAAGGTCATACTTGCTTATGGAGGAGTCTAAATACACCATTGTTGTCCTTATATAAAGTGTGGAGCCTACACAGATTCAGGGCATAAGATCTTGTGGCGACTGAGGCAACAACAGGGGTGATACACATACAAGCCAAGGAGGGAGAAGGACTATGTGAGCACTACATAGGAGGAAGATTCAAGGATGGATTCTTTCCTAAAGCTTTCAGAAACAGGAGATGGCTTGCTTTCTGATTCCTTCCTGACTATGCAGTAGGAGTACATTTCTATTGTTTAGAGTCAATTAGTTTGTCACACTTTTTTATAGATGCCCCACTACACTATTTTATCCATTGTAATGACACACTAAGGCTTAGACTAGCTGGCCTATTGAAAATATTCAGAGATAAAATTTGGATTACCACCAGTATCAGCATTCTACTCCATCCTATACTATTCATATTTTCTGACACTGAACATTGATTACATTATTCCTCACACCTTTAAGCCAAAATTCCTTTCAGATTTAAATGTTTTAAGATTTCAATTAGACTATAGGGTCTTTTATGTTAAAGGCAATTGTGTACATTTTTGTTGAAATTTCCATACCCATCGCTTGACATTTAACATAGTACTAGAAACAAGAGGGCAGCAGTGTGTAGAAGAAAACAATCCCCATGGATACATTTCTCAGAATTAATGTAATCTGCAGAATAGCTACAGCTTCAGGGAATTTATTAGATATTGCCAGGTCAAAGAAGCAATCCTCTGACTGACAGAAATCTAGATTAAAAAAAAAAAAAAAAACAGTGTGCATTTCTCCAGATACCAGCCCAGCAAGAAAGACAGGACCCTGGCATGGAATAATCCCTGAAAGTTTTCTAAATGGCTGGTGTGGGACTACCAAAGTGTGATTTCCATTTGTCTCTTTAAATAAATGCTTATCTATTAGGAAATCTGCTCTAAGTCAAAGCACAAAAAAAAAAAAAAAAAAAAAAAAAAAAAAAAAAAAACCATTAGGATATCCATGTAACACTATTATTCCAAGAACATAGCTAGTGTACAAAGCAATTTTCTGTAAGGCAGACATACTCTTTCAAACTCCCTTGTTGCATAGCTCAGTTGAATTCCTGAGACGAGGACTTTTTAAACTTTCACATATTATTTTCTTCAGAGAATTTTGTTCCCCTAACTTGTGTACAAAACCTTCTTTTTTATAAGTGAAGACCATGAAATATTTCTGAGTTGCCAATAAACATAGCACAATTTTCAGAGTCATAGAAACATAATTCTAGCCTTTCTATTAAAAGCACAGAGATTCATCATGTTTCTAATAATAACAGTATCATGCATATTCAAGACTGTACGCATTCGCATTGTTGCTGAAAGGCAGAGATTAAATTTTACTAGACTCTGTCTTCTGCTAAACAAATAATTTTATTGCTTTAAATAAATTTACCTCTTTAAATTTTTAGCAACCAAAGCAAGAGTTCTCTTGTTTCTTATAATTTCATAAATAAGGCAACTCAGGCACTTTGGTGATTTGTGGAATGGCCAAGATCTATGGGATGTTCACAGCTTCAAGCAGAAAACCTATAGGTATGTGTGTTGACTCATTTATGTTTTGTTCAGTCTCTTTATCTGTAAAATGCTCAGCCTTTCAGTGAACGTGAAAAACTGCCACATTTTGCCTCAAGTAATCCAAAATGCTGCTGAATGACTAAATAAAAGAAACAGAACAGAATATGAAGATGAATTCATTCTAAAGATGATAGAGGCAACAGCCCTGCCCTAACAGCATATAGCATACTGTACAAATGAAGGAATCCATGGCAATATATAGACCCTGTATTATTGAAGTATAGATTTAATAAATTACTAAAGTATAGAAATTAACAGTATTGGTAAATCCCATTTAATTGCAGACCATCTCTTAGTCTTCTGAGATTTACTTCCACAATAACATAGAGGACCATATTTAAAGGCCAAGTACACACACCTCTTACCATTTCATTCTGGAACATGAATTGTCAGATAACATCCTTGCCAGACTCCTCACTCCTCCATCTTGCACTCTGGTTACATGCCCAGCTAGGATTTTTCCACTGCCATATCTGTTTTGTAATTAGAGGCTATCAAAACCTCTTCTTCCCCCCCAAATTCTTCTGTTGTCATCTCTTGCAAGTAGGGTTGCTAGATATAGAAAATTTAGAAAATGGGTTCCAGACAAATATAAATAGAAGATATAGAGAATATCTTTTAAAATAAATGTAGTTCATGATTTTTTTTGTTAAATTTATGAAACTTCTTGCTTTTAATTTGTTAATCTTATTTATAAACATGTACCTATGGCCCACACTTCAGGTCACCCGGTATATATTCTAATGGTTGTTTCTACTTTTGTACTACAAATCATTCAGATAAAGGGTTCATCCAAGTATTGACATTGTTGGAAGACTTTTGGCCCAGGAATTCCATTTTCTAGGATAGACAAAGCATACTTCAGAAAGTAGGTTGTTTGTGACCACTGCATGAATGCTATTTCCTTGGTCTCTAAATGAAGTAATAATTTATGGAGAATAGGATGTTAAACATTAATAACTGCTATATAGGAAGAAATTATCAAAGAAGTAGCCCCGGACTGAGTTCCATATGATAGGGAGAATTGAGACAGGGTGATGTAGTAAAAGGTATACTTCATAGAACTCATTCACTTATAATTAATTCTGCTTTAATGTAAATACATTGATCCATTTATATTTCATGTTTTAATTCTGCTGTATTCAGTGTTTAAGAACTAAAGAATTATTGTGTATAATTCACCTGCCTAATGGTCATGAGGGTTAAGAATTATCAGTCATTGTTTATTGCTGCTGAGTAATACTTTATTGTATAAATGTATCACATTTTCCTCATCCATTTTTCAGTTGATGGGCATCTAGGTTGTTTCCAGGTTATGGCTATGACAAATAGTGCTGCTACAAACATAGTGGAGCAAATGTCCTTGCAGTATCATTGAGCATCCTTTAAGTATATGCTCAAGAGTGGTATAGCTGGGTCTTGAGGTAGATTGATTCCAAATTTTCTGAGAAAGCTGCATATTGATTTTCTAAAGAGGCCAGACAGGTTTGTATTCCTTTCAGCAATGGAGGAGTGCTCACCTTATTCCACATCCTCTCCAGCATAAGGTGTCATCAGTATCTTTGATCTTAGCCATTCTGATAGTGTAAGATGGTCTCCCTGAGTCATTTGGATTTATATTTCCCTGATGGCTAAGGATATTGAACAGGTCCTTAAGTGTCTTTTGGCCACTTGAGTTTCTTCTGTTGAAAATTCCCTGTTTACATCTGTATCCCATTTTTTAACTGGATTTTTTTTAGCATTTTGGTGTCTAGTTTCTTGAGTGCTTTTTGTAATTTGAAGATCAGCCCTCTGTCAAATGTGGGTTTGCTGATGATCTTTTCCCACTTCAAATTTGAAGGCAAATTGATGGAACTAGAAAAAAATTCTGAGTGAGGTAGCCCAGACCCAGAAAGACAAACACAATATGTACTCATTCATAAGTCGATAGTAGGTATAAAGCAAACAGTAATCAGGGATAAGTCACAACCCTGGAAAAACTCAATAAAACGGGATACCCTAAAAGGGACACACATGGAGGGCCTCAGATAGAAAAAATAGTTAAAATCTCCTGGGTAAACTGGGAGTTGAGTAGGAGGGAGGGAATGGGGAATGGAAATATGAGGTATAAAGAAGACTGAGTTACGTGAGTGACAGAGGAGGAAAGCAACAAAAAGAGATATCTTGATACAGAGAGCCATTATGGGTTAGAAAGACACTTGGTGCTAGAGAAATTATCAGGAATCCACAAGGATAACCCCAGCTAAGACTCCTAGCAATAGTGGAGAGGGTGTCTGAATGGGTTTTCCCCTGTGATCAGATTAGTGACTACCCTAATTGTCATCATGGAACATGCATTCAGTAACTGATGGAAACATGCAGACAAGCACTGGACTGAGTCCCTGGAGTTAAGTTGAAGAGATGGAGGAGGGATCATGTGAGCAAGGGGGATTCAAGACCAGGATGGGAAAAACCAGAGACAGCTGACCCGAGCTAGTGGGAGCTCAGAGACTGTACTGACATCAAGGAAACCTGCATAGGATCAAACAAGGCCCTCTGAATGTGGGTGACAGTTATGTGGCTTGATCTGTTGTGGAGCCTTAGAAGTTGTACCAGAATCTATACCAGATACACAAACTTTCTTTTTTGAGCACATTACCTATGATTGGATATGTTACTTAGTCTTGAAATAATGGAGAGGGGCTTGGTCCTGCCTCAGTTTGGTATGTCAGACTTTGTTGTCTTCACAAGGAAAGGCTTACCCCCTCTGAGAAGTGGATGGGAGCTGGTATAAGGAAGAGGTAGTAGTGGGAGAAGGAAAAGGTGGGAGAACTGGGGTTGTTATGTAACATGAAAAATAAAATAATTTTTAAGTAAAAATTAAAATCAAATTCACCATACTCATGACTCATCATCCCTCTTCCCAAAAGAAATATTAGTCTTTTTTTTTCCTTGTGGTTTGAACCAAATACCTAACAAAAACAAAAACAAAAACAAAAACAAAAAAAAAAAAACTAAAGCAACGAAGAGTTATCGTGGTTCATAGGTCAGATTAATATTCCATTTTGGTAGGGACAACATGATAATGGCATCACCTTGGTTTGTGATACTGATGTAGAATTAGAGGCATGTTCATCTTTCTCCTTTTCTCTTTCTCATAACATGGGATATTATCTCATGGGATAATGCCTTCACATTCAGGGTATGTCTTCTTTCATCATTTAGTATCTCTAAAAATATTCTTACATTTCTCATGAGGTGACAATGAAGATTAGCTTCCAGATCTTACAAGTCCTTGCCAACTTAACATCCAAAGACATCACTTTAAACTTATTTTTAAAAAGTTAGACCACTTATGCTTATGGCCATCTCATGATATATCTGTGAGACTCTACAAAGTCTTAATAGTTTTCACAGTTTTCAAAAGTACAAATTTTGAATTCTTTTCTATGACTCTAGGTAATCTGCTGAGTATAAAAACTGCATCCCTGTAAAATCAAACATGTGTTATATATTTGCACAGAATATGCACAGAATAAACACCCCATTCCAAAAGGAGGGTATGGAACAAACCTAGGAAAAACTGGACCAAAGCCACATATAAGCACAATATATTAGATACCAATCCTGCAGCTCAACTTAGCATATGGCATGCTTAGTAACATTATGTATCCACAATAGGCTTAGTAACTTTGCAACTCAAGTGCTACCATCAGGCAGTCATGTAACCTCTCTCTTGAACCACTTCTATGATGTGCCTGCATTTTTTCTTGTTAGATTCCACCAGTTCTAACATGAGGTTTCCATGGCTGCTTAGGCTTCACCTTCACAGTTTGATTTAGTACATCTTATAGCCCCCTGCAGACAATCTCATCCTCCTGCATAGTGCTTGGAGTCATCATCTCTATGTATCCTTGAATTTATGACCTTCTCTATCATGTATTCTATATACCTCTAATAAAAGTACTTTGTGAATTCTACCAAGATATGGTGTCAGATTGAGAGGCAGTTTGGCTTCCCTGGAACACAACTTGACTTCTATGTAACTTCATGATGAGAAATAGGAGAATGTTTCTGGGCAGCTATTTCCAACAGTGGTGTGAAGATTATGTCTTTTTAAGCTCCTTTTAAATGAATTTGCACCATTATCCAGCAAGGTATAAAATGATATGGGGTTGCTCTTAGGGACTATCATGCCAGTCACCCACCCAGTTACTTTTTTCCATAATGCACTGGTGTCTTTCTAAATTATATCAACTTTGTCTAAATCTAGTCTATCCTTAACTTTAAACTGATTTCAAGCCCTTTGCTTTAAAGTGCACATTACTGTTGTGTAACTGTAAGGAAAGAAGTTCATGCTCCTTCCCATGATAAACTAAATATTTTTCACACTATTCTTGTGCATTGTCTTCTGACTTGCACCATAAATCTGCTTAGGAGCAGTAAAATTGCAAGCCCAACACATACTGGATGTCATGATTTCCTTTTCTGTCCAGCCAACTTAGTCCATTTCTTTGAATGCAGCCACACCCAAATTCTTGGGACATTAGTAGAAGGGGTTATTGGCTCACAGTTCAGAAGACTACAGTCCATCAAGGAGGAAAAGATAGGACAACAGTTGTTTGGTTCATGACATTGACAAAGAAGCAGGTGTCCAGACAGCTTTCTCCCCTCTCTCCCTTCTTCAGTGCTGGTTCTCATGGGCAGGTGCCACACACATTTAAAGTGGAATCTGCCACATTTAACTTTCATTGAAACTTTCCTCACCATCATGCAAAAAGTTCTGTCTTCTAGATGATGACATTCAGCCATTACAGGAGATTCTTACATCCATATTCTTTATTAGCATATTTGCAGGTTTTAGCACATATTGTTAGATTAAATAGGAGAGCATAGATCCTTAGGTATTGCTGCTGTTTCATTGATCTGGGAAGATAAAATTAGTACAATGCTATCAAATAGTGGAATTAAAAAATAATTCACCACAAAGTGTGAAACAAATGGAAAGTTAGGTCATGTGTTCATGTGTAGATTCTTCTCAAGTCAATTTTTTTTATCCTTGTGCTATGCATACTTGAGACGAGACAGAAGCCATGCAGAACAAAAATTTCTAAAAGCACAGTCTGTAAGTTGAAAAATTACTGACCTCATACTACTAGGGAAAAGAAAATGGGAGAAGAGGTCACTCTTAGAGCTAAAGCCCAGGCAAATAACACAGACAGTCAATTCAACTGCTATAGGGAAAAGGCAAATAAATAAATAAATAAATAAATAAATAAATAAATAAATAAATAAACAAACAGCAACATCAAAATAAAAAAAAAAAACACAAAGACAGAAATAGGCCAGCTTTCCTAGAATCAACGTGATTTGCTCATTTTATATCTGCTATAGAGGAGAAAATTAAAACTTCCCTGGAGGAAGATAACTATCCATTGCCATAACAGTTTTTATATGTAGTAAACAGCATTCGATAAAGAATTATTAGCTGTGCCAGAAAGCTAGACCAGATGACATAGGAAACCATAAAAATACCCATATAATAGAAATGAGCCACAGATAATACAGATGTTTTGTGTTATAGGATAAACATGATGAAGTTGAACAAAAATGTTTCTTATACATTTATTATTTTGATGATTCATGATTCCTATTCAAGATTGTACGTGTCTTTTTCTACAAATCAATTTGAAAAAATACTCATTGAATCATTTGAATAACGATGAACAAGAATAACACAAAAAGAAGCTAAATATGTATAATATATCTCAAAGCCATCAAATAGAAGATCCAAATATGAGTAGTTGTAATTACAGTCATCAAGGATTTGATGAAGATGAAAAAAAAAAGAAACAAACAAAATCTCTAAAACTAATAAAGAAAAAAACAAAATCAGCTCAAGTTGGAAAAAACAATAGCACCTTTAACAAATGACGAAGGAAGCTGGGAAAGCTTGATGGCCACATGCAAAAGTATGTGATAGACTTAAATCTATTAACCCCTAACAAAAGTCAGCTTCAAATGTTTCAAAGACACCAATGTGATTGCCTGGAATGATCAAGATCCTGCTTTTAATCCCCAGTATCAGAAATAAAACCAAATGATAGTATTGGATGGCTTTTACAAGTTTAGAGATTGGATGAGTAATTTTTCTAAAATTTGCATGTAATTATTAAAATCCTGATTTTAGTTTTCTTCTAAAATTGTTTAGAATTAGTGGGCTTTGAAATAGTTTGCATTCCCTTTTAGTTTCTATCCTGTTAATGTTTAATGCTATAAGTACTTCATTCCTTACAGGACTTTTAATTCATTTGAAAAGAATTTTTTCCCACTAAATATACCCTAGGCATTAGAGACAATCTTATGCAATGTACTTTCCCATAAATGTATTTTCTGGTCTCCCATTTCCATTTTACATAAAATAATCTTATGTTAAATGCTATCACCAGTGGAGATGACCATTGAAGGGGAAAAACCTTATCTACTGGTATGGTAGTTGGAATAGGAATGATCCCCATAGACTCATGTGTGTGTGTGAATGCTTGGCCCAAAGGGAATGGTCCTACTAGGAGTGTGGCCTTGTTGGAGGATGTGTGTCACTGTGGAGGTGGGCTTTAAGTTCTAACATGCTCAAGCATCTCCCAGTGTAACAAACATTCTTCTGCTATCTGCGGATTAAGATATAGAACTCTGAGCTTCTAACCCAGCAACATGTTTGTTGGCATGCTGCCATGCTTCTCACCATGACAATAAAGGATTAAACCCCTGAAACTGTAAGCCAGCTCCAGTTGAGTATTTTTCTTTACAAGAGCTGCTGTGGTCATGGTGTCCCTTCACAGCAATAGAAACCCAAACTAATGCAACTGGGGATTAAAGAGGATCCCCAAATGATATTGAACTCCTTTGATTCTAATTATTTTTGTGTAGAACAGGATACACTTCTCATCGTCTATAGATAATTATGCTTCAGAATCATAGGTAATGTAAACTGTGTGTAGAATAGAAACATATTCAGTATGTATTCTGCATTTATTGAACATATACTGTGTACATATAATATATGCGTATGTACTGACATTATATACTGAGTGTATATATACATATATATTATGTATATGAGTATATATTTTATATACTGAATTTATATGTATTCACAATTACAGTTCCTGATGGTTTACAACAGTGAAACTATACAAATTTAAAATGTGGGCATGATTCAGTCCTTGAACTCACAAATCTCTCTTACCCACTGTGTGTGTGTGTGTGTGTGTGTGTGTGTGTGTGTGTATGTGTGTGTGTGTGTGTGTGTGTGTTTGTACAAAAACACACAGAAGAAATCAAATGTTGTTCTTTAATGAGGAGACCTGGTGTGTAGCCACTTACCTTTTTGTCCTCATCAAAATCAAGAATGTACTCAAAGAAAGAATGCCAGAGCTTGAAAGAGAAAGAAGAGACAATAAATTTTGGGAGCAACCAGCCAGTTGGTCCAGAAGACTATAAAAAATCATGGAATTATTACAGCCTAACCTATTCAGAGACCTATGAGAACATATTTTTACAGAAATTATCATGAATTCAGTGGTGAAAAATGGTTCAATTTTTTTCTGTGCCCCAACAAAGTAATAGCAAACTCAAAAACTTAGGTAGACTGCACATTAGACAACTTGTATCATTATTTGATGGTATGCTCAGAGTTACTTATCTAGAAGACAGAAGTCATAATAATTATTCACAAATGATATTTAAAACTTTCAAGAAATACATGTATTATAATAAATAACATGAAGTTAGTCAATGACGAAAAGTAGTTTGAAATACTGATCCTTTGCATATTTGATCCATAATATACAAGGTCTTTAATATGTGAGAATTACTTATGGAACAAAGCCAATGAAGTTCAGTAAAAAGACGTTAATTGTTGTTAATTATTTTAAAATACTCTTAAACATTCTTGAAAATACCAATCACTTTAAAGTCATTCAGTTTCCCCTAATAATGGACTCTAAACACTACAGGGATGTATATGTTTAGGGATATATTTATACATGCATATATATCCAGAGATGTTTATACCATGCTTTTCCCAAGTTGAATCTGAGATAGCTTGCTCTATTTTGTTCTTAAATTGTTCTCCAAGTTAGATAGCATTAAGACAAAGTACTCTGAAAAGCTTTAGAATGTAAAGATGTATTAGCCAAAGGCAAACTTGGAACTGATTAAGAAAAGGAGAAAATGAAATGCTGTGGATTCCTTCCAGACTAATGTGGTTTGATCAAGTACCAAGTGATCTTACATTCAAAACAGCTGGACAAAGCAGCCTTACAGACTACAGCCAGGATTTCTGTATCTTCTTAGAATCCCCCATGACAGAGCCCCTTACCAGCAGGAAGTAGTTTGTAAAGAACGATGCCCAAATTCCCAAAGATTGTCTATAAATGTTTGTTTTCATTTAAATGGACTTGGTTATATAAAATAAAAAAAAAAGAAATATACAAATTCAAAAAAAAAAAAAAACACTGACTGAAATACAGCAAAAGTTCCAATCTCTTAGAATATAAATAATATTTTTATCATAATGTATTGCTACATTTCATTAAAGGAAACATTCACTATCTATATGTACCCTATATATTATTTTGTAAACATTGAATATGTACCATAAATCAGAGAAAACTCAAAAAAAAAAAAAAAAGGAAGGTGTTGACATCATTTTATTTTCCTGATAATCCACAGGTAATCCCTCATGATTTCTTTTGCCTTTATCACCCCTGCACAAAATGATGAGTTAAACTCAGTTGGATTTTTATATGCTCTTCTTCCATTTTTAGATACTTACTATCATGGATAAATGAATCTGGGAAAGCAAATAGGCTGATGGATATTTATTCAGGGAAAAATCACTTACACCTGAAATAGATGACCGCCAGCAGGTTCCCATCCCAAGGATGCCTCCAGATTCTCTCTGTCTCTGACCAGGAAGCAAGAGAGAGTGCTGGGGTCCTGGACTCCCAGGTCATGACTGCACCTGTCTCCACCCCCAATGGACATGGTCAGTGCAACAGGTATGGGCAGGGTGGGTATCTTACTACAGTTCCCCTTTTAGTCTAAAGAAAAGATTTAGGCTTGATACAAAACTATACACAAAGACAGTAAATATCAAGTATGTTCTAAGGAAAGGAAAATTAAGAACATACAAACTTAAGACCTACGTTTCCAGGCCTAGGGTGAAGGTGTAACAGAGATTATTATAGAGTTGTCCTAAGTTGGAAAGCTAAGTCTAGTATCTAATATTTCTGTCTAGGAAGAGATAATAACTGTGACAGACTAATCTTTAACCTCATCAAAGATCTGAGAAGAAAATTAACAATACTAGGATAGGCAGGATGTATAGGTGGGCAGCTTCCAAATAGTGCAGCAAACACAGAAAGAACAGATTACCTAGACAGTCATTTAAATTCTCACAGCAACATTGGTGCAACCACTTTTGGCTAAGGCCTATGGTAACTGACATACAATTACAGAAGCAGGGAGGAAGAAAGGCTGTCTTTCCCTGACTTGGCAAGGCTCAGCATTCTTCTATGTTTGTCTCCTGCAAAGATAGAACTGTATAGTGCAGCATGATAAAAACTATCCTAAATTGTATTGATACACAAAATATCTTGAACATAAGTAAAAGTACACATACATAGAATTTGATAAAGATATTGTGCACAAAACATCGTAAACAGAAAGATTTTACACAATATGACAAAATATAATATACAACTCATCTGAGAAAGGTGTACAAACTTAATTTTACATAGGTTACAACATATAAGAATCTATAACAACATAAGCTATCTATAACTAATAATTACTAAAATAATTCACAAGAAGACAAATTAATCTATCTATATCCCATCTATACCATACCCTTCCCAACCATACCCTATATCTATCTAAAAGAGATACCCAAGTCTGAGCATTACCTTCTATACCCAACCCTAAGTAACTAAAACCAACCCTATGCATATTAATATTATCCCTAAAAGCCAACAGTGGGTAAAGGGTGTGTGGTTATCTTAAGATTACTTCCTGCTGAAATGGGAAGACCATGACTCCATGGAATCTTGTAGGAAGAAAATTTTTAGCAACAAAATTTCTTCAGGGGACTACCTTACATTTGTAGCTAGTCTCTGAGTGGCAGGAAATGCTTGACTGAAGTTCTATCTAACTCTGCCCAGGGTGTAATAAGAAGGTACACCAATTCAACTAGTTAGTCTGGGGTTGTCTCTAGCATTACAGCCCCAAACCAGTTTTAGTGTGTACTCCAGATGCATCAGGATGATTCAAATGGAAACAATGAATTGGGGCCCCATCTTCTTTGCGGAGAGTTCAAAGATTGCTGTTAGGAATTGTTATTGTTCCTGTGGAAATATCAACATCAATATTGACATAAAAATTTCAACCTTTATAAGTATAAGTATATTTAGAAAGGCAACATTAAGCATTAAAATAAGTATGAGGAAAATTAGGATTACAGAGAGAAAACCGATTGTAGGTAAACGTCAGTCCCCAGATTTTGTTTTCTTACGCCTTGTGAATTTAATCTTAACAACATGCTTGAATTTAAAGGAGGAAAGCCAAATTCAACTCTAAAGCCATCATTGGATTACATGAACTGGGACTAAAGGAGTACTAGGAAGTAAAGAGAAATAGATTCCTACATAGAAATAGTTCACTAGAATTAAATATTGGTACCATATATCAGATTCCTCTTTGTTAGATGGTTCTTTCTGGAGAGCAATCTTCTCTTCTGTAGGAACCTACATGTTCAGTGTCTTTTGTCTATTTGAAGATGGGTGTTTTCTGTTTTTCTGTAAAGACAAGAACAGAACACTTCCTCTACATTTGAGAGTTCTCCACACAACTCTTGGGAACTACTTTGGCTAATGACTTGTCATTTATTCTCATTAAGAGGTTTCTCTTGTTCAACTTGGATCTTGATCAACTTAGATGGTATCCACAGCTTTTCTTCTTCTGTAGATCCAAAGGTGAAACCCCTACCCCAACCCCCAACATAGAACATATCCTGGTTTCCATACTGAGGTCAAAACACCTTTGAAGTGTACCAGCTGGTTTAGTTCAGAAGTGTTTTCTGTTGTCCAGTGTCTTTCTGCAGCTATTTTCCTTTTTTTTATTAGCATTAAGAAAGTTTAATGTTAATGAAGCATTATGTAATCTGTGTTTGGGTTTCTTAGTTTTCCCCTGTCTGTTTATAGAACATTTCTTTCCTTATCTTTCAACTGCTGCTTGTCCTGTAGAATTGTGTAGTATACCAGTTATGTGCTTTATGTTATAATATTAAAACAAACAAACAAAAAAAACTGTTTTGGTTTCCTGGAGATATATGCCAGAGCATTGTCAGTTTTTATTTGTGCAGGTATGCCCATAATGGCCATTACCTCTAATAGGTGTGTGATAATAGAATCAGACTTTCCATAGCCCATAGCAATGGCACATTGAAACCCTGAAAATGTATCCATAGTGTGGTGCACATATATTAATTTTACAAATTCTACTAAATGAAAGACATCCACTTGCCATAATTCATTCCTAGTTGTACCTTTAGGGTTATTGCCTGGTGGTAGAGGAGTTTGGTTACAGAATGAATAAGTAGGACATTTCCTCAATATTTCCTTTGCTTGTTGCCAAGTGATAGAAAAAATAGTCTTTTAAATCTTTGCTCTTCACATGGTGATTTTTATGAAACTCTGAGTCCTCTAAAACACTTCACATTAATAACTGATCAATTTCATCATTGCCTTGTGCTAGAGGACCTGGCAGACCCTATGGGATCTGATGTGATATATATATGATGAGTCCTATTTCTGATAGTATCTTGCAATTGTATAAACAATGAAGTTAATTCTGTATCATCAGGAATAAATTCTGCAGTCTCAATGTGAAAGATGACTCTCTCTGCATATTGAGAGTCAGTAACTATATTGAGAGGTTCTGTAAAATCCGTAAGTTCTATGAGAATGGCTTACAATTCTGCCATTTGTACAGAATTATAAGGGCATTGAACTACTTTACTTATATTTCCTGTTTTATATCCTGCCTTACCTTATTTGTTTGCATCAGTGTAGAATGTAGGGACTCCATAGATTGGTGTTTTTCTCACAGTTCATGGAAAGATCCAAACCGTTTTCTTTATGAATTTGATTCTCTCACTTTTGGTATAATTGTTGCTAATTGTTCCCAAAAGTTACTGCAAGCTCTCTGCCAATATTCATTATCTTTCCATAAAGAGAAAATTTCCTCATTAGTTAAAGGTACTACAATGTCTTCTGGGTCCCTTACTGTCAATTGACCAAGTCTTAATTTACCTTTTAAACTCAAGTCAGAAAACTTTTCTATGTATGTTTTAGTTTTTCTTTTATTTGGTTTATGCAGTAGAAATATCCATTCTAATATAATATCTTCCCTCTTCATCAAAATCCTTGAAGGATATTCTCTGAATGGTAATATAACTAAGATACAGTCTAGTTTTAGATTCACACAGTCCACACGTACCTCTAGTATACTGTTTTCTACCCATTCTAATTCCTTTTCAGCTTCAGCTGATAGTTAGTATTCATGTACTATTTAAGTCCTTGTCCCCTTTTAGGGCCATTTTCAATTTTTTTTAAATCATGACCTTCTAATCCAATAATGGTTTGTAGTTGAGAAATCTTTTCTAGTAATTTTTGAAGATCATTAAGGGTCTAGTAATGATCTCTCCTGATCTGTACTTTTTGAGGTCTAATTTTCTATAGACTTATTTTATATCCTAAGTAATTGATAGAATCTCCTCTTTCTATTTTTTGTTTTGAATGCAATGTGTAATCCCCCGTGAGGTATAACTTCCTTTACTTTCTTAAACATTTTTCTAATATTTATACTTGAGCATCATCCAACAATATATCATTCATGTTGGTAAATTATGGATTGTGGAAACTGTTTATGAATTATTTCCAGAGGTTTTTGCATATTCCCTGTGCTATTTACCATTCCCTGTGACAAAACCCTCCATTGATATCTCTTGACCAGCTGAGAATTATTGTAATTAGGTACTGTGAAGGCAATTTTTTTCTTTTTTTCTTGTAAAGGTATAGTGAAAAAGCAAACTTTTAAATCAGTAGGCCATTCTTTCGGGATCAAAGAAGGCAAAGACATTCCAGGCTATAGAGAGTCCATTGGCTGGATAACTTTATTGATGGCTCTCAGGTCTATAAGCATTTTCCATTTTCCAGATTTCTTTTTGATAACAAATTACAAGAGAATTACAAGGGCTGGTTGATTCTTCAATATGTCCAGTATTTAGCTGTTCTTGAACCAGGTTTTCTAAAGCTTCTAGCTTCTCAGAGGTCATAAACCATTGTCCTACTCAAACAGGCTCATCTGTTAGCCATTTTAAGGGTATGGATTTTGGTTTCTCTGTTAGTTTGGCACATTTATCCTATTTTGTACAGCCTGAATATATATACAGTCATTTACAATATTTTATGTTTCATATCTAATACTGGAGGAATGTTAATCTGTGTATTCCATTGCTGCAATAGATCGTGACCCCTTACATTTATTGCTATATTAACCACATATATGGTTATATATATTCAATCCATCTTGTGCTCTATTTTACCTGAGATAGAGTTCCAGTCCCTAAGAATTGAACATTTACCTCTTGCAAGGGCCATCTTAGAGGCTAAGATTTATTAACTCTAATGGTCATGTCAGTGCCATTGCCAAGGATAGTCTGTTATTCATCTTAACTCACAATCTAGGCCTTTGACTGTTTGTAGAAGTTTTTGTTTTGTTTTTTGTCTTTGTTTTGTTTGTTTGTTTCCTCCATTTATGTTTGGTTCACCTTCCATAGCTAGTATGTCATCCAGAGTGGTATGATTTTTTTACTATAGGCACTGGACTTTCTAATCGTCCTGGGGAAGATTGTCCTCCACAGTGACTGGGAATGTCCAGCCCACCTTTGACATGGGGGCCTTCAAGAGCCACCCCCCAGGAGTTTCCTGATTATAAAGGGTTTCCTTGCTTGTCTCTGGTCGATCTACATTCGTTAGTCCACTGTTGGCATTTTCCACTTCTGCATAATCCAGAAGGCTGGGGCCTTCTGTTGATTCATTCCTAGGAGTGTTATTCATAGCAATTCTTCTTAGATGTCCTAATCTACCACAGTTAAGACATCTGTTATCTTGATGTCTTCTCAAACCTTTGAATATGGCTTCTTCTACCCAAGCTTCAGTGTCTTGGCCGTTATATTCAATATTGGCTGAATACAGGACCCATTTATCTAATGGTGCTTATCTGATTTTTAAGGTCCAAAGCACTTGTTTGCATAAGCTAATGATTATATGAGTATTTGCCTAGAATCTGGGTCTGCTACCTCTAATTGTATAGCTCTAGACAATCTTTGTAGAAATGTGTTAAAGTGTTCTCTTGGTCCCTGCCTCACCTTGGTATAGGATTCTATCCTCTCCCCTGGTTCATGAACCTTATCCTAAGCATTTGAAGCTGCTGTACTGCATAGAGACAAGATGTGTTCATCATATGAAGCTTGCATTTCTGGATTAGCATAAAGACCCTCACCAAGAATTTTATCTTGGGGAGCTTTATAACCTTTCTTTAAGCCCTGAAGTTCAAGAGCTTTTGCTTCTTCTCTCCATAATGCCTTCCATTCTAATTGAGATGAATTTTCAAAGACAGCTGATATTAATTGATCCCAATCCTTAAGGGTTACCTTGTTATTCCTTGCCCATGATTCTACTAAGTGCTTCAGGTATGGTGAGTATATGCCATAAGAGACTACTGCTCCCTTTACACTTTTTAAATATTTCATATTTACTTTTTCCCACTGATATGCAATGAAGCAAAATGTTGTTAGATGGAGGAGTAAAACAGAGCCTTGTATAATGGGACAGAACTACTGGAGACTACACACCAAGCAGGTCTGGGATTGGAGCTCAGGGCTCTGCACATAGTCTCAGCACAATGTGGGGGAATGGGTAGCAGTGGCTATGAGTGTAATCTCAGGGCCAGTGGACAATGGAGCTTGGTGTGGGGGGAGTTACAGCACAGACTCAAATGGCCCTCTAGTTGTGGTGTGTCCTGTTGGTTTAGTCATGGGACCCTGCCTGGGTTCCAGGTTCATGTCGGTTGTAGCAGCTGCAGAGGCAGCAGTGGGCAGTGATATGGGTGGCTTGGAGTAAAGGGTAAGAGCTGCATCATGGTGGGGAAAGTGGCCCAGGACTGGTGGCACAGTGGGCAGTGAGGTGGGTGGCTTAGAGTAAAGGGTAAGAGATGCATCATGGTGGGGACAGTGGCCCAGGACTGGTGGCATAGTGGGCAGCTGCAGCTGGCACCCATGAGCACTTCCTGGAGCAAGGTAACCACAGACCATGTAGGCAGTGGAGTATTGCCAAATAGCTGGGGTGATGGGAGGAAACACAGCCGCCATCAGGTTCCCATCCCAAGGATGCCTCCTGATGCTCTCTGTTGCAGCCCAGGAAGCAAGAGAGAGTGCTCAGGTCTGGGACTCCAGACCTAGTTCCCCCAGGAAAGAAGGCACCTGTCCCTACCCCCAATGGGCATGGTCAGTACAACAGGTGCTGGCAGGATGGTTATCTCACTATATACTTTCTATGTGTTTATAATCTTCTTGTATACTCTCACACCCACTTGCAGCCAATTCCCTTGGCTATCTTTGAACTGGAAAATGAGGAGTGGAGAGAGGGAGAGGGAAAGGGAGAGCGCGCATTGCGCGCGCGCGCGCGCGCGCGAGAGAGAGAGAGAGAGAGAGAGAGAGAGAGAGAGAGAGAGAGAGAGAGAGAGAGAGCAGATAATTTACAGAGCAGTTTGTGTGGCCTTTCCCTGTTTCCTCAATCAAATATATGAGACACTGTCACACTAGTACCCTAGTTCAGGTTTGAATCAGTTGTCAAAAATAGCAATTTTGTCTATTTCTCTAATCAAAGCATCCAAATCTTGATTGCTTTTTGATTTAGGGTACATACAGTGGGTGAGTAACACTGCATAATGACACTATTGCCTCCATTCATACCTAGTTGGTTAAAGAAATAAAATGACAAATGTTTATGAAATAGTTATTTAATTTCAAATTAAAGTCTAAATTCTAAATTCTGTAATTAGCCTTCACCTTATGCCTGGAGCTGAAGGGAATCATACTCTTGCTGACACTTGTTTACTTCCTGTTTTAGGAAGTCACACATAATACGGACTTCACAGTTGTTGGGGTTAGGGCAAGTATTTTTCTGTCTTCTTAACTGCTCCCAGGGAAGCTTGAGGAAGTTGCTAATACTTCATTTTAGTATTCATTTATTTGCTTATGAATCTATGTGTGCATGCTCCATGAATGTTTATTTTGACCCATATTTTTTAGTTAACATAGCTTTATTCAAGGCTAATCTATTTTAGTATACTTAATGTTTTCATTGCATATATCTATTATACACAGATATTGTGGTACATAAAATCATTTTTATATAAATACAAATTTATCAAACTTTTAGCAGATATTCCAGTGTGAAACTTGAATTGAAATTTTGTAACATCAGGAACAATAAAAAGAATCTTCTCATCTTTTTCTCCCAATCCTTTCATTCATCACTAATTTTGCCTATGATGAAAATTGAGTGGGTAGGCTACAACACCCTGAACGTGCCTGATCTCAGAAGCTGAGCAGGTTTGGGCCTGGTTAGTACTTCGATGGGAGATCCATATTGTTTATAGAACTGATTCCCAAACAATCTTCAGAATAGAGATCTTGAACAAAATAGAAATAAAAATTTTTGAATATGAACTTTTACTGTGATGTGTAGCCAGTGAGTCACTTCCACTACATTTTTTTGTTGTTGTTGTTGTTGTTGCATTCAGTTCTTGCTACAACCCTAGAAAGTGGGTCAGGTAGGTGCTACCGCAGAGTACATATTTGTAAAATTTTCTCATGAATAAGAAATAAAGGGCAGATGTAATCTATAATAAAATCTCTTTCATGTTTTGTTATTACTTAATATTGTTTATGCTTGTCATATTCTTTATTTATTTTGTTCATTGCTACATTTCATTCACTTGTACACTCTTTCCTTTCCTCCTCCCTCTTCTTTCCCTCCTTTTCTTTTTCTTCTCTCTTATTTCTTTCAGAGCCTACTATGTGGGCAGCCTGTCATTGAATCCATTATCTTCTCATTTATGACTCCCACATGCTGTGATTACAGACTTGTGCCACTATAATAGGAAATATCCTTCCTTCTGTGTCTCATTTTATCTCCCTTCCAGTGTTGCCCACAGCGCTACCACTGTCTTTACTTGTTGCCAATTAAAGAGAGAAGAGTATTAAAAGCTATAGCATATCCATGGCAGCTAATTATGTGAGTAACAGATTAACAGAAATGAAGAATTTAACATAATTTATTGTAGAATGTTGATTACTGAAAGACAAAATAAGTAAAGTTAAAGAAATCCCCCACTTGAAATGAAGGACTAACCTGGAAACCAATATCTGTTCCTTGGAATTTGATAACTTCCCCTCACAAGGCCCTGAGATAACAAGATACCAAGAATTCACACTGCCCCTCCCTTCCTGTGAGTCAGCAGGTGGTGAATAGGGTCCTTAGGAAATAAATAGATAGCTGCAACTCTGGTTTGCCCAGACAAAATTAATTAGCACACCCTGAGGCCCTAAGGTCTGTTGACCCTAACAGCAGACCATCCAGCCTCAAAGGGTCACGTACTCAATGGACAGAGGGTCCTACCCCCTCCCTAAGCTTGTGGGTTTGCCTTTAAAAACACCTGTGCCCAGGAGAGGGGGCTTCTTTCTAGCTTGCGTGCTGGAGGAACCCGTTTTCTCAAACGTTTCCTGTTCATTAAAGCTACTTGCGTGTTGCAGCAACTGGACTGGACATTGAGTTCTTGGGGTACTGACCGAAACTGGAAGACTCCTCATTCTGAGGGTCTTACAATTACACATTACAAATTCTAAATAATACCTTCTTAAGATACACACAGCTGCTGGGTGGTGTTGGCATATGCAGATGCAGAAAGATCTCAGTGAATTTGAGGCCAACCTGGTCTACAACATTAGTTCCAGGACAGCCAGGACTTACACAGAGAAACCTTGTCTCATAACCCCCACCAAAAGAAAAAGAAAGAAAGAAAGAAAGAAAAGAAACTTAGAGACTTAGAGTTGACTGTAGTAACATCTCACCCTGCCAGTGAATTTGATAGTGGCCACACCCCTTTGGGAATGGCTTCAATTGAGGATGTGACCTGACTGGAAGATAGAGAGAATTGAGGTGTGGGCTTTCTCTCTCTCTTGGGTTGTAAATCACTTTGGAGGGGCAAAGACTGCATCTTCTGGAGAAAGAATGCAGTGGCCTCCTTTACTATTATCTGTGTAAGTTGTTCCCCAATAAAACACCCAGTTACCTTTTATCTTAGGTCTAGTGAACTCATTAATACCCAGCTTTCAATTGGCACCCATGTGACTGGATTTCCACAATCAGCCTCTGTGCCCAGCCTGCTGGAATTGCAGAGCTATCTACATGAGCCAGCCTAACTGCATTCTGGGGTCCCAGAAAGGGAAGACCTAAGCTCTGGGCTGGCCCTTTGTTCCATGTCCTGGAGGAGCCTGAGGCAGGCATCCACCCCCACTCAGGGCCTCTCCTGACCAGTTTGCCCTCGAATGGAGCCCTGTTATCTGGGAACTCTTGCCCCATACTTCACTACCTTCCTGTTAGGACCACACCTGAAGCCACATCCACAGGGGTGTAGCCACAAACACAAAATCACTGGCAGAGCTAGATATTACTACAATTGACTTTCAGGGTTTGCTTTGTTAAGTAAGTGGTCTGATGGCATCCATAAAAATGGTTTTGCAGGTGAGGTGTTGGTGGCATACACCATTAATCCCAGCACTTTGGAGGCAGATTCAGGGGCATCTCTGTGAGTTTGAGGCCAGCCTGGTCTATTAGGGAGTTCCAGGTTTTAAAACAATACAGGGAAACCCTGTCTCAAAAAAGAAGAAAAAAAAGGGGGCTTTGCTTTATCTTGGCTTAAGGTCACTATTGCTACCCTTCAAGGTTAAAGTCATAAGACCTAAAGTTCTAAGGTGTGGCTACTATAGGTCTAAATTATGGACATCTTATCTAAATAAGTTTGGTTACTCTTAACCCTAATGATAAGATAATGAGAGATTTAGTCTACTAAATATTTGGAGGTACACCTATTTGTAAGGAGGCAATATAAGGAAGTAAGTCTATTTGTTCCTTGTATCTAGATAAGCAAGTAAGTCCCTTGCCCTTTCCCCTTTTGGTTTGGGTGTATTATTATGTTGAAGAATAAACTCAGGGTATTCAGTGTTCAGTAGACTGCTCCCCTCACTCTATATGCTATCTTTTCCTTAGTATCTTTTTACCAGACATTTCTCAATCCACATTCCCCCTCTCAGGTAAAAACCAGGCAAAACCGACCAAAGATGAGTTTCCACAGATGGACCCTCAATGTGGGGCACAAATAAAAATGGGTCAATACAGTGGTCAATTTTAAAGAAGGTTCCATAGGGTGCTGAGAAGAAGGCATATTCTTTTGTGTTTAAATGGAATATTCTATAGATGTCTGTGAAGCCCTTTGAGTCACAACATCTGTTAGTTCCTTTCTGTTAAGTTTCTGTCTGGTAGACCTATCCAGGGATGAGAGTGGACTGTTTACTTAACTTGGTATTTCAAACAGAAAATTATTTTCTCTAAATTATCATTCTGTACTGTCCAAAGAGAGCATTGTTCATGATTCACCTTGTCAAAACAACTATACAAATAGGAGGATATATTTCATCTTGTGATCACCCATATTCAGAGGAAGTGTGGTAGATTCTTAATTTTCTATACTAGTTCATCTGTTCATTGAGAAATAAATGTCCTTTTATAGGCCATTGAAAATCAAGCCTAAGTGTCTTCTTGAATGAGAAACACACACCAAGAAATGACTCCCCAGTAAAAGAAGTGTGAGGTAAAGTGCAGGGCATCTTACAAACAAACAAACAAACAATCATTCTGCCTTGTATAATTTTTCTTCAAACTGTTATCCAGCTGGGAGTCACACTTCTCCAGTGGAGACTAATCTAATTTAATTCTCACTAGGTAAAAGTTGTAATCAGTCTCTGTTCTTCAGCTCAACTATTAATCAAAGTTTTATTTCACATAAATGGAAATTTATGGCAAGTCACATATTCTTTTCTTCCTGATAAGGGAGATCATTATGACTCAATATTGACTAGATTCCGATAAATCCAAAAATTCTGGACTAATTTTCAAACTAATGGAGGAGTTATGAAACTCACAGAACAAATGTTAGATAGCTTAGTGATTTGTTTTTGTATTTTAGTGGTTTTCCTAGCTGTTGCTTTTTTGTATCACAATAAATAAAAGACCCAGGGACAGATATTGGGGTTCAAGCTTCAAGCTGAAGATCACTTAAGTTACAACTTTCAGAACCATTCTCATTCATCTTTTAATATTAAGACTATATATACTTAGTATTTTCTTGCTTGTATAAATTACATTAAATAACATTTAATATATATCTTACTAGTTTACATTTTTATAGATGACTCTGTAAAATTTCTGTTACTGAAGCCATTTATAATTGATGTTTGTACTCTACAAACATGCTATTTTCTACACTTTGTGTTAATTCTTTCTCTTAATTTTATGGAATTTCCATAAAAACATGCTGAGTATGGTAGGCATCATTTGCTATGCATTTGAACATCTGAAGGAACCACTTGGTACATCCTCACACCTTGTGATTATATGTTTGTGAACTTAGTGAATAAAAATTAATTGCTATTCAAATACTGTTCTCACAGGGAAATAACTCTTGGGCTAAAGAATGAATCCACATGATGGCCACTTTTTTGGGGGAGGACAGAGAGAAACATTTTTTATGTGTAATTCAGCTTGTATTTATTAATAGTGTAAGGGTTGGTTTATACTTAGAGTCAGCTCTTCTGAATGTCAGAAGTTCAAGAGGAAGCACTGTAGGGAAACTTGAAGAGAACCACACTTCAACCATTGAAGAAAAAAAAAGTGATCATGAATTTGAAAATGTGAAAGAGATGTTATATGGGAGAGTTTGGAAAGAGAAAATGTGTAGTATTTTTTTTTAATGAAAAACATTATGATGATTTTAGGGATGTTAACCATCATCTTAATTTAAATCCACAAAGATTATTTTGATGAAAAAAAAATGAATTTTTTGCATTATAGAAAGCTGAGCAGAAGGTAGCTTTTCCTTGTGGTTGACTTTACTTCAAGGAATAAGGGTAAATTCAAAGAATATTAAGTTGAATATTCTATTCACAAAATATTATGGTTTATCATAACTTCATATGTTTAATGATCAAAAATAACCATGGCTACTTCAAACCTTGTGTGATGACTTTTCATTAAAATTACTTCTTATTTATTTTCCGAGGACACTTGATTTTCTTAATCATTTCATAATAGAATACCTTACAGAAATTTAGTCAGATTGAAACCAAATTACTGCTTTCACACAGGGAATAAAAATTGTTGGTTTACAAAATCTGTCAAGTCATTTGGAGTAGGGAATAGGCCATCCATCCTGCCTCTAGGTTAAGGAAGTATCCCTCCATGGGAAATGTGCTCCCAAAGTCCTTTTATGCATCAGGGATACATCCTTGTTCCACTGTCAGAGGTCCCTTAGCCTGCCCAGGTGTTCTAATAGAGACTCGTGTTCAGGGGTTCTGATTCGGTCCAATGATGGTTTCCCAGCTATCAGTCTGGGCGTTCAGTTGCTCCTCCTTGTTCAGGTCAGCTGTCTCTGTGGGTTTCTGTAGCCTGGTATTGTCCTCTCTCTCTGCATCTGGATTCCAGTTCTGCTCAGTGCTTAGCTGTGGGTGTCTGCTTCTGTTTCCATCAGCTACTAGATGAGGGCTCTATGATGGTGGATAAGTTAGTCATCAATCTCATTATCAGGGAAGAGCATTTATGGTAGCCTTTCTGCTGTTGCTCAAAGTGTTAGTTGGGGTCAGTTTTGTAGGTCTCTGGACATTTCTCTAGAGTCAGTCTTCTCTTCAAACCTATAATGTCTCCCTCTTTTATAATCTCTCTCTCTCTCTCTCTCTCTCTCTCTCTCTCTCTCTCTCTCTCTCTCTCTCTGTCTTTTCTCTCATCTATTCATCCCCTGACCCAATCTTCCTAGTCCCACATGCTTTCCTCTGTTCCCATTCTCTTTCTCCTAGCTCCCTCTCCACTCCCAATAACTTGACAGACTTTGTTCACCCTTCCTGGAAGGCATCACCCTCCCTGTGGAGTGTGTGTGTGTGTGTGTGTGTGTGTGTGTGTGTGTGTGTGTGTATGGGATGCAAGGTGGTCAGGGGACATGGAAGGAAGGAAAAGAGGAAGGGAGAGAGGGAGGGAGAGGGAACAGGGATCGATATGTAAAATAAGTAATCAAATAGTAAAAAAAAAAAAAATGAAAAAAAATGTTTGTTTAATATGAACTAGGTTGCTTACCTAAACTAGTGAATGTTTATTCAAGAGACTCCAAAGTGTTCTTGAAACCTAAAGAGCTAAATTCGTCTTCAAAGATCTGGGAATGCACTTGAGAGGTCCCTAAAGATCCTAACTTGTCAGTTCATTATTTTTGTCAACTCTTATATGGAAAGAAGGGAAAGTTATTCAATATTACAAACCTCCAGGATGAATAGTCAAAGGCTTCAAATGCAGCCTTTAGCAAAGAGTAGGAGATAGACTGGCTTCAGGAATGCTGAAAAGGTTCACCTGATTATTAGTTGACCACTAAATAACACAGCAAAGACTCAATAACCATATGTAATGAAGAATGGAGTCCTCCTGCTGTTTATTGATGAAATTTACTCAGCAAGCAAGGACAATTAGCTAGAGTTACATTTTATTTCTATAATTGTACCAATGTGTTAATAAATATAGAATTCCTTTGGGTCTAAAATATCACAAATGCAATTAAAATAAAAATGCAAGTAATTTGTAAAAAGAACCTAACGCAGTAAAAGACATTCAAACAAATGCACCATCAATAGGAATTCCCTGATGAAGCTGGGCACTGAACTCATCGAATGTTAGAAAGCTCCTAAAATTATCTTCAGAAGATAAAGAAAACTGTGTTTAAAATTGGAAGATAATATAAAAAATATCTTACCAAATAATCATAACATTTATTTGCTTATTGTGATGGCTATTCTTGGTTGGCTACTAAAGATGGAATTAGCTAAAAAACCAATCTTAGAGATCAAACCTATGATGGGACTGTTTGCTTAATTATGAGCAGGAAAATCTACTTATAATCTGGATCTTTATTAGGAAAACACACCACACCTTGTACCTGGTACATACCTTATACTGAAAGCCTATATAAGCACATGGAAGAAGGAAGTTTTTGCTCTTTTCCTGCTTACTCAAGTCTTGCTAACAAATCTGTTCCTTCACTGTTATTAAAGCCTACTTCTTCAGGATTCCAAAATCTACTGAAGATTAGCTGAGACTTTCAGCCTCTCAGACTTAGAAACTTCTGATTCTTGGTATTTCTGTTTGTAGCCAGTAATTGTTAGATTAGCTGGACAACAGATTGCACATTAAATCCATATGTGTGTGTGTGTGTGTGTGTGTGTTTGTGTATATATATATATATATATATATATATATATATATATATATATTCATTCTAAAAGTTCTGTTACTATAGAGATCCATAATACATTTATTCATTAATTTATTATAAATTTAATTTGTTATTTTTCTGTTTTATTAGTTATTTTAGAATTTTCTACAATGTGTTATAATAATATTCATTCCTTTCCTCAATTCCTTTGAGGTTTTCCTTATCCTTCCCTTCCTGCCTGAGGTAGACTGAATGATAAAGTTCTCCTTTCGTTCATGTGGCATGTTTTCCTGCCAGCCTGGTCCCACAGCCGCATCAGCACCAAATAACACACAGAGACAATGTATTAGATATAAAGCTGTTGGCCTGTTACTAGTGTTTCTTATTGGCTAGCTTTGTCTTAAATATTAACCCATTTCCATTAGTCTAAGTGTGTCCACGTGGTCTTATCTTACCAGAGAGAGTGTCTGGACCTTCTCAAGTCCCTACATCTTGAAACTTCTATTACACCTCCCAGAATCCTCCTTGTCTCCTAGTCCTGACTATCTTGCCTTCCTATTTGCCAACAGTGCTTTATTCATTAACCAATAAGAGAAAAATATTTACAGAATGACATCTGCCATCATACTTGCTCTTTTATTTGAGGCTATTTTGAAGAGTTAGAAGATGTGGACATAATGGAGGAATTATGTCACTAGGGGAGGGCTTTGAGGTTTTAAAATCTTATGGCACTTTGGGTTAGCTCTCTATCTTCCTTCACCTTGTCAATCAAGATGTGAATTTTCATGTGTTCTTGCCAGCATGACTTTCTTTACCATCATAGATTCTAACCTTATGAAACTTTAAGTCTAATTAAAGGATCTGTTTGTTTGTTTATTTCATTTGCTGTGAACCTGGTGTTTTGTTTGAGGGGCAGAAAAGTAACTAAGGCCAGTAAACTTGAGCCCTCGTGCCTTTTCCTTTTTTTATTTAAACAAGTCAATTCCAATTTGTGTTGCTCATATATGTTTGTATGTGTGACTGTCCTTTCATGTATGGATGACTTACCAGGGGCTATAATCTTAAAAGAAAATTGAGTCTACCTTTGTTAGTAGCTATCAAGTACCAATAGATCTTCAGCTAAGAACTAATGTTAATGCCTACCTCTTCCCTCCACATAGTGATTTTTGTCTGGCTTGGACTAGCAGTTATTTTGCATGCAGACACAACCTCTTTGAATTCATATATACAACTGCTCTTCTGTGTCCAAAATATACCATTTCTTTATTTTCATTCACCTTTGGGTCTTACAATTTCTATGACACCTTTTCTTCAATGAATCCCTAAGTCTGATATAAATGTCACATTAAGGACTAATAATTTCACAAATTTTTTTGGGGGGGTTGTTTGTTCTTTTATCTTGACCAGTTATGGATCTCTTTGAGAGTCACTGTCTACTACAAGAAGAAGCTTCTGTGATGAGGGTTGAAAGATTCACTAATTTATGGATGCAATAGCTAGTCATTAGTAGTTGGTTTAATATTGCATTCATGTATCAGAATAGTAACAGTAGATTCTTGCTTGGCCCACCTATAACCTACCTGTCTAACCACATTTTCTTAGCAAAACAATGGTGCCAGGTTTGGGCTTCTCAAACACTGATAGGTTAAAATTTGAATGAAAAAAAAAATAGTAGAAATAGAACTGTGGAGGTGCTGCAAAACATCACACAAAATAGGCTTTAGAGGAAAAAGTTTTAGTATGCTCAACATTAATTGTTTAAGAATAAAAAGAGAGCTGGGCATTGGTAGGGTATGCCTTTAATCCCAACAATCACGAGGCAGAGGCAAGTATATCTCTATGAGCTTGAGGCAAGCCTATTCTCAGCCAGGTTTCAAAGCAATACAGAGAAACTCTGTCTCGACAAAAAAAAAAAAAAGAAAGAAAGAAAGAAAGGAGGAGTCTATTCCTACTCTCTCAGCCTAGATGCCTAGATACATGGGGTAGGGCCTAGGCCCTGCCCCAAATGATGTGACTGACTTTGATGATAACCCATGGAAGGCCTCACTTTCCCTGGGGAGTAGAAGATGGTAGGATTGGGGATTGGTGGGGGGCATCTAAGGAGAAAAGACAGAGGGAACTGGGATTGGTATGTAAAATGTGATTTTTTTAAAAAAAATTAAATTAAAAAAGAATAAGAAATATTAAATAGCATAGGACATCTCTCATCAATCACAGATTTATTATTAATAATACCATGTAAATACATATTTTAGGTATATTGCAAGCATTTTCATATAACATAAACTGGAATTTCTATGCATTGTTCAATATGTGGTTTAACTTTTGAAAGATGTTTCCAAATTAACTTCTACAGTGGCTAAGCCAGTATGTCCTTCCCAACAGAAATGAGTGGACTCTGTCCCACAGTACTCCCAAGAATTAATGTTATTAATATTTTAAGTAATTCACAAGCCAGTGAGTTAGAACCAATTAAGTTACTTCTTTGCTTTCTCTGGCTACTGGCTAGATAAAATTATATGTTAATTAAGTATTCATAATCATTATTTTAAACTTTATTTTTCCTTGAGAAATCCAATTTTTCTCACACTTTTATGTTACTATATAAGCCAGTGGTGACCATAATAAGCAGTCAGAATTTTGTTTCTGTAAGATGCTATTGTCATAGTGACCTACTTTCATCTGTTACTTTTCTTTCTACATTTTGAGACTAAAAATAAGGGTAGGGAGGATTTTAAAATATAAGATGATATTAATGAAAATGTATGGTATAAAAGACTAATTCTTCATACGTAGATTAACATTATGAAGAATATTTTAAATTAGACAATCTTATTCCTAGATCACACTTGAGAATATGAGGGATTTGCCTCATGTAAATTCACAGGTTGTAAAACTACCTTCTTCCTGCAACAAAAACAAACTATAAAAGAGAAAATGATGAGATGAATTTATGGTCAGTTTCCAATAGTTCAAGATATTTTATGAACTGTGAAGCTGATCTCCTCTCCGTTTGAAGGAATTTTTTTATTTTTATTTTAAAAGCAGAGAAGCATAATTTAAAAGAGACTGTAAGGTCATAGGTCATCTGAATTTTCTCATGCTCCACTGAGGTTAGAATAACCTTTAACCTAGCAGGATAAAACTTAGAATTAAAAGTAGTTTATACAAAGGACAAATATTCTCTATAGACCCTGATTTCTTTTCAAAGTTGCTATTAGAATCTTAAAAGAGCATCATTGTTGCCATATACTTTAAAGTTACTAGGAGCAGAGTAGAAAGTTGTTTAAAATTCATATTATTCTTGCATCAGACCATAATTAAATATGACAATTAAACTTCCCCCCTTATGTTCAAAAGTAATTTAAAACCAATATATTTTACACTTAAGAGGAAGTTAAGTAAATGCTGACAACTGTAACCAATTTTAGGTGCCATATCTTTTCTGTATAAAATAAACTATAATCAACCTTCTAAATTTTTCATAGGCTCACATTCTGACATTTTTGTATCATTTTCATTATTGGACAATGACAAAAATTAAGCCAAGTGGTCTCCATTGATAGCTTCTAGTATGATTTCACTGTGTGTAATGGAACTCATGCAATACTAGTTTTATTCAAGGTACACATTTTCATCCACACCATCTAAGAGATGAGGAGGCCCAGAGTTAGAGAAGTAAAGTGAACTGCTAAGAGACTACACAGCAAATAAAACAACCAAAAGGAAATATGTCTTTTTTGCCTCTTAAAATACAACTTAATCTGTATCAATATTTTGAAAAAGAAATATTGTTTCTGAGGTACTTGTTTCACAGATTGCCTTGTTCATTTGCCTTCTCCTGTCCTTTTTCAGTTACATTACAAAAAGCTCTAAATGCAAACCTCTATGGAACTCTTAATAAAACTCTAAGAAACAGACAAGTTAAACCTACTGTACTTAAGAAAACAAAACTCTTTCTATGAAGAGATACAATAGAAATATCTAACTTAATAGTAGATACAAAACCAAATGTTGAGTATTAATAACCATTTAGCATGTTTTAAAGACTGTAATATATTCTGATAAGATGCTAGTACATATTACTGTGGATTATACCAAATATAATTTACAAATAATAATTTGTTTCCATAAAATTATTTTCAGCTCTAACAGAAAATAAAACATGCTGTACTTTGCACACATGGTGATTTTTTTTCATATAGAAAGTTAGTGATAGGTGGGTGACCAGTTATTTTCTTATTGTATTATGATCTGAGCCAATGAGGTAAAAAAAAAAATTGACTGGTATTATAAACGTAGTCATGGAATTTATAAGTCCTAGGGGGAACCAGGGTGCTTACTACCAGTGTTCTGCTAAACAGCTATGTTTAAAAATGTCTTAGAGCTGTTGAAAATACTCCATATACTGATAATAGGTGACTGGTCACTACTCACTCTGAATTAGGACATATGTATTAGATGCTCACATTTGCCCATGCCTCACAGATTGTAACAGCAGAGAAGGCAGAATTGATGTAAATATAGCATACATATATGACATTTAAAAAAACACAATAAACAAACAATTTAAAGCCAGTAAAAGGGGAAGAGTGATGTAATCTGGACATGATGTGAGTAGACAACTTATGAAATTGCAGTAGTTTTAGTTATCTGCACCAGTTCAAGTCATTTAACTTTACATAACAGATGGGAGCTGGGCTTAGAAGGCTCCCACTTAGCTAGGTAGGCACTGGAAGTTAATGACTGTGACAGAAACTATTTCTCAGTGGTATAGCCCCTGGAAAGAGAACCACGCTTCAGAAAACAGTCCTAATCCCATGCCCACATATATGAACCTAATATCAACGACTCATTTAAAAAAAAAAATGCACACAGAAATAAGAGAGTTTTTTGAGAAGCAGAAGAGGTACAGAGGAATGGAGAGAGAAAAATAGAGAGTGATAAGAATAATAATACTTAAAATAAATTATGTATATGTATGTATGTATGAAAGTGTCAAAAAATGAAGGAAATTTTAAAATACAATGTTTTTATTAATTCTTTAGAAACTTATGCATACTTGAATCCAACTCTCACTCTCCCACATCCTATCCTGGCCCCATGTACTTCTGTTTTTTCTTTCCATTCTTTAATAAACAGAGTCTAGTTTTTGCTGCCTATATACATGTGTGTATAGGGACATTCATGAGGACATGATCGGCAGGCCAGTGGCCACACCCTTAAAGAAAACTGGCTTTTCCTTCTCTATTATCAATCAAATATCAATAGTGCCATAGATAGTGGTGGGTTTCATGAGCGCCTTCCTCATGCATGTTGGAACTGCTGAAAGGATTACTGAATTGAGCTTGTCCATGCCTTCTTTAGGCAACTATAGCTGTTGCATTCATCAGTATAACAAGCCTGTCATGTGTAGAAGACCTTTTGCCTGGTTCTCTCCAAACTGTAAGTCAAGTTACTGATAGGTAAATCTTTCTTGTTTGTAATGATATTGCCCTTTCCTTCATGATGACAAGAGTATTTCTGCAAAGTGGGAAATCTTGTTAGTTGAACAAGTAAAGTGTATGAGTTGAACAGTTTGTCTTGATTTTCTTAAGTGAACTATGTTCCATCACTCAGGGTTGTACCAAACTCACTGAAAGCTAGGTTAGATAGGAAGAAGATAGAGAATGGATTTCTGATAGAAATTTTTCTTGTTTAGAATGTCGGAATACTCTGAGTTATAGTGGTTAAAGTCAAGAGCCAAATATGTGTTATGTAGTAGCATGTAGTTCTGGGGTTTAAATTGTCTAAAATTTTACAATTGCCTTTCCTGTTTCTATGGTCCAATACATATTAAGAAGCAACTTAAGGAAGAGTTGGATTACCCGAGCTCACCATTTAAAAAGGATTTAATCATAATTGTAAGGAAGGAATCAAAATCCTGAGGCAGGGCACCTTATGTCATGAAGCAGAATATAAACAAGAAGCAAATTAGAGCTATAAAAATTCAAGATATCCTTTAACCACTTAACCATCTACTTACTTCAGTGAGGATTCTACCATTAAAATTTCTAAAACATCCCAAAACATCTTGACCAACTCAAAAGCTATGATTCAATACATGAGCCCAGCCATAAGTAAAATTCATCGTATGTGAATATTGGATGACTTCTCACTGAGTACAATCTAGAGCACTCATTTCATAATCTCTGAAGCAAGCTTTCTTACACTCAAATTCTGATTTGATCCACTTCTAGTTGGAAGATGTCTGATAATGTACTTAAACATGAATTCAGTTCATATAAAAAAGGGCACAGTTAAATAAATTACCATTCTACACAGGTCATCCTGAGAATTAATTATTTACAGAGTGAAAGCACTTAAAATCATGGTTATTGTCACATTATATTCTATTCATATATTTACATTGACTTCTGTTTGATTTTAGAATATATATATATATATCTCATAAGTTATTTAATATATGTCAACAGTGTGTGAGAAATAAACAGACACATATTAAATAGTATTTGCTTAACTGTTCTTGTAGTTGCTCAGAGAACACAGAAAATCCCTAGTGATGTTGCTATATTCATAATATTATGGTCTGGAACCTGATAGACCAGAACAGTCATCTGTAAGGAACCATTGAATGGGTGATTCATGAGACAATAATATGGAGCAACCTTGAATGGAAAGGGGTGAAGAACAATGTGAACATGTGTTGAAAAAGAAAGGGGACTATTGATGAATTGTGAAGGAGACTTTATATGATGCTCCTATCTCTTTTAAGGGAAAGGTATTTTTGTCACCAAATGTCATATTTGCAGAAAGCCATAGATCTCAAAGCAGAGTTTCCAAGAGGTTTTTCATTTTTCACTGGATTTCCTAATAAATTGAAAAGATCATAGGCTATAGGGAAGAAAGAATAATGGTACATTAGTGATGTGGTTGTTGATATTGACAAAGTTGTACTTCAAAGGAAATTCAGTATAACATGTAACTGAGAACCAGAGACAGATATACAGAAGTGCTAAGGGAATAGAATTTGAAAGAGAAGAGGAGTAAGAGTTAAGTAAAGTCTTTAAAGCCTTTTTATATGATTGGATGTAATTCTGGTAACTTCATTGTTTATAAGAAATACTGATAATTAGAATTATGTTTGTAAATACCTTTTAAAAACTAACAGAACTCTTATTAAAATATTTTGTAAGTAAAATGAAAATTGTCTGTTGCAGGGTCCCAATGGGTGTCTCTTGGGGATGGGGGGAAACCAACAAGACAAACATCAGGAACAAGTTGAACCAGTAAGTTTAGTTTATTCTAGGAAGGGGTAAGCCTTATATGTTCCTCAACCCTGCCCTAGAGGAAGAGATCCACTGAGCTGGCATCTGCTAAGGTGATATGCTCACTGTCCATAAGTACACATCATCTCTTGTCAGACTGTTGTCAAAGCTGTGGCAGACCTAAGCTGGCTGTCAGGAAATATCTATTGCACATGCTCTTACTATCTGTCTAGGCTGGCTTTCAGGCCCATTGAGGCTTAGTTATCCCACAATTATCAACTTATAGTATAGCCAAAGCATGAAAATAGAATGCAGGACAACAGTTTATGGTTCAGGTTATGGCAGGTTACTGTTGTTCAAATTTCTGGAGTTAGTGTCTCTCCTCAGATTATCCCAACTACTCATAAAACAGACACCATTCCAAGGCTTTCATCTTCATAAAACAATGGAAAAGCTAGAAGAATTTCTTACTTTTAGTTCCCTGTTAAACACAAATAAAACTTCCCAGTGCCCACTAGAAGAGCTCATCTAATGGCTGATGGTTAAGTTGTTTCCCTTAATTGTGAATCACTGGCAAAGGCAGTGAAACTATTATGTTACTAAGAGGGACTTACTGCTTCTTGGAGCCTCTATGAGCAGAAAGTAACATTTGTGGATGGGTGGAGGTTCTGATGAAATATATTAAAAAGTTGGCTTTTGGAAGACAACATTTATGATGGCCACAATCTTTTTCACTGATGATACGGAACATTAGAAAGTGTAACTAATGTTGGTAGTTCAGATGAGGCTATAGTTGTGACAATATATGAAATTGTTTGCAATTTATACTTCTTGTTCCATAAAAGAGAAAAAAAAATACCATTGCTTCACATTTTTTGACCAACTTGAAACTTAAAAACTGTTTTATATAACATATTTTTTTTTAAAAGAAAACTACATTGTCTTCTCACTCCAAGGAGGTTTTTGCTTTGTTTTGTGTTTTTAAGATTGTTCACACCAGTGTGAGAGACAGGGAATGGAAGAACACACTTAGGCTTCTTGTCTAAGCTCAAATCTAGTGCTTTGGGGTTTTTGTTTTATGACTTTGGGATATTTGTTCACAATGCCAGTTGAATAACATATGCAAAGTAAATGCTCAAAGTAATAGAATGTTATTAGCTGGAAAGCAAACTGTGCCAGGAAGGAAGGCAGCAGAAGGACCTGCTCCTGTTGTGAGTAGTATCACCCGTTTGATCCAGTGATTTCTTCTCTAAATTTGAATAAGAATGTTTTTATTTCAAATATCTTTAATTATGCATTTGTAGAGGTGCTGTTTCTGTCTCAGAAAAGGTAAAGTAAAGAAACCACTAAGATGGCTGCCCCATTGCTGGGGAGGGTATTATGAATAACAAAGAGAGAAGATCCAGAAGCATCTGGAAAACACCAGAGAAGAGAGAAAAGAAAGCAGACTGGGTATATAGCCAGGACATATAGTCAGGACTTCTGTGAGAGTGGCTACAGAGTGGGAGAGAATAGTGGAAGGAGTGTGACAGTGGGGTTAGTGAGGTAGCAAAAAGTAGTTAGAGTGCAGCTGAGGGCATCTTGTCCTGATACAGAGAAACAAATGCATATCTTCTAGGAGGGAAGCCTGGGGAGGTGCTGGGGGCCAGTAAGCTTTGAAATCTACAACAAATACTTGTGAATAGGTACTTAGAGCCTGGAGGCTAGCATGGACTTTGATATGCAACCACATATGCATGTCAATTGAGAAAATGTGTGGATTCATGTTTTTTAGAAGTGATTTTCCCCACAAAATGATCCATTGAAATTCATTCTTAATACATGATAGTTTTTAGCAGGAGGTTCAGTTGGGGAAAAATCAGTGCAGAGTAAGATCAAATGCATATTTATAAAGTATTTCTGAACACTGATTCCTGGGAGATGTCGTGTGCTGTGATTTCCCCACAGTTTTACAGGCCATCTTTAACCATTGTGCTTGCAGTTATGTGTAAGCTTTTATTTTTCAATTGGAAATTCACCTTTTAATATTTACATAATGGCCAATGCGGTTGCCAATCTGTATTTAATTATATTTTAATTGTCATTTTTTACATGTAGTTTAGTTGTACCCCAAAAATGCACTTAAACCTGAACTGTATAGTTCTGTTACCTTATATTTGGCTGTAGATATCTATGTCCTTTATGCCAGGGTCCAGAGAAATGACTCCTTTTCGGCAATAGAAAACCATTTTTACAAATTCCTGAGGAACACTGGTTCTTATCTAGCCACTAGAAATTCTTCTATATCCAGTTAGAGCTCATTTCTAGATATATAAACTACCTTTAATATCTTAATGCATATGCTAGGCTTTTTGATGAAGATAGCAAGTCTTCCAGGCTCTATAAAGAAATGGATGCACAGTTTGTGTTCTGGCACTTGTTGTAAATACAGGGTAGATAGGCTTTGTGGTTTCAAATGAGTTGTCAGTGTTAGACTTGCCTTAAGAGTCAGAGAAAACAGAAGGGATTGACCTATAAACTGTGAAGTATTTTAAGAGGGCTCATTTGGTTTATTTGTGAATAAGATTTTATCTCTGGTAAAAACCCATGCCTGAGGCTAGATAACAATATGCTGCTTAAAGAGTTCTGTGGAGACCTACATGTGTTCAGATAATGACTTAAGTTTCTCACCCCTCCAGATTCAAATGTTCCATGGCTTTATGGAAACGCAGTGGCAGTTTGCCAAGTTTTCACTTTGGTAAATGCTTTTTGTTATAGGAAATTTGCAAAATGGCTATAAATTACAACTACCTTCATGACAGGGAAAAGAAAGAAAAGAAGTCAGAGGCAGAAAATACTTTTCAAAGTAAATAAAGACAGAAGTAAAATGCAAGCAATAATTTTATTGTTACATCAATAGAGTGTTTTACCATTATGCTGGATAAATATGTCTATTTGCTAATCCCCATGGCACTGTCAGAGCTTGTCTCTCATGCACCATTTTCCCACATCTTTCTCTGAAAAGTTTCTTTCATATATACCTGTTAGCATCCAGGACCTAGTAGAGTATGTTGCTCCTGTGTGCAGAGTAGGCAGTACCCTGGCTCTGTATGCAGGTGCAAAATGTCCTTTTAGGAGATAAGTTCCACCCATTCCTGCTTTCCTTTCCTGTTCCTCTGAAGAGGCAGGAAGGTCTTTGCCTATCTCTCCTCCTCCTCCTTCTCCTTCCTCCTTCTCATCTTCTCTCTCTCTCTCTCTCTCTCTCTCTCTCTCTCTCTCTCCCTCTCCCTCTCTCTCTTTCTCTCTCTCTCTCCCATCTTTCCCTTCCATTTCCCACCCCCTTTCCTTCATCCTATAAAACTCCCCATATAAGATCAGTTTGCATATCATGGTTTTTCCTCACCTGCTGTAGGGCTTCCCACCAACATCTCATGCCATATCATAACAATACCTTGTTTCTAAAAGTTATCATATAGAGTAATATATAAAATATTTTAAACAATTAATTTATTTACAGTGAGACATAGTCATGCTAAGTAGCTTTGGTTGTCCTCAAATTCAATGTCAAATCAGTCTGTTAAACTTGGCATAATTCTCTTGCCTCTGCCTCTGATATGCTCAGGTTTCAGATAGGTGTACTTTACATTGACCACCTATGAGGCAAAAGGAATATGTTTTAACACATTGGCATCACTATCATGAACAGATGATCCCCTTCCAAATTTTGTATTCATGATAAAACTGATGTCATCTGTCACCTACAAGGTAGGTAAGAATAAATTACTGTTTACATCACTAAATCTATGGAGAAGTACATTTGCCAGAAATTGTCTGG
Organism: Phodopus roborovskii; assembly: GCF_943737965.1. Lineage (NCBI taxonomy): Eukaryota > Metazoa > Chordata > Mammalia > Rodentia > Cricetidae > Phodopus > Phodopus roborovskii. The sequence continues at coordinate 28,099,189 of NW_026125391.1, read as the reverse complement.
GAAAAAGGAAAGTATACTGCTGTCTGTGCTCACTGTGATTATGGACAGGAACCTGTGTAACTGCAACTAATGAGGACAATAGAAAAAGTATCAGGGTATCATCATATTGGCATATATGAGTCTCAAAAAGAAGAGGGAGGGCTATGGCTTAAAATGTGTCAGAAGACAAAGGACAGGAAATGATGTTACCACTCTACTTAGTGACCTAAACTTGGAATAATGGAGCCTAAAAATAATGGACTAAAGTTCCATTGAATATCCACGTTCATTTAGAGCACCAAACAATTGATATTTTGAGGCTTAAGCAATGCCATATGAGCAAAGTTCCCATGAGAACAAGCTGGAGAGTCACAATCACAAGGCTGTAAATGAAGTTGAAATTGGTTCAAATAATAAAACCCAGAACCATATATAGAGTAAAATGCTGAGTGATCAAAGAGAAGATAGTTAGCTAGTGGCAAGCTCCATTCTCTGATCTTCAGACAAGCTTAATTTGTACAAGCAAGATATCATCATACAAAGCATGTTCACATGAGGTTATGCTGTAAACAGTAACAAGGACAACCCTTGTTTGGAATCATCATTTGAATAATACTAAGAAGATGGGTAATTGCAAGTATACCTATGACTATTCACTACATCTGGGAGTGGCATGAAAGAAGATTTCAATAAGAAATCCAACTTTAGGAGAACCAGAATTCACCAGACTCTTCTGTTGTTTTCTCATATCCTCTTGCTCTCATAATTCTTCTCACATAGCTGCATTCTTGGAACATGTTATGACAAATAGGAGAGATCTTTTTAGTACACATGTAAGAAACAATGTACACTTTTCTTTAATAACTCAGTGATTAACACATAATTAACTACAGCCAGTTTTCATTATCTGTGCTATTCCTTTTTCTAAAGTCTCTACATATTTTGATTTTGTAAATCTGGAATTAATACTCCAAGGAAAATTTCAAGGCTAAGTTTCTGCTAGCTTCCAATCACAGTGCCTACTTCTAATGAAAAATACATATCTAATGTTATCTAAAATGTATTGTTAATTTATTACCACAACTAGTGTCAATCTAACTAATGTTTAAATGAGACTTATTTGACACTTGCATTTTCTCTGTCAAACACACCATGATATCCTTCTACAGAGGAACACTATGCTATGCTTAGGATATTTAAGGAGCATTTTAAACAGAAAAACAATCGTGAAAAAGTATAAAAATAGGAAGTCTATGGAACCACACTGCATGTTTGTTGTATGATGGCTGCATCAGGAAAGCAGACAGGCACTCTACTTAGAATCAGGATTTTTTTTTTTTAATCAGTACTCTGTGCATGTCCACAGATGAGCACAGGGCTACTTCAAGCTATTGATTTCAGAGTCACACGTAAATTTCCATTATGAGGTAGATTCACAAATATGAAATCAGTAAATAGACTGACTGACTAGTAGTGACTCATATATTCATTCATTCATCTTGTCTTCTCATTGGTTGCTATTGTATTTGCTTCTCTTAAGATAGTGTACTAACTCCTAGTAAGAAGGATGGTGGTGAGTGACACCATGTCAGATAGGTAAAAAGATGATCTCAGTTTTTATCCAAATCACTGAAATCATCCCATAAGTAGCTAGCAATGTAAGAAGGAATAGAATATGTTATACATAGTGAATGACAATAAACTATGATGGTTAAAATACAAACTTCAGGATTAGAAATCTTGGTTGATCCTAGAGATCATCTATTTACCAGCTTAGTAATCCTACACAAGCTATTTAACCTCCAAGATCTTTAGTTCTTTTATCTACACAGTGGGATAAAACTAATAAACTTGTAGTGCTGTTGTAGAGGTGTTCTAGTTTGATTTGATAAGCACCATGTCCAACAGCAACTTTGGAAGGTACAGCATGTGGGAAGCCAAGGCTGGAATTCAAGCAAGCAGGGCAGAAACCTGCTGGTAAGAAATAAAACAGCTACTTGTGACTTCCTCACTTTTCCCTCACTTTGCTTCTTTATACAATCCAGGACCACTTGCCCAGAAATGGCATTACCTACAGTGGGCTGTTCTGTTCCTCATCAAGCATTAATCAAGAAAATGCCTTATAGGCTTGCCTAAAGAGCATTCTGATGCAGGAATTTTCTCAAAAGAGGATTCCTCTTGCAAGACAACCCCAGCTAATACCAAGCTGATGAAAAACAAACACAGGAAGTGATCAATTAACAAACATTATAGCTTGGTTCTACCACAGGGAATAACTGTAACATACCTACTATTCTACTATTTCTAAGAATTATCACTTAAATGCCAACATTCCAGAGATTGTTTTTGGCAGAAAGTAAATCACATTTCTTCCAGAGCCATTCCTGAGAAGGTGAAAAAGGGTGCAGTTCCTAAAGTAGCATTTTGGTAGAGTCATATATACAATACAGTGTTTACAGGGGATGATCATAGTGGGCATACAGACAGAGCATGTGACAAGGTAGCTTTTGTCAGCTTCCCTTTCCATTTGTCTGTAGCCAAAATATCATGATCAATCCTGACTTCCTCAGGGCTATTTCATGGAATTCTCTAGATGATACCATTATCTGCAAGTTAATACTCACAGCAATCTACATGCTTTGTGCTATTTGATTTACAGGTCCAGAATCAGGAGTGTTCCAGTACCTGATTTTATCTGAACAGAAGATGTTCTTAGTTCTTTAAATGAACGGACAGATTTTTTAGGAGTTGACATCTCAAGCCACTTAGGTCTGTCCTTCCTTTAGAATTTAGTATGCCAGGCAAAGGAAAAAAAGAAAAGTGATTCTACTTAGGGTATTTCTCAAAAGAATGACCACTGCTTCACCAAACTTAAAAGTAAAAATGCTGAAATTCATTGGTGATGACAAGGGAAAATAATGCTAAGTCCTGATTGCAGAGAAGACTTCTAAATGGGAACAAAAAATAAAAAATAAATTAACACTGAAGAAGACTTGAAAATTAACCATTATTAATATTCTTTACAATTTTTCAACTTTTTTAAACCTTATGATTGTAAGACCCTCAGAATGAGGAGTCTCCCCATTTCAGTAAGTACCCTCAAGAACTCAATGTCCAGTCCAGTTGATGCAACATGCAAGAGGCTTTAATGAAGGGGAAACGTTTGCACAAATGGGCCCTCTCAGAATGCAGGCAAGAGAGAGACCCCATTCTCCAGGCACAGGTATTTTTAAAGGAAAAACCACCAGCTTAGGGAGGGGCTATGAACCTCTGTCCATTGAGTAAGTGCCCAGAGTCATGGGTTCTAGCATGCTCTTTATCTTTTTGAGGCCGGATGGTCTCACTGTTCAGGTCAGCAGACCTCAGGGTGTGCTAATCAATCTTGCCTAAGCAAATGGGTCTTGCAGCTATCTCTTTTTTTTCTTAAGGACCCTATTTATCATCTGCTGACACACTGACCAGAGGGGCAGTTTGAATTCTTGGTATCCTGCTATCTTAGGGCCTTGTAAGGGAAAGTTGCAGGTGGTTAGCAAATTCCAGGGAACTGAGTCATAGTGGCCTGGGTTAGCTTTCCAGGTCAGTTTGCCCTGCATTCCAATTGGGGAGTTTCCTTAATTGGACTTTACTTTTTAACTTTCAATGATATTATAATTTATAATGTAATTACTAAATTTTGCCTTTCCTTTCCTCCCTCCAAATTCTCTTATATACACAATCCATGCTATCTTTGAAATTCATGGGCTCTTTTTTTGATTGTTATCACATGCGTGCACACACACACACACACACACACACACGTAAAATAACTTCAGTCAAAATAATGTTTCTTATATGTATGTTTCTTATTAAATGCATGCCTATAATACACACCTATTTTTTTAAAGGCAGTAAGTAGGAGAGTATTTGCAAAGTGCATCTACTATATTTTGTAAGTAGAATATAAAATGATTCATTTTCAGTGATTAAAAGATACCTCAAGGAGAATGGAATGCAGTAGACTTCCTCACATAAGTACATATTTGAACCACCAGTTAACGTCTAACAATGTCTTCCTTAAGTTATTCATCAATAAAATAAAATTCAATAAATAAAATTAAAGCCACAGCTAAGTTGCTGTCTGTATCCATTAGGATGATGTTAGAAATAGACAGTACAGCATATGAACTACAGGAAAATGCAGTTTATATTCACAAATGTACCTATCCAGAATATTATGAGGCTTTATCCATGGAAGTCTCAAACTGGTTTTGATGGATCATTCCATGCATCAACTGGGTTGAAATGTGGACTTCCCAGGTATCTTATTCTACAAATCCTGAGTTTGTCTCCTACTAGACTTTGAACATCCTAAATGAGGGGACTGATCTGAGTTGAGATCATTATCCAGCCCATTAGAAGCATAAATAAAATAAAAATCTCTGAAAGGGATGATTCCCTCACTCCCCTTCCAATGTCTTTAAGGCAGGAAACTATCATTCTCTTGTCCCAAAGCTCAACTGAACTCACTCTAAGATCATGTTATCTGCTCTTCTGGGACTCAGTTCTTTGGAATCAATATCAATAATTTCATTAAGTCTTGATTTACTTTAATTTTTATGACAAAATACTACTAACCAATTCACACTCAACAAAAATGTATTTCTTTTAGCTCTTAATGGCTAAAATCTATGATCCAGTCTTGGCGGACTTGCTGTTTGGCAAGTACATACTGAGAAGGTGCCTTGTAGCTGTGATTTACAAGGTACAATACACCAAGCTTACAGAAGAAGTTTACTTCAGAAATGGAAGGACCAAGGCCTCTTTTGGGGCTAATTATTCCTTCATGACTGTAGAGAGTTGCGAAGTGCCACGCCTTAAAGATGGTGCTGGCTTCTGCCTTCTACCTTCCCAATGGTGAGCCCTCTCTGTCATAAACAACTCCTTATTTGGCTAAGCCTGTTCAGCTTGCTTGCTTCCATATAAGAGCAGCCTATCTGCAGGGTCCACGTGGCTCACTAGGGTTGGTTAGCACAAGGGGATTTAAGCCTGTGTGGGCATTTCCCCGGGGTTAGAAGAAGAAGCTTGTTCAAGGATCCTGATTAAACTGTTAGAAGAAGGTCTCCCCTGAGTTGCATCTTCCTTGCTGGTCGAGGTTGGGCGTGACAACTAGTGGCCCCTACAGGGACTGAGATCAGAACTTCTTGCAGTCAGGGCAGAGCTGGTAAGTTCCCATGGTAAGGTGGGACAATAAAGACCATGGAAATAAGCAGCAATAAGGTTCTCTAGGAAGAGTGGGACAATAAGGACTGCCGGGATAAGCGGCAATAAAGTCTCAGGCATTGAGTGAGAGGTTATGAACTGAAAGTAAAATCTTTTAAAATGGGGACATCTCAGTCTCATCCAATTTTTCTGGCTCTTCAGGAGTTACTTTTGTCAAAGAAACTTAAAATAAAGAAAAGCACATTAGAAAGGTTCCTGGGCGGATGCGATGCCATTGTACCTTGGTTTGCAGTTTCGGGAAACCTTATGGTAGCGTGCTGGGACAAGTTAGGCAGGGATCTTGACTTTGCTTGGGAACAAGGGACTCTAAAGCCCGGAGTCAGACCCATTTGGAAGTTAGTGCATAGCTGCATTGAGGACCAGAAATGCTGTAGAGAGGCAGTGGAAAAGGGGCAAGCTGTGCTAGAAATGCTACAAGAAGAAAGATCAGAAGAGGTTAAGAGCACAGTGGAGTCTGATATGGACGAAACAGACTCTGAGGAAGAATTGTAGGCCCTCATAGAAAAGTTTCAGAAACAATCCCTTAAAGAATGGTGAGGGGAAGAAAAGGAGAAATGGCGATGTAAGGAGGAGGAGGATCCCCTCCCCCCAGAATAAAGCCCTCTGTGCCTCCTTATCAGAATTAGAAAGGGCGGGGCTGAGGGACAAGGTGTTCCTTTTGCCCTGAGGTCTGGAGAGCCCTGCAAACTGACTTTCATCTAGCCTTTCCAGTTTTCCAGGATGCCCAAGGCAATAGATATGAGGAGTCTTTAGACTTCAAGGTCATCAAGGCTTCGTCTGAGTCTGTGAGAACATATGGGATTCCAGCTTCTTTTAATATAGCCCAAGTTGAAGCCCTGAATAGACACTGCATGACTCCTAGTTATAGCCCCTAAAAAGGTTCAAAAGGATAAGATTGTTAATTATTTAGGAACCAAAGTGTATGAAAGACAAATTGTTCCTCAAAAGATTGAGTTGAGAAAGGATAATTTGAAAACAAATGATTTTCAGAAGTTATTAGATGTTAATTGGATTAGGAGTTATTTAAAGTTGCCAAATTATGAATTAAAGCCATTATATATTAGTAGGGGATCCAGCTCTTGATTCTCCTAGGCAATTGACTGTTGAAGTGAGAGAAGCCTTACGTAAGTTGAGGAAAGACTACAAAATACATTTGTATCTAGATGAAAGGAAGGTCAAGCTATCACGTTATGCATTCTCCCTACCTATAATCAGCCTACAAGATTGTAATGGCAGGAAGAACCATTGCTTTGCATTTATCCCAAAATCTCCCCAGCAAAAGCAATAGAACATTATCCCATAGCAGTCGCTATTTTGGATCATAGTGGAATTCAACAAAGCATTCAATTTTTTGGAGTGCCCCCGGCGCTACTTGTGGTGCCTTACTCCAGTCATCAGGTTAAGATCTTGTGTGGCACTATCGATAACTGGGCCATATTGCAATGTGGGTTTGATGGAATGATAGATAGTCATTATCCAAAGCATCCTTTAATGTCATTTTTTAAGGAACATCCTGTGATTTTTCCCAAAGTAACTTCCTCAGTCCCACTTAGTGGGGCACCAAATGTTTTTACTGATGGTTCAAAAACTGGTTGTGGGGCATATATGATTGCAAATAAGCCTCCTGTGCTGTGTCAACTTCAGCCAGGATCCCCTCAAATTGTGGAATTGAAAATTGTAGTCGAAGTATTCAAAATTTGCCCATTTGCATTTAATTTGATCTCAGATTCAGCATATGTGGTGAATGTAGTAAAAATTTTGGAATTAGAAGGCCCTATTAAAATTAGTAGTGTTGTTTGTTCATTCTTATAAGAGTTACAAAGATTAATTTGGTTGAGAAAGGAATGCTTTTATATTCAACATATTAGAGCTCATACGGGTTTGCCTGGGCCCTTAAGTGAAAGAAATGACATTGTTGATCAATGGACAAGAGTGGAATGTATTTTTTACAGCTCATCTTTAGATCAGGCTAGGCAATTCCATCAGCAATTTCATGTGAATGCAAGGACTCTTCAACAGAAATTCCATTTGTCCAGAGCAGATGTTTGACAGGTAGTTTTGAACTGTCCACAGTGTATAATATACCAACACCCACTTGGTGTGGGGGTAAATCCTAGGGGGTTAATGCCCCTAAAGATATGGCAGATGGATGTCACGCATATTTCAGAATTCGAAGCTTTGAAATATGTACATGTGTCTGTGGATACTTGTTCAGGTGTGGTACATGCTATGCCTTTAAGCAGAGAAAAAGCCTGCAATGTCATTGGACACTGCCTGGAAGCCTGGGCGGCTTGGGGAAAACCTCAACAGCTAAAAACTGTTAATGGGCCAGCCTATATGACTCAGAGATTTACTTCCTTTTGCAAACAAATGGAAGTTCAGCTTGTCCATGGATTACCCTACAATCCTCAAGGACAAGCGATTGTAGAGGGAGCTCATCGCACCCTAAAAGAATGCTTAATAAAACAAAAAGGGGGAGTAGTCCAAGGCCGAACTCCCAAGGAAAGAATATCTTTAGCTCTTTTTACCCTCAATTTTTAAATTTTGGATGTTGATGGCCTTTCCGCCGCTGATCGTCATCAGTGGCAAGGAGGGAGCCTAAAAGGCTATGTGAAATGGAAAGATGTGATCACCGGGTTATGGCATGGTCCTGATCTGGTGTTGGCATGGGTGAGAGAGTCTGTTTGTGTTTTCCCCCAGGATCGCCAAGAACCGTTGTGGGTCCCAGAGAGGTTTGTAAGAAAGTGCAACAAACATGAAGAGCCTGCTGTTGCTGTTGATCATCAGCCTGATTTGGCCATCAGTGCAGATGGAGCCATGATGGGGGATCCTGTAGGTGTTCCCAAGACCCATGCCGATACGCTATGATGCAAAAAATGTTTCCCTGATTTTTTAGTACTAATAAGAGCTTAGATTTACCTTATTTGCCTTATGATAGTGAGATTGCTAGTATAAATGAAAATAGGAGTTTTGTTTTAACAAGAAGCCTATGCTTTTATATGATATTAGTGATAATATTATGTTATTTAATCAATCTGCAGCTTGGTTTGATGTGCCCACCACGGGAGGCCCCATTAGGGAGGTCAACGCCTCCTGGGTAAGTAGATGGTGGTCTGCTAAGAGTGAGTTTGACAAGCCAGCACCCCATCAGCCTAAGTGGGCCCCTCATTGTTTGAGTAAACGAGGAGGTGGTTTCCTTCCCTGGACGGGATGTCAATCAAAAGAGGTTGTTTGGGCGAGCAAGGGATATTTTACCAGGAATTAGTACCAGCTTCAATAAAACCTTTGCTGGGAGAAACTTTACTGATAGGATCTGCAGCAGGTGGATATTTCCAACCCTTTTGATCTCTGGCTCTTGTGCGGCATAATGGCAGCTGCACAGATTTGTCCCCTTTCCTTATGATAAGGGGCAGAGTTCATGGGGTGGCCGAATTTGCTTGGTTACCTCTGAGTGTTTTGGTGAATGGTTCAATCCTAATCCTCCTCAACCTAGCGTCCAAGTAAGCACCAATCCTTCCTCTAGAGGGGTAGGGCCATTTAATATTTATGCTACCTTTTCTTCTACCCCAGTATGTGTGTGGCCACCTTTTGTGTTTATTGTAAGTAATAGTAGTATATTGGATAGTGAAAAGTTAGTCTGTGATAATATGACCTGCTTTTTTGCCCAATGCTGGGATGCTGTGAATTTTCCCCTTGCTGTGGTTGCATGCCTAGATGAATTCCCGTGCCTGTTGATGCCCCGAGTGCTATGAAGGTGTTTAGACGACAGAGAGATTTTGGCATTATAGCAGCCATAGTTGCAGCTATCTCTTTTGCAGTTGTGGATTTAGTCACGGCTGCCATGGCCATGAGCACATCAGTATAGACAGCCTCTAAGTTAAATGAATTCAAGAATGTGGCTACTGCCTTGGATGCTCAGTCCAAAATTGGTGCTCAGTTAAAAGGAGGTCTTATGATAGTGAACCAAATAATTGATCTGTTGCAGGGCAAATAGATACCTTGTGGCAGCCAGCCCAATTGGGATGTGAAATGAGTTATCCAGGCTTGTGTGTTACCAGCTCTCAGTATGAGAATTTTACATGTGCTGCTAATTTGTCACAACAATTGTTTAACCATCTCTTAGGAAATTGGTCTGCTGACTTCGATGACTTAATGGTATAGCTGTGAGTGACCATCGTCGCTGTGAACTCGACAAGTGTGGAAGCGGGATTGGCTGCCAGATTGTCATCATGGCTTGCTGTTGTCATGGATCATCTGAAAGAGTGGGCGGGAATGGGAGCCATGGCTATCTTCTTGCTGCTTATCTCCTTCATGGGCCTGTGGTGCCTTTGCAGGCTGAGGCTTGCTCAGAGGTGGCATGCAGCTATGGTTGTACAGGCACTTACAGCCATTGAGGCAGGGCAGTCCCACCAGGCATGGCTTGCAGTCATGAATAAGAATTGATCCTTCACGCTCAGGTTGTATGGCTTAGCACTGCACTCCAAGTTGGCTCTGGAAGTGAGCAACTCCAAGAAGGGCAAATCTGGTTGCATGTGGGTTGGTGTCCGAGGCCCCACCTCCAGGAAAAAGATACGGGACGGGTGTGGCACTGACTTGGCTGACTACCAGGATTCAGGGTCATTACAATGTCCACTACATTACTGGAGATCAGACCACTACTCTTGCCTGTTGCATTAATAAAACAAAAAGGGGAACTGTACAGAGCTGTGAAGTGCCGCGCCTTAAAGATGGTGCTGGCTTCCGCCTTCCAACTTCCCGATGGTGAGCTATCTCTGTCGTAAATAAGTCCTTATTTGGCTAAGCCTGTTCAGCTTGCTTGCTTGCTTCCATATAAGAGCAGCCTATCTGCAGGGTCCACGTGGCTCACTAGGGTTGGTCAGCGCAAGGGGATTTAAGCCTGTGCGGGCGTTTCCCTGGGGGGGTTAGAAAAGAAGCTTGTTCAAGGATCCTGATTAAACTTTTAGAAGAAGATCTCCCCTGAGTTGTGTCTTCCTTGCTGGTCGAGGTTGGGCGCGACCCATGACCTGATTCCCTTTTCAAAGTCCCCCTCCATCACCCAAATCCCAGTATGTGGACTATGAAGGATAGGGCACTAAAGACCATAATGGCCATATCAATTTTTCTTCCTAGCCTCCAGCTTTTCAGCCTCACAGCATTAGAATATCAAAATGTCTGGATTTTATTATAATAAAAAGAGGGGAGAGATGAGAGCAGAAAACAGCAGTGAGGGAGTGTGAGTGGGAGAGTTAATGGAGTAAGGTTATATAATATTACTTCTTTTTCTTTGGAAAAACCAGGCTAACACACTATCAAACTCCAATGAGTTATTGACATAAAAATTCACAAAGAAATTGGAGATTATTCATGAAGTACAATGTTAAATGGCAATAAAGTAGAATAAATACTGATGTCAGCCTAATATAATTTCAAATACCAAATTAAAGAAACATAAAATAATATATGCTGTGCGATCCTGACCATGTGATGGAGTGAGACGAAAAGACAAATTAAAAAAAAAAAAAAAAAAGAAAAGAAAGAAAGAAAGAAGAGGGAAAAAAGAAAAAAGAAAAAAGAAACAAATCTAGAGGAAAAAATCAGTAAAGAGATTATTTCATTTAAGGTAAAATTGGAAGTAATATGCATGATTGGTGTACAGTTAATCTGATACTTAGTTTGGGATAATGTCAATAGACATGTATGCAAAGGCATTCAGGAAAGAAACTCTGACATGAACACTCATTGATATGATTATGGATTTGACAGGAGAACAGCATGAGACTCTAGAGGAGTTCAGAGAAGAGAAATAAGACTGAACATGGCCAGCATTAGGGAAGTGGGGGTGTGGGAGAGAATAGTAGAGATAGCAAGAGATAGATAACAATGGCTAGGAGGGAGAGTAATAGCAAGGGATATATAGAGAGAAAACAGTGAGACTATGAGAATAGGAGTGGCAGGCAGGGGAAAGCCTTGCTGTTATAAAGAGAACAAAGGAGTGTCTGGGAGTTAGGGAGCCCAGGGAAGTGACTTTGCTAGCATGGACTTTGAAATGTATAACAGGTACTGAGGGAGCCAGAAAGTCAGCATGTGCTTTGATATACAACTACAGGTAGCCATTTTTTCCATCTGCCAAAGGTAAAGGAAATGAATCATTTTGGCAGAGGGGAGTGGGTTTCACATGTTCATGAAGAATGCTAGCTTTTTATCTAACTTCCAGAAACCCTCTCACAGTGCTGGTTGATATCATTTCTGGAGTTTCTGGAAACTTGGAGTTTCCTTTAGACCTAGTTAAAGGAATAATGGGCCTTCAATCATGTCTTCACTTTCAAGGTCCACTCCTGAAATAAATAGTTTTTCTACGAATTGGCCCCATATTTTGCTTCTCAATTGTCTCACAAGAGATCTGGTCAGCAAATCAGACTGAATGACATGTGGTGAGATATTGTTTATGATTTACTAAAGCCACTGGAGATCAAAATAGCAAAGTAGCCATACCAGTTAGCCATAGAAGCAAGGCACACACTTTAGACCCAGAACTCAGGATTAAGAGGTAGAGAGATTAGGATTAAGAAGTAGTTGATCTCTGTTAGCTCAAGGCAACACTGACAGTACAAAATTGATCCAGGCCTAAAAGGAACATCTCTCTCACAAAGGTGATCTCAGCACTTGGGATCACACAGCTTTAATCTCAGAACTAGGGAGATGGAGACAGGATATGATAGCTCTTGTCCATGAGGATTTGTGGAGACAGGATTACCATTTCAAGTGGGTGGAGGTGAAATCTCCTGGTTTGGCTGCTTTGCTTCTCTGATCTCTAGCTATTTCTTGTGCTACATTGATGCCCTCAAAATGAGGTTCTACTTAAGACTTTCCCTTTGTAAGCTTGTAATCTATTACAGATATCTGTAGTAGAAGTAGAAGGGTAACACAGGGAGACTGGGTCAAATGGTCTGAGAAAATTTAAGAGAATGGGCTGTCCTTCATGTTCTGTGGATCTGCAGTCTTGCCTTGTATTTAGTGAGATTCCACAGGACACAACAGGAAATGTAAGCTCTCCATCAGCTAAGCCTATAGGATGAAGAAAATACAGGAAAAAGGAATTAGGTTTTTCCCCTGCTGGCCTGGACCCACAGCGGTGGCAGCCCCAAATAACACACAGAGACTCTGTATTAGATATAATTCTGTTGGTCAGTTACTTGTTTCTTATCGGCTAGCTCTGTCTTAAGGATTAACCCATTTCTATTAATCTAAGTATTTCCACGTGGTCTCATCTTACCAGAGAGTGGGGCCAATGCCCGCTCACCCCATTCTCTCCTTGTTGACTCCTGCTTACTCCTTCTTCTCTCCTCCTTGTCTCCTAGTCCTGCCTATCGTGCTTTCTTATTGACCAACAGTGCTTTATTCATTAACAAATATGAGAAACATATTTACAGAATGACATCTCCCATCATCTCCTCTTTTCTGTCTAAAACAGAGGAAGGGTTTTAACCTTAGCATAGCAAAATATATCACACAACAATTATCAAATAAGAATCACAGTAAACAATATTTAGTTCATTAACATTTAGCAAGATTTAAGAAAATATTCCATCATCTATCCAATTTTTGTGAGTCTAAAGTCCTATATGTACCTTATCTTTAATCCTAACTAAGGAAAACTATAACCATAACTATTTGTCTTCAACTCCCTCAAAGACCATAGAAGGATAATATATAAACTTTAGAAATGACAGAGACAACTCACTGCCTGGTCAGTCACCTGAAGTTTTTCTGTAATGTTCCATCTTCAGCCCATAGGCCTTAGTGTGCCTGGTAGACTCTTCAGCAAAGCAGGAAAGTTTAAACTGTCTGTCTGTGTTGGCAGTTTGTCAGTCACATTTCTCTGTGTCCTGCAGACTGTCTGGCAGACACTTCCATGAAGCATTTGAGAAATAGAGGACTGAGTGTGCCATGTGAGAAGGACAGTATCATTTTGGGGTTATAAAGTAAGAATGTATTAAATTAAAAATGAAAGTGTTACAATGGAAATTTTTCAGTTCCCCTAGGTCCCAGAAGAGCTTGAGAACATGAACTCCTGACCAGGAAGGACCCCTGGGGTTAGGCTTGCAAACATTTCCTAGAAACACAGATGTAGGTGCCATATAAGGAGCATGAACCCAGCCAACAAACAGCCTCCTGGGCTCAACCAATCAGGAGCTTGCTAGCCCCTAACCCAAAACCCCCTCCCCTGCTTATGGTTTTTGTCTTTATAAACTCATATAAAATTGGGCTCCAGGCTCTCTCCCTCCTCCTTTGTGTGGTAGAGTTGAGCCCCAGCCGGTTGGAATAAAAAGCCTCTCGCTGTTTTGCACCAAGTGCTGATTTCCGTGATTTGTGGTATGAAGTTGCTTCCCAGGATGGGAGTGGAGGTCTCCCCAGTGTGAGGATCCAACAAAAGTAGCTACCATTACTAGCTGCCTGGTGGTAGTGTTGTGATTGAATGTGTATGCAGATAATGCCACTTCTGTTCTTTTAATTACTTAGAGAGTTAGGGACCCCACCACTGGTAGGGGTTGGTGGAAGAAGAGACAAATGTGAACAATGAGAATAAGAAAATTCCTGATGTACCAAGAATTCTCATTAGGCCGCTATAGAGAAACATAGATGTATGACAATGAATGACACAATTTTGGCATAGTAGGCAGAGATTCTCAGTGTCTGAGCACATTATGCTGAGCTCATCAAGAAAGAGTGAGAAGATAATCTGAAGCTTATTTAAAATTTAGAGGGTTAGATCAAAGCTGCCCCATCTCCGTTAGGGTCCGAGTGAAGCCCCAAGAAAAGACCAATATCCAGGTATGCAATAAAAGAGTGTTTTATAATCCAAATGGCAAATGGTGATCCCCAAAGAAAGTCATAAATTCCTTTTAAACTGAGTTAGAGGAATTCCAGTTAGGAGGGATTAATCTGGGGCTGATTGGTGGGAGCCCCTGGGGGTTAGGGGCTTTCCAGTAACACTGTAAGGAAAGCTAAAAGAGGGCTGTAGGGTGTCTGTTGAACCAGAAAAGGGGCTGTGGGGTGCCTGCTGAGCTAGCAGAAGGCTGTGGAATGTTTGGTGATTGGCTGATTCCAATAGTGGATTCCTGAGAAGTGTTTGCTCAGGTGTCCCATTCCTTGTAGAACAAAAACTCAAGCCTGGTCTGTCAGGGCTATTAGGGGAGCCTGTCTGGTTGGATCCCCCCCCCCCCATATTCCCTACTGACTGCTCTCAAGAATCCATTTGTGTACATGTATGCTTTGCTCAGCTGTAGGCATTTGGGGATTTTCCCCTGATGAGGCTTGATATAGAAGTGAACTTATTTTTCCTCTATATTTGAACTGTATGAGAGAAATTCTGAACTCTGGGTTTTCTTAATCTTTTGGAATGCTGAATACATATCCTGAATACATAGGTCATAAACAGTAGAAACATTTCTTACAACGTTGGAGGCTAGGAAGTGTAACAAAAAGGCACTGGCAAAATTGATGTCTCATAAGAATCATCACTCACTCTTGTAAGACCCTCAGAATGAGAAGTCTCTCCATTTCGGTAGGTACCCCCAAGAATTCAGTGTCCAGTCCAGTTGATGTAACAAGCATGAGTCTTTAATGAACGTGAAATGTTGGCCCAAATGGGCCCCCTCAGCACGAAGGCTAGAGAGAACCATCATTCTCTGAGCAAAACCCACAAGCTTAGGGAGGGGCTGTGACCCTCTGACCATGGAGTAAGTGACCAGAATCATGGGCTCTAGCATGCTCTTTTTAGATGGTCTCACTATTTAGGTCAGCAGACCTCAGGGTGTGCTAATTAATCTTGCCTAAGCAAACGGGTGTTGTAGCTATCTCTTTGTTTCTCTAGGTCCCATTTGGAAATTCTTTGTATCCAGCTATCTTGGGGCCTTATAAGGGAGAGGTTGCAGGTGGTTAGAAAATTCCAGGAACTAAGTCACAGTTGCCTTGGTCAGCTTTCTGGGTCAGACTGCCCTGCATTCCAATTATTTGGGCTCCATTTCATTTCTTTGCTAGTTTAAGTCTTTCACTCTCTGCTTTAGACTTGGCTCTTCATTATAAACTAGTTCCCCGAAGCCACTTTCAGAGGCACATTAATCCTCTCCTGTCCCAAGGACAGCAGAGGAAACCTTGGGTGAATTAAATCCTTAGTATTGTTTACACTCACATGACCATGTCAAGGACTCCAATGCATCAGCACTGTTGTAATGGCATAGTCTTACCTGGGTGAGGCTCAGAGGGGTAGCAGATTATTCCTCTAGGGTCTGAGTCTGAATATTTAGGGATGATTGATCAATACATACAAAACCAAACAACCACAGTTTTCTCCTCCAGGATATTTACAGCCTGAGCCTGCTAGACTGCTCACAGACATTAGCTAACCCTATAAAAGAAATACCCTGAGGTTCTGGTCAAAGTGAAGTTACTCCTACCTGATTCCAGCTTTTCTGCTTGTGTGTCTGTTTTTGTTTTCCATCCCCTCATTACCCATAATCAAAGTTCCAGGATGTAAACTCCATGGGTTGAGGTAGATCCTTCATGACATAATATGCCCAAATAGCTTGCCTTTTAAAACTTTTTTTTTGGGGGGGGGTTAAGTTTCAATATAACAACAACTTAAACTCAGATGTTCTTTATTCTTCTAACCTATAAGGAGGTAACATTGGTGTTGGTCCTTTGTTACAGTTATAGGTGAAAGCTGGAGAAGGGAGGTTGTTCCGAATGGGGGATCCAAGCTAAGGGACCATGTGGGACAGCATGGCAGGTTCCATAGCAGTTAAAAGTGACCAAGGTGGAAGGAATAACAAGCAAGGCAGACAGGGCTTAAGTGAGAAGTTTATTTAGAAGGGGGAATGAGGGGAAAGAGAAAAGAGACATTGAGACACCGGGAATAGAAGAGAGGAGAGGAGAGGAGAGAGAGAGACACCAGAGCAGAAGAGTGAGAGTGAGTGAGAGAGAGAGGGGGGGAGCTGAAAAGAGAGAAAAGAGCAAAGAGCAAAAATGATCATAAGTGGGTGGGATCTGACTTTATTTATTTATTTATTTATTTTATATAACCAAGTCCATTTAAATGAAAACAAACATTTATAGACAATATTTGGGAATTTGGGCGTTGTTCTTTCCAAACTACTTCCTGCTGGTAAGGGGCGCTGTCATGGGGGATTCAAAGAAGATTCAGAAATCCTGGCTGTAGTCTGTCAGGCTGCTTTGTCCAGCTGTTTTGAATGTAGGATCACCTTGTACTCTGTTTCAGGTGGTCTGGCTAGATCAAACCACATTAGTCTGGAAGGAATCCACATCTTTTCATTTTCTGTGGAAACAAAAATAGAAATCCTTTTCCCCAGTAACTTGTCCTTCAACTTAAATTTTGGAGTCAAAGCATTTTTTTTAAAAAATTTAATTTATCATTTTACATGTCCATCCCAGTTCCCTCCTCCTCCCTCCCTCTCAGCCTCCCTCACTCCATCCCTTCCTCCCTCCCTCCTTCCCTCCCTTTTACCCTCTCCGCCCTCTCACATGCACTCTAACCACCCTCCCATCCCCCCACTCCAATTCCATATGTAGGGGAATGTCATCCAGTAGGGGTCATGTAGGTCTGACAGGTCATGTGAAGTAGGGACTAGGGCTTTTCTCCTGTCTCTAGATTAAGGCATTTATCCCTCTATGGGGGATGTGTTCGCAAGGTCCTTTTGTGCTCCAGGGACACATCCTGGCTCCACTGTCTGAGGTCCCTTAGACTGCTCAGTCCTTTTGGCTGAGACCCATATTCAGGGGGGCCTGAGTCAGTCCCATGCTGGCTTCCCAGCTATCAGTCTGGGGGCCCGTTAGCTCCTTCTTGTTCAGGTAAGCTGTCTCTATGGGTTTCTGCTGCCTGGTCTTGTCCTCTCCCTCTGCATCTGAGTTCTACTTCGACTCAGTGTTTATGTATGGGTGTTTGTTCCTCTTTCCAACAGGCATTAGATGAGGGCTCCATGGATAAGTTAGTTGTTGACCTCACTCTCCTGGAAAGGCATTTATGGTAGCCTTTCCACAGAAGCTCAAATTGTTAGTTGGCAGCAGTCTTGGATCTTTCTTTGTGTTCAATTTTATCTTCAAACCAATATTGGCTCCCTCTTTTATGTTCTCTCTCTCTCTCTCTGTCTCTCTCTCTGTCTCTCTCTCTTTCCTGTCTTCTATTCCTAACCAGGCTAAATCTTCCTGGTTGCACATGGGGTCTGACTTTTAAAGGGTCCTTTACACCTACTAGCAGACTAGTACTCATGGAAACCTGGGCTGACCAGAGTACTGCTGAGTGCATTCTACCAGGTGACTGGGGCAGGTCAGCATAATGCTTGAATTATTACAATTAGGATCCTGAAAATTTCTTAGCTGCTTCCTACTCTTAGACCAAGATTCTTAAAGAAGTAAGAACTACAGGAACAGATTGTTACTAATGTTCAGAAACGTAAATATCTTAAAAGTACTTCAATGAATCTGGTGCTTTATATAAAATCTATATTTCCAAGTGAAACATTTTTCAAAATTGATTTAAATCTCCAGACACATGTCTTCAACTAGGTAGGAAAGTTATTAAATTAAAAAAAATAATAAGAACAAATAGTTCTGACTGAATGTTAGTAGAAAAGCATGAAAAACAAAAAAATGATCTAAATGAAACTGGTAGATAACTGTTTTATTATAGTTCAAGAAGACTGATAAGAAATGAGATGAAATGAGAGGGAATAAAAACAAAGTAAAAGTATTCTAGTATAGGAAAAGATTCCTGTATCATTCAGACTGAATTCTTATAGACGGAAATAGGGTGCAAATTATATTTGAATCATACAAGAGAGAAAAGTATGCCTAGTAAAATTGAAGAGTGGAGAATTAAAGACAAGTTATCAGGCAATGGAGGGTATTATAACACCATTTCCTGTTTGAATTTAATGGGAAATAAGAAAAAGATGAGCTGCCTTAGGCATGGAGCATATACCTTAGTAAGGTTGTAGAGGAGACCGTTGTAAAAGAAAAGATTGGAACATCCTAAGGCAAAGCAAGTGTAAGTACCAAGTCCAAATAACTGTGATTCATGACAGAAAGGACACAAGATTTGGAAGAAGGAAGTCATGCTCTGAATTAATTGCTCTGCCTCATCTCAGCAGCCAGAGGAGTATGCTACCTGGCTCCTTTAAAGTGGAAAATGATAACCACAAGAAAATTGTCCTTAATTGTCTTCTAAGAAGGAACATGAAATTGTGGACTGTAAATGCTGTTTTTCAATTTGGTGAGGGATAAGGGACCTCAAGATGATGTTAAAAAAAAAGCAAAAGGAAAAGAAATAGACAATAAAAAGTGGCAATGAGAAACAGATTGAGAACTTGCTAGACATCACATATTTTTTTTTTATAATTGGAAACTGTTTTAGAACTTAACTTTAATTTCTTCATTTCTCAGATGAGAGAGCAAAGCCTGAAACTCTAGCCACATGCCCAGACTCCTAGCTTGTTGCCTCTCATCTATCACTTAAAAGACAAACAAACAAAAATCAGGTTTCTAAAAGTAGGTTGGATGTCCCCTGTGGAAAGAGACACTTGCAAATTATTTTTGGTGAGTGTATTTCCAAACCCTGGCTCTCAGCCCTTTACATTCCTGTTCTTTGAAAGAAAGTTATGTTTAGATTTAATTAACACAAATAAACCCTAAATTCAGTTCCTCATTTAAAAGCCTATGAGGCCTATGACTTATGGAAAGTACTACAAGCAAAGAAGAAAAGCTAGAAACACGAGAGGCAGTATTTCCCCGGGAAGAGTAAACCTTCTGGTTGTCCTGAGCCAAATTGTCAGCACATATACATACATACATATACATATACATATACATATATATATATATATATACATATATATATATATGTGTGTGTGTGTGTGTGTGTGTGTGTGTGTAACATTACAGGACTGAACAGGTTAGATTTAGAAATGTGTATGTATATATACACTTATACATATATGAACATACATATATTATGTATATGTGCAAGAAAATTGGAGATAAAGGGGCTATGAATGTGAAAGAGAACAGGGAAAGGACATAAGGGAGGCTTGAGGGGGAGGAAAGAGAGGAGAGAAATGTAATTATATTATAATTTCAACAATATAATTTGGAGGGTAGAATAATGAAAACCCAGTAAATGTAAGTTCCTCCTTATGACATACGATAGATGATAGAAGTTGTAAAATATTATTACCTTCTCCTTCCCTCGACTTTGTATTTTACCGCATGTTTTCTTCATTTTTAATCAATAAAGAATAAATTGTCAAAAATGCATGAAACTGAAACAATTTTTAAAAAGTAGGGGGGAAATAGAGAACTAGGTGCCTGCTAAAAATGGCTGTTCCAAGGGAAAACCATAATGCTTGGGCTACTCTACAATTAAGGTGTTTAGCATCGTTATCATTATTAATGAAGATGCTGCTCTTTCAAAATTATTTTAAGAAAAGTTATGTGGGATTGGAAAGATGGCTCCATGGTTCAAAGCCTTTGATCCCCATCATGAGATGCAAAGACTCTGAAATGTCTCTAGCTGCCCAAGAATGACAAACATGGTTCTGGAAGGTGTAATTATTTCCCTGTTCATTCATCCTTGCTAAAAACCATTAGATTACATTCCTAAAGCTAGCCCCAAGGTCTGTTCCCTTATTTCTTCACCTGAGGCTGATTATCAAGTTCCAGTTATCAAAGTATTAAAGTCTGGCAATCAAAATCCCCCTTTTGTCTGCCATAATTAACCTGTTCAATCAAAACTAAACACTTGATTCTAACACAGTGTTTCCCCTTTTCACTTTATAAACTGCCATTTGCCTTAGGTTTCCTCTCTATCCAGGGGCAGTCCTTCGTCCCTCCAGGACAAATATCATTCCTTCCTTGTTCCTTTCTTCCTCTTCCTCATCCTATATCTTCTGTTTTTGTGTCTTATTTCCTGCCTTTTGTCCCTCTGGGACTGTTAAAATGGAGAATTTTCAGTTGCCCTAGGTCCCAGAATAGTCTGAGAACATGCACTCCTGACAAGGAAGGACCCTGGGGATGGGCTTGAAAAACATTTCATAGAAACACAGATGCAGGTACCAGATAAGGAACATGAGCCCGGAAAACAACTGGCCATGATATGATCATCTGGGCCCAACCAATCAGGAGCTTGGTAGCCCCTAACCCCAGACCCCTCCCCTACTTGTGGTTTTTTTCTTTATAAGCTCATATAAAATTGGCCTCAGGGCTCTCTCTCTCCTCCTCCTTTGTGAGGTACTAGTTGAACCCCAGCCTGCTGGAACCTGAATAAAGCCTCTTGCTGTTTGCATCAATTGCCGATTTCCATGGTTTGTGGTCGATTGTTGAATCCCGAGATTTGAGTGGGGGGGGGTCTCCCCAATGCAGGGATCAAACAAGACAAATAAATACCCTTTCTTCTGTAAACTTGATCTTGGGTTATGTTATGCTGAATACTGGTTCCTTCAGTTTAGATACCAACCTATAGGTGACAAGAAAGAAATGTCTACCAAGGCCTGTCAATCTAGCTCAAGATGGAGGTGGATACAGGAGGATGATTGGATCTTTCAGGCTTTTACCCAGACAGGGAAAGAATAGGTTTCTGGAGGGAATTCAAAGGAATATGAAGGGAGTTACAGCTAAGAAAATCTGACTCTTGTTTGGCCTTTGCATATGGGCATAGACATATAGTCACACAGTCAGACTGACAGTCCTGGAATAAATATGTTACATTTGTTCATGCTACAGAATATTATTTTATATGAAGGTGTATTACATTCATTTTTGTTATTAACAATATAAAGATGTGTTACATTTGTTTGCTCTACATTTATTTATTTATGCAATGATGTGTTGCACTCTTCCACCTGGCCTACCTAAGTCACCTGATCGGCCTAATGAAAAAATGAACAGCCAACAGCTAGGCAGCTGAGGAATAGACAGAGTTGGCAGGCAGAAAGAATAAATAGGAGGAGAATTAGGCTCAAAAAGAATGAAAAGAAGAAGAGAACTATAGAGAAAAGGAGGGAACAGGCTTGGGATCAGAAGCTAGGCAGTCACCAGGCAGCCAAACAGTGGAAAAAACAGGAAAGTAAGACATACAGAAATAAAGTTAAAATGCTCAGAGGCAAAGAGAATGTAAGAACAACAGTTAATTTAAGTTAAAAGAGCTAATCAGAAATATGCCTGAGCTAGGCCAATCATTCATAACTAATATAAGTCTCTGTGTCATGACTTGAGAGCTGGTTGGTGGCCCAAAAGAAAAAGCTTCTACAACTGATACTTGTAAATAATTATACAAAATATGGGCTCAGCATATTTTTATTCCTGTTGGAGACAAATATACAATTTTTGCAAGGATAGTTATCATTTTGAAGTCTTTAATGACATAGTGTATCAGATAGGAGTTCATTCAAGTAATGGTATATGAACCAATATTTAGAATGAAGTTAAGAGCCTGTTAGGAATTAAAATAAGTTTGGAAATTTGATGTAGACATGGCAGACTAAACTGAATTTGAGCTGGTTTTAAATCAAAGACTCTTAGTACTGGCTTGTATTCATTTTTTAAGCCAGCAATTTTAATTAGGGACAAATATGGGCAAGGGTGCTCACTTTTACCCACACAGGCAGGTAATTGGCAATCCAGATAGCCAATTACCTGCAAAATTTTGGAATACTGAACCCATGATTCAAAAACACGTGGAAGGTATTGGGCTCTGCAGAGTTGGCCTAAAGGCAGCGTTTTGCTCAAACTACAATCAGATTCTTTGAAATGCTCTTTCTGTTCTTTTCCACTCATGCACCTGACATATACCATCTGTCAGATCATGCTGGGTCACCTCTGTCAGCCTTCCATTCATCTTGAAAGAGACTCAGAGCTTTTGAAGGTTTG
Source organism: Phodopus roborovskii (assembly GCF_943737965.1). NCBI lineage: Eukaryota > Metazoa > Chordata > Mammalia > Rodentia > Cricetidae > Phodopus > Phodopus roborovskii. Next base: position 28,077,013 of record NW_026125391.1, on the reverse strand, counting down.
TATTCTCATGAATTTCCCTGTGAAAATGCAAGAAATATCCTCCCGACTCAACAGTTCCCTCTGTGGTTGATCAGGAAGTAATTTCTATCTATGACAAATGTTTTCTGGCCAGGCAACAAATAATAATTAGCCATGCCCTCTACTACACAATGATGGCAGATCTCCTTAGTGACCTATACTAAGGATTCTCAGACATTAGTATGCATAGGAATCAATACTTGGCATTATTGGAATGAGGGTTCAATTCAATAGGTCTGGGATGAGACTGCAGATTCTTCATTTTGTAAAATTGCTAAGTGATGAAGAAGCTCCTTGTTTCTGGACCATTATTTCAATAGTGAGACTGGAGGATATAGGGACAACATTAATAGTTGGAATAAGTTTACCAAGTAATTTCAAATAATAATAATAGTAATAATAATAGTAAAAATAGTTGTTGGGCTTATTTATCTCCATAGTATTTATTTTCATATATTTCATAATCTGGAACACACAAAACTGGACATCAAGATACATTATGTGGCCAGATGTTGCTGTATAGTATGCTAACCCATAACATAATAGTGAGATATAAGAACATCTCTTTTATTAATAGATGATATAATTTTCAAACAGGGATCAGTGAGCACAGTTGATTCCATAAAATAGACCACTTACATGTTTCTCTTTACTCATGAATACTTCATTTTTGCCATGTAGGGCTACTGGGTTATAGGATTAATTACCTGTGGAATCTTATGGAAGGATTATCATTTTTCCCCAGAATTCTCATGTAATTATACACCTGGACTGGATATGTTCAAGGAAAGAAATATGCCAAATTCTTCAATAGAAGAGAGTTAACTGTGCATTTTAACGAGGTCATTCATGAGCTGTAGAGATGGATGAGAACTTAAGAGGTCCTGATACTTAATGCTGCTCTTCCACAACACCCACATTCAGTTTCCAGCTCCCATGTGGACACCCCACAGCCTAGAACCACCTGGAACTTCAGCTCCAGAGAATATGGTGCTATCTTCCAGATTCCTCAAGTACCCATATACATTAGTCATTTATCCACATACATATACACATACAAGCACATGCATGCACACCCACCCCCATACCCCACACACAAACACAAGATTAAAAATAATAAAAATAAATATTTGAGAGGAGGGCTAGTGCAATATTTGACAACTTCTAGGAAATGCAGTCTTATAACAAATAATGTGATTTTACTTTATTGAAAATGAAAGAAAGTGTAATGAGGGTGACCCTTAATTATTAGATGTAATTGATGCAAGGGGACTTAGGAATTTAAGTATGTTATATTGCCTCTGTAAAGCATAGGCTGATGTGCAGTAAGCCAGTAGAGAATGGCTTTTAATAATACAGGTTTGGACTATGATTCCATATTCCCTAGCTACATGTCTTTGGGCAAGTTGCTTTAATATGTGTTATCATTGCTTTCTGTGTTTTTAAAACGAAGATTTTTATCTGTTCTGATTCTTTAGTAAGATAGATACAAAGTACTTAAGAAGCTACAACATGTTCATTGTCATTTCTATTGCATACCTTTAAAGAAAACAGTAGGGTTCTTTTTTTTTCTTTTCTTTTTTTTTTCCATTCTGGTTTTTTTTTTTTTTTTTTTTTTTTTTTGTGCCCACTGTTGTTGAGTGGTTTAACTGATGTACACAATTTTGATATTATGTATGAACTAACTACTGCAAGAAGGAGATAAACATGAATGCTAAACTGCTTTCTTACTAGCTTCTCATACATATGTAGCTTTAGAGACAAGCGTTTTAGAACGTATTCTAAGATGTTCAGCTGTGCATTTATACCTTGAATTATTTCCTATTCCTTGAACATGAAGATTATAATAACACTACTTTCTTCATATATTTGTTTAGTAGATTCATTTTTGTTGCTGTTTTGTTTTGATTTTTTGAGGCATCAGGGTCTGTCTATATATACTTGGCTGTCATGGCACAGTCTATTTAGACCAGCATGGCCTCAAACTCACAAATATCTTTCTGCCTCTGCCTCTCTAGTGCTCAGGGTTGTAGATAGAGGTTTCTGACCCACCTGTTCCTGCAACCATTCAGTCCCAAATAAACACACCGAGGCTTATGTTAATTATGAACTGTTTGGCTCATTGCTCTGGCTTTTTACTAACAAACTCTTACACTTAAAGTAACCCATAATTCTTATCTATGTTTAACCACATGGCTTGATATTTTTTTCTTATTAAAGCATTCTCATTTTGCTTCCTGTCTTGGTTGGTGACCAAGCCTCTGCCTTTCTTCTTTATAGAATTCTTCTAGTCTGATAGCCCAACCAACACTTCCTGCCTAGCTACTGGCCAGTCAGCATTTTATTAAAGCAATATGAGTGACCAATCTTTACAGTAAACAAGAAAATTATCCCACATCATAGATTAAAGGTTTATATCACAATCCCCTGCAAGGTGACTGATATTCACTGCTTTTCTTTCTTTCTTTTTATGTGACAACATTTGGTAACATCTGGTTAAGAAAAAATGTAAATGATAATTAGGAGAATCAAACTTGTTTTTTCACTCAGGGAATGGTTTGATGTATTGGCTATGTGGTATTCCTGTTGTATTTTCCCATTTCAGCTGTGAGCCAAGGAACAAAAAAAAAAAAAAAAAAAAAAAAAAGATTATCCTCCATAACTCACAAAGCATATGACAGTGGGTAAGTGTTCAGTCTTTGATCACAAAGGTCTCATTGGCTTCTAGAGCTTCTTGCAGGAGCAGCAAAAAGATGCAGAGAATATGGATTAAAAATTCTTTGAGTCAAAAGAGCCTCGTGGATCAGGGAGAGTCCCTTATCTGTATATGTGTTAAGAATAACTCATGTGATATAAGTGTTTATAATATTAATTATTTTGATCTCTGTGATATGCTTTCCCTGTTGTTTCTGACTATAATTTTCTGTCTTTGAATAAGAAAAGCAAAAGTGATTTCCCCTCTTCCACATATAAACACAGACACACCGATATACTCAAAATTGAAGGAAGAAGATGAAAATGATTTTCATTAATGTTGATTTAGTATTGGTATAAAAGTATTCCTGATCTGATATTTTTTTTTTTTTTTCTGGAAGAGTGTCAGGCTACCTGTGACAGCACTGAACTCTAAACACAGAAGTGATTGGCCAAATGAGCTTTATCATGTTTTCTGATCCAAGAAAGAAGTTTTCAGAAGAAATGAAGTAGCTGTTTCTAGCAAGCTGTAGGGACTATTGATCAGAGGTCATGTGCTTTGTTATCTCTGCCTCAGTGTTTTCACTGCTTCTACACCAAGACATTTCTATTTCTATTCATTTCCATTCAAACCAGACAAGCAGATCTAAAAGTCTTCCTAGTGCAATACTACTGTAGCATATTTTCCATTAACAATTAAACTGAATACCAAAGTGCAGGAATACTTTTGCTTAGTCGATTCAGAAATAACCACTTACACCTTTTCAATATGGATTTGTTTATTAGTATAAAGCCTTTATGCTGATGTTAAGGTTGCTCCTTCAAATGCATCATTTGGAGCTGTATTGGAATGGCCTACATTCTATCACTCTTTAAGGATTACAAATAAATAGATGCCATTGTCACATGAATTCTTGTTCCTTAAATGTGTAATTAGGGAAGTGTGAAAGAATAAAGTATCATGCATGGAAAAATTGAGCAGTACTTTTGCTTCCTGAGGTTATGGTATGCTACAGCAAATCTAGGATATGCAAGAGATTTTTTCTCCCACACTGTGGCAACATAATCTTGTATCTAGTCTGTACTGACCCCAATAATGGCAAGGACCCCAAAGATTCTTACTGAAAACCCAGGCTGCATTTTTAAAAACTCAATCCTTACCATTTTATTTGCTTTGGTGTCATCTGTTGGACTTTAATATTAACCTTAAAGCAGTCACTACTGGTTTCAGTTCAGATATTTTTAAATTATTACTTCTTGTATATCCAAGGTTATACTATAACTATATCAGTACATCACTTCTCTCTTCTCCTTAAGCCCTCTGTTTGCTCTCTTTAAAATTCATAACCTCTGTTTTCATTAATTTTTGTTAAATGCAAAAATTGATATGTATTTGTAATCACATATTCCTAGGTATAACTTGCTCAGTCTATATGGTGTCACTTTACATATGTTTCTTAGGTTGCTCCCATTCTCAGCATCTCTTAAGTAATGGTTTTATCTCACCATGCCTATCTTCTTGAATTCACTGTAACCCCAATCTGTTTGCCAATGATATCTCCCTTTTCATGGTCTATATTATATTGTCGCATCTTTTTCTCTGTTACAATTTGAACATTCAAAAATTGTAGTAATTGTATCTTGATTTTAGGCATCTTGGCTTCCCTGTACATTCACACCCACATTCACATACAACTCCCTTTCAAACATTCTTTAACTTATTACTTAAATTGGAAACTTAATAAATCATGAAAAGACTCAACAAGCTATACTTGATTTGGATCCAAACCCTTATTCAAATTTGCTTAAAATTTTGTATTTTCTATCTCAATACTACTCACTTTGTGGTAAACCATGCTTATTTTCTATCTCAATACTACTCACTTTATGGTCAACCATACTAGACCCTAGAAATTTTTCTTTGTTTCTCCATTCACATATCTTCCACACCTGATGAAATTTTAATTATTCTGTGAGTCCAATACAGCTTATAAAATAACAACGCATCCATCTGTCACAGAGAGGCAAAAAGAGTCATTTCTTTTTATGGCTCTTAGTTTTTTCTTTTGAGGTCTAGTATCAGCATCTATTACTTCAACTAAATAGGTTCTTTTTAACCATATTTGTACATTTTCCATAAAACAGCCAGTTAGTACATTCCTGCTATGTTTAAATCTCATCAGTGATTTTCTGGTACTTTACAAGACAAATGGAATGATTCTTGACTAAAGACCCACTTCATCTTTAACCATCATTGTCTATAGCCCCACCAGATTTAGGATGCAAAGAAATTTATAGGCAAAAAAAAAAAAAAAAAAAAAAAAAAAAGGAGAGCATTGACTGGCAGTATAAAGCAAGTGACAATTTGTCAGTTGATAGGGTATAGAAGCATTTCTTGTTAAAGCATGTCAGGTTTTGTGAGCTATAAAATTGCATTAAGTATTTATTCACTATTTTCATTTGATGAAAAAAGTTTCAAAATGTACCTTCAGTGCATGGCTTTGACATTTCCATTCATTTGTTCATAATGTGTGAGGCTTATAATTCACATCCCTGAAATTCTTCTCAAATGTTAGAAACACATAAACAAATCAAATCAAGCAGAATTTGGTTCATTTAGTTACTTTTGTATTTTCAGATACAATCTGAAGATTGACAGTTCCATTTCTTTACCTGGGATCTTGTCAGTGTTTAAGAATGCAATGTTCCCTCCTTGTTTCAAAAACTTCTGGAAATCTGAAAGTTGAATATGCCTTTATATTGGAGATTGTCCTCTATTTGTCATATGGGCCAAAGGTGCTTATCAACTTTTTTCTAAATTTTGTGAAAAAAAAAAAAAAACTGCATTTTTTTTTTTTTATTCCTGACTGTAAGGGAATGTATATATAGTGTTTTCTTTGAATTCTTTGTGTGATCTTGATTGAACTCCTGAGTCTATGAACATATATTCTCTGCTTTGATCTGAAGAGCAGTCAGTGAAAACACTCAGAATGTTGGGACTTAACTACCCATTGGTTGATAATTTTTCATCCCTCGCTACTCACTCCCTGAAGGTCCAGAATTCCAGCAAGCAGGATTTAATATAAATTCCAACAAACCTGTTTATTTAGGGCTGTTTCACTGTAAAAAATCAATTTCTTTGTAAGCATAATAGTAATATTTTTTATCATCATGATTTACTTGATTGATTCCTATCCTGGTACTCTTATTCAAAACACCTGCTCACACTCACATTTTCCTCTGTAGCACAATAATGTACAAAAAGTAGCTCAATATACACTGTTTCATGATCAAATAAAATAGGGGAATGGTGAAGCTAGCATACCTTTCTGAGGTTCACACAGCATCCCAATGCATGGCAATCTCGAAAAGCCATATGACAAAGAAGTCTTTACAAGAATGTTTCATGCCAACTTTTGCTAAAATTAAGTTGATAAAACAGTGCTCACTAATGTCCTAAGGATGCACTGATTCAGGAAAAATAACTAGGAAAATACTGTTATTGCGGTTAAATAAAGATCAGGATAAACAAATAGGCTGAATAGATGTTTATTCAGGGAGAAATAACTTACAGCCTAGACAGATGAACACCAGCAATTTCCACCAGATGCTCTCCTGTCCAAGTCATGCCAGCAAGAGAGCTATTCCCGGCTCTTCCTCCGACCTCCTTCCACAAGTAACTTCCGCCCATGGCTCCACCCCCAATGGGCATGGTCAGTGCCAAAGAAGGACTATCTCACTACAATTCCCCTTTCAGTCTAAAGAAAAGATTTAGGCTTAAACAGCTTACTTGAGCAAGGAGGAGCTAAGGGCCACTAGACTGATAGTTGGGAAGCCAGCATGGGACTGACTCAGGCCCCCTGAATATGGGTCTCAGCCAGAAGGACTGAGCAGTCTAAGGTACCTCAGACAGTGGAGCCAGGATGTATCCCTGGTGCACAAAAGGATTTTGTGAACACATCCTCCATGGAGGGATAACTGCCTTAATCTAGAGACAGAAGAGAAACCCTAGTCCCTACTTCACATGACCTGTCAGACCTACATGACCCCAACCTGATGGCATTCCCCTACATATGGAATTGGGGTGGGGTGATGGGAGGGGGGGTGGTTTGAGTGCATGTGAGAGGGTAGAGAGGGTAAAAGGGAGGGAAGGAGGGAGGGAGGGAAGGAGGGAGGGAGAGGGAACTGGGATCGACATGTAAAATAATAAATTAAATTAAAAAAAATGCTTTGACTCCAAAATTTAAGTTGAAGGACAAGTTACTGGGGAAAAGGATTTCTATTTTTGTTTCCACAGAAAATGAAAAGATGTGGATTCCTTCCAGACTAATGTGTTTTGATCAAGCCAGACCACCTGAAACAGAGTACAAGGTGATCCTACATTCAAAACAACTGGACAAAGCAGCCTTACAGACTACAGCCAAGATTTCTGAATCTTCTTCGAATCCCCCATGACAGTGCCCCTTACCAGCAGGAAGTTGTTTGGAAAGAACAATGCCCAAATTCCCAAATATTGTCTATAAATGTTTGTTTTCATTTAAATGGACTTTGTTATATAAAATAAATTTAAAAAAGATTTAGGCTTAATACAAAACTATACACAAAACAGTGAATAACAAGTGTGCTCTTAGAAAAGGAAAATTGAGAACAAAATGACCTACATATCTAGTCCTAGGGTGAAAGCATAACAGAGTTTACAATAAAGTTTTCCTAAGCTGGAAAATGTAAGTCTAGTACCTAATATAGCTAAAGAGAGAGAATAATAGTTGTGATAGTTTAATCTTCAACCTCATCAAGACCTGAGAAGGAAAATAATGATACTAGAGTAGACAGGAAGTGCGGATGGACAACTTCCAAAAGGTGCAGCAAGGACAGAAACAGCAAGCCACCTGGACAGTCACCTTAGGTCTCACAGCAATGTTGGTACACCCAGTTTTGGCTAAGGCCAAGAGAAGTTGACAGACCACAACAACAGCAGGGAGGTAGAATGGCTGTCTTACCCTGACTTGGCAAGATCCAGCAGTCTTCTATATTTGTCTCCTGCAAGCACATAGGACTGCATGTCCAAATCAGTGGTCAAGGTGGGGGCAATTCTTTGCCCAACAGGGCATTAGCTGAGGCAAGAATGAACTCCAACTGGAGCAACAACAGTGTCCAACATATTTTCAGGAAAGTGCATGGTGCTGTCAGGAGCAACAGTGTCTCATGTCAACCTAGTACTAATATTAAAATATTTAAATGCCGTGTTCTGCATGTCTATGAAGTGATTGAAAATTAAGCATCTGTATCTGACTAATCTCATAGGTATAGGAAACATGAGTGAAGATAATCTGTAATACTCAGGAACTTAGCTAAAAAACTGATTAAAACTTCCCTGAGTAAAGCAGGAACAAATACTTAAACAATATAACTATGTACATATACATACATATAAATCCCTAAAATAGAGGTAGAGTAGAAATGTCAAGACAAGAGGTAGAACTATAAAGGACAGCATGACAAATATCCCAAATTGTATCAATATACAAATGTCTTGAAAAGTATACATACATAGAATATGGTAAAAATGATGTGCATGAAACATCATAAGTGGAAAGATTTCACACAATATAACAAAATATAAACTTAATTTTTCATAGCTTACCACATATAAGTGTACATAACAATGTAAGCTGTAAAATACTATCTCATTCTTACTCAAATTCACAAGAAAATAGGCTAATCTACCTATATCCCATCTAAACCATACCTTTCCCAACCATTCCCTACTACTGTCTAAAAGATAAACCTGTGTGTAAGCATGACCTTCCATACCCAACCCTAAATAACTAAAACCAACCCAAAGAAGATGACTATTATCCCAAAATTACAAGGGTTATCTTAAGGTTACTTCCTGCTGAAATGGGAAGATCATTGCTCCGATGGATCCTGTAGGAAGAAAATTTTTAGCAACCAAATTCCTCAACAGAACTGGCTGTGACATATGTAGCTAGTCACTGTGTGGTAGAAAATGCTTGACTGTAGTTTTATTTGAAACTCTGGCCAGGGTGTAATAAGAAGGTGCACCATTACAGCTAGCTAGTCATGAGTTGTCTCGAGCGAAACAGTCTCAAACCGTTTTAGGGTGATGTTTGTAGTTCAGATGCATCAGGTTGAGTCAAGTGAAAACGATGATGTGGGGCCCCACCTTCTTTCTGGAGAGTTTAGAGACTGCTGTTAGGAATCGTTATTATTCCTTGTGAAAAAGTTACACATCAATATTAAAGTAAAATTTTCAAGTTTTAAGGTATGCATTAGGGAATGACAATAATAAGCATTAAAACATATGTGAGAAAATTAGGATTTCAGAGAGAAAATTGCGTAAGGAATGAGTCCCCAGATTTTGTTTTCTTCTGTCTTACACCAATTGGCTTCTTGATTTAAGGCAGAATCCATGAATTTAATCTTAATAACATGCTTGAATTTAGAGAAGGAAAGCCAAATCCAACTCCAAAGCCAGCATTGGTTTACATGAATTGGGACTTCAGGAATACTAGATAGTAGAGAGGAATAGATTTCTGTATAGAAATAGTTTACTACAATTAAATATTTTTACCATATATCAGATTCTGCTTCATTAAGTGATTGTTTCTGAAGAGCTGTCTTCCCTTCTGTAGGTACCTACATGTTCAGTGTCTTTTGGCTGTTTGATGATAGGTTTTCTCTGTTTTCCTCTAAGAACAAGAACAGAACACTTCCCCTATCTTTGAGAGGCCTCCGCACACCTCATGGGACCGAATTTGTTGGATGACTTGTCATTTCTCTTCATTAAGATGATTCTCTTGTTCAACTCGGATCTTAATTAACTTAGATGGTATCCATAGTTTTTCTTCTCCTATAGATATCCTACCCCAATGTAACACATATCCTGCTTTCCATTCTGAGGTCAGTACATCCTTGAAGTACACTGGCTGATTTAGTTCAGAAGTTTTTACTATTGTACAGTGTCTTTCTGCAGTTGTTTTTCCTTTTTCATCAGCATTAAGAAAGTTTAATGTTAATAAAGCATTATGTAATGTGTGTTTGGGTGTCTTTGTTCCTCCTGCCTGTTTATGGAGCATTTCTTTTAAAGTACGATTGGATCTCTCAACCACTTCTTGTCCTGTAGGATTGTGTGGTATACCAGTTATGTGCTTTATCTTATAATTCTCAAAAAACTGTTTCAATTTGCTGGAGACATATGCTGGAGCATTGTCAGTTTTTATTTGTGCAGGTATGCCCATAATGGCCTTTACCTCTAATAGGTGTGTGATAACAGAATCAGACTTTTCAGAGCTCAGAGCAGTAGCTCATTGAAACCCTTAAAATGTATCTATAGTGTGATGTACATATTTTAATTTTCCAAATTCTGCAAAATGAATCACATCCATTTGCCATATTTCATTCCTATTAATACCTTTAGGGTTACTGCCTGGTGGTAAAGGAGTTTGGTTATAGAATGAGCAAGTAGGACATTTCCTTACTATTTCTTTTGCTTGTTCCCAAGTGATAGAAAAATCCTTTTTTAAACCTTTGCTGTTCACGTGGTGTTTCTTATGAAACTCTGAGGCTTCTAGCACACTTCCTATCAATAAACGATCAATTTCATCATTGCCTTGTGCTAGAGGACCTGGCAGACCCGTATGGGATCTGATGTGTGTTATATATACAGGTGAGTCCTCTTTCTGATAGTATCTTGTAACTGTATAAACAATGAAGTTAATTCTGTATTGTCAGGTATAAATTCTGCAGTCTCAATGTGTAAAACGACTCTCTCTGTGTATCGAGAGTCAGTAATTATGTTGAGGGTTGCTTTAAAATCCATAAGTACCATGAGAATGGCATATAATTCTGCCTTTTGTACAGAATTGTAAGGGCTTTGAACCACTTTGCTATTTTTTTCCTGATTTATATCCTGCCTTACCTGATTTGTTTGCATCAGTGTAGAATGTAGGAACTCCAGAAATAGGTGTTTTTCTTACAATGTGTGGAAGGATCCAAATTGTTTTCTTTATGAATTTGATTTTCTCAGTTTTGTGATAGTTGTTGCTAATTGTTCCCAAAAAGTTACTGCAAGCTCTCTGCCAATATTCATTATCTTTCCATAAGGAGGAAATTTCCTCATTAGTTAAAGGTACTATAATTTCTGCTGGGTCCCTTCCTATTAGCTGATGAATTCTTAATTTACCTTTTATAATCAAGTCAGAGGTCTTTTTCTATATATGTTTTTAGTTTTTTATTCTGTTTTTGTGGTAGGAATATCCATTCTAATATGATATCTTCTCTCTGCATCAAATTCCCTGAAGGATATTCTCTAGATGGTAATATAACCAGAATACAGTCTAGGTTTGGATCCACACGGTCCACATGTGCTTCTAGTATCCTGTTTTCTACCCATTTTAATTCCTTCTCAGCTTCAGCTGATAGTATTCATGGACTATTCAAGTCCTTATCTCCTTTTAGGGCCATTTTCAGGTTTTTCAAATCATGCCATTCTACTCCAATAATGGTTTACAGTTGAGAAATCTCTCCTAGTATTTTTTGAACATCATTAAGAGTCTGGTAGCGATCTCTTCTGATCTGTACCTTTTGTGGTCTAATTTTCTGTAGACCTATTTTATATCCTAAGTAGTTGATAGACTCTCCTTTTTGTATTTTTTCAAGTGCAATTTGTAAGCCCCAGAGAGGTAAAACTTCCTTTACTTTCTCAAACATTTTTTCTAATATTTCTCCTTTAGAGTCACCTAATAATATATCATCCCTGTAATGATAGATTATGGATTGTAGAAACTGTTTTCGAATTATTTCTAGCGGTTTTTGTACAAAATATTGGCACAGGGTGGGGCTATTTAGCATTCTCTGTGGCAAAACCTTCCATTGATATCTCTTCACCGGTGGAGAATTATTGTAATTAGGTACCGTGAAGGCAAATTTCTCTTTATCTTGTTCTTGTAAAGGTATAGTGAAGAAGCAATCCTTTAAATCAATAACTATAATAGGCCATTCTTTGGGTATCAAAGAAGGCAAGGGCATTCCAGGCTGTAGAGAGCCCATTGGCTGGATAACTTTATTGATGGCTCCCAGGTCTGTAAGCATTCTCCATTTACCAGATTTCTTTTTTATCACAAATACAGGAGATTCTAAGGGCTGGTTGATTCCTCGATATGTCCAGCATTTAGCTGTTCCTGAACCAGGCTTTCTAAAGCTTCTAGTTTCTCAGAGGTCATAGGCCATTGTCCTACCCAGACAGGTTCCTCTGTTAGCCATTTTAAAGGTAGGGCTTTTGGTTCCTCTGTTTGTTCAGCACTTGTATTCTGTTTTTGTACTGCCTGGATATTTGGTATCTGTCTTGTATAGTACTTTGTAATATTTTTCCACAATCATGAGGTTGTTTATGGTTCCTGTCTAATACTGGAGGAATGTTAATCTGTGTATTCCATTGCTGTAATAGATCAAAACCCCATAAATTTATCACTACATCAGCCACATATGGTCTCAACCTTCCTCTCTGTCCTTCTGATCGTATACATTCAATCCATCTCATGCTCTGTTTTACCTGAGACAGGGTTCAAATCCCTAAGAATTGAACATTTACCTCATGCAGGGGCCATCTTCAAGGCCAAGATTTATTAGATATGATAGTTACATCTGCCCCTTTGTCCAGTAAACCGTCAAGCAGTCCATTATTCACCTTAACTATCAATCTAGGCCTATGACTATTTATAGTGGTTTGCCAAAATATACGTTTTTTATTTCCTTCTGTCATGTTTGATTCAACTTCCATCACTAGTTTTTCATCCAGAGCGATATGAGTTTTTATAATAGGTACAGAATTTCTCCTGTGGGAGATTGTCTTCCACTGTGACTGGGAGTGTTCAGACCACCTGTGACTTGGGGGCTTTGAGAGGCCCCCCCAAGGAATTTCCCAATGGTAAAGGGTTTCCTTGCTTGTCTCTGGTCAATCTACACTCATTTGTCCAGTGTATGCCTTTGCCACACCTTCTACATAACCCAGGATGTTGAGGCCTTCTGTTTGATTCATTCCTGGGAGTGTTATTTCTAGGGAAGCTTTGCCTACAATTTCTTTTTAGATGTCCTATCTTACCATAGTTATAACATCTGACATGTTGATATCTCTTCAAACATTTGGAGATGGCTTCTACCCATGCTTCTAAGTTACTATAGTAAGGAACTCTGTTATCTTGATGTCTTCTCTGACCTTTAGATATGGCTTCTCCTACCCATGCTTCAGTCTTATTGTCATTATACTCAATGTTGCTTGTATATAGGACCCATTCATCCAAGGGTGCTGATCGCATTTTTAAAGGCCAAAACACATGTTTGCATTGAGGATTCACATTCTCATAAGCTAAAGATTCTATGAATATTCACCTAGAATCTATGTCTGCTACCTCTAATTGTACTGCCCTAGATAATCTTTCTAGAAAGACACTAAAGCGTTCTCTAGGTCCTTGCCTTATCTTGGTATAGGGCCCTTGCCTTATCTTGGATAGGTTCATGAACCTTATCCCAAGCATTCAGAGTTGCTCTACTGCATAGAGACAAGATATGTTCATCATAGGCAGCTTGGGTTTCTGGGTCAGCATAGAGACCCTCACCAAGAATTTTATCTTGGGGAGCTTTATAACCTTTCTTTAAGCCCTGAAGTTCAAGAGCTTTTGCTTCCTCTCTCCATAAATCCCTCCATTCTAATTGAGAGGGGTTTTCAAGGACAGCTGATATTAATTGATCCCAATCCTTAGGGGTTACCTTGTTATTCCTTGCCCATAATTCTACTAATTGCTTCACATAAGGTGAGTGCATTCCATAAAAGACTACTGCTTCCTTTAAACCTTTTAAATCTTTCATATGTATTGGTTCCCACGGATATGCAATGACACCTTTTGGGTGTTTTTTTGTTGCTGGTTTTTCATTAATAGATACAGGGAAAGCTCCCCTGACCCTAAATGGTGTGGAAAATTTTAAGTCTTTTTCATGCCCTGTTACCTGTAGTTCTTCTTCTGATGTATCAGACTGAAGGTCTTCTAAAGCCTGAAATCTATTCACCATTGTTTCTTTGAGTGTCTGAACTTCTTGAATCAAATAACTTTCTAGAGACTTCATTGCATCAGTCAGTTTCTTACTTTCTCCAACTACAAATTATTCCATATTTTTAATCTTCTCATCCTTAGATATTATCTGAATGGCATGTAAACTGCCTTCCAGAACCAATGTTCTATCTGCTAGCTTGCCATTATCCTCAGACATCGAAGAGATTCTATCATCTAGTCTTTCTATCTGATGTTCCAGTTTTTTAAACTTATTAGTACCTTCCTCAGACCAGGAACGAGCTGTTTCTGCTAGCATGTTAATGTATTGCATTGTTTCTGTTCTGGTTATTGCGGTATCTGACATGACACAAATTCTGTTTTTTACTTGGTCATTTTCATGTTCCACGGTTTGTATTCTACCTGTCAGCTCTCCAACGCCATCTTCAATATTCTGAACCTTTCTTTCTATACTTTCTATGCTTTGAATTCTATCATTTTCAATGTTTCAAATCCTTACTAAGTCACCTATGATTTGTACAAGTTCCTTATTGTTTGCTGTAATCTCAAGCCATTTCTTTAAGAATATCATGTTAATGATGAAACCCATTGCTATTACAAAATAAAAGTACATATTGGTCCAGTCATAAGTTTCTTCTGCTAAAATCCCTTCTATATATGAAGTAAAGTAATTCATAAAGTCCTGCATGGTAAAATTATCTGCCATAGTTATGGAACAATTGATCTCAGATATTATATCAGCTTAAATTGCAAAGTATGTTACAATTACCTTAGGTGTAATTCTGCTGTCCTGGAACTTTGATGCTTTTAGTTGTAGATCTTAGCTTGTGGTAGTTACACCTGGAGGTGTACCACCAAATAGCATCCAGCCACAGAGGACCCGCTTGATCCCAGTTCTGCCCGGAAGTGCACCGCCAAATATTGTCCAGCAGCAGACGATCCTTCTGATCCCAGTCCCTGTAGAATAGCTCTTAACAAACTATGGCAAGCGAAATTTTGTTAAAAGGAGACTTGTGGAATTGCTGGGACTGCAGGACTAACCACTGGAAAACGCACAAGGAGGGCAGTTGCTGAGCGGGCTCTGTGTGAATGCAAAGTGCAGTGCAGAAATGGGCAAAAATGAGAAGCAGTGAGTTCCTTCTCAGGCCTCCTTTGGCGGCAAAGATCTCCTTTGCCATAAGGAAGAGGCAAATGTCCCAAAGCTGTGGTGAGTCCACCTGGTTAGGCAAGGGACCCTGCCCCTTGGGGATGGTGGGGGAGGGGAGCAGCGTCTGCTGCCTGGTGAAACCCAGGTCCCCTAAAAATCCTAATCCCACTTCTGACACCAGATATTGAGGTTAAATAAGGATCAGGATAAACAAATAGGCCAAATAGATGTTTATTCAGGGAGAAATAACTTACAGCCTAGACAGATGAACACCAGCAATTACCACCGGATGCTCTCCTGTCTGAGTCATGCCAGCAAGAGAGCTTTTCCAGACTCTTCCTCTGACCTCCTTCCACAGGTCACTTCCACCCATAGCTCCACCCCCCAATGGATGTGGTCAGTGCTTTGGAAGGACTATCTCACTACATACTGTTGCATAGTATATCAAAGAGAGTTGTAATTACCCCCAGTCTCTGCAATTCACTGGCATCAAAAAATTCTAGTTATCAGTTTGGTGCTTGCTTTTGGCAAACATAACTCAGTAAAAATGTACATTGATTCCTACACCAACTACCCTAACTCTGAAAGTACTGTGTTTAACAACATAAGCTTTTCTATGGCTTGCTCCTGATAGGTTTCTGTAAGTGAACCCCATACTATTTTATTTATTCTTGCAAATATTAGAGATGCTTTTTCTTTTTTATTTCTTTGTATTTCTTTGTATAAAAAATGGTTTAGTATAGGGTAAAGTCTATAAATGCCATGTGTATGAACTCACTTACCTTCCCTCTTTGATATGAAGTTCCTCTGTAAGAAGTAATGCTATTTGAGATAACCATAGCATGCAGAAGCTTAGCAAGTATAGTAGACAGTGAAGTATTACTGCCTGACTATAAGCATCTAGTCCAGGAATAAGAGATCAGAGTAAATAGAGTCAAAGGCCAATGGAGCATGAACAGGTTCTCTTGAGCCGTGATGCCAATGCTCTCAGCATTGATGTCACCTTGTAGAGGTCTGGCTGAGCCATATTAATAGGGGCCAGATCAACCATATGGAAAAGAATTTATTTTATTGAGAACTTACATAATCTCTATTTCCACCATCATGGGTTCCTGTTTCTAATCCTTTAAGTAAGAACAGGAGTGTCCATCCATAAAAGAAATAAACATGCGTAAAATAGGTCACCTGTCATAGCAATTGTAAAGACCTCTGACAATTGTATCCTTTGATGAATATCCACATGGGATAGAGGGAGTCTTAGGTTTTGTTCTGGTTCTTTGACAGTCATTCACAGTTTCTCTTTTATTGTTTCCTCTACTTCTGCTTCTTTACTTACCTTTGGTAAAGATAATTTTACTCTCCTACGTGGATCTGGGGACAGAATGTTACAGGATATATCTCTAAACAAGGGTCAGTTATGCACTTCTTTCATTGAATATAGTAGAGTTCAGATAAAGAGTGGTAGAACAAGGACAAGAACAGAGCCGTGGGTATATACCACTTGTCTGAAACTCTTGGCTGTATTATATTTAGGTTCCACAAGTGATTTCACATGCAACAAATGCAGTTGATGATGGAGTGCCTTTGAGCAGAATTCACACTTGATGGATGAGACAGTATCTAGCATATGTATGATTGTCCTGGCTTTATAAAAATGCGATTTTCTATGAAGTCATTCCCTTTCTACCAAGACCTAGATGGCATGGTAATTGGAAAATGTGGATGTAATGCTTACTATATGTTAGACATTATGAATGTTGAGTTTCCTCATGATCTCAATGACACTGTTCAGTAAGTACTATTGTTGTCTTTATTTTCACAGAGAAAATGCAGCACCAGTGGTTTTAATATGACATCTGTGGTGACACACCTAAGGAAGAATATAGGATTTGAGTGCAGATAGTCTGGCTTCACAGCCTTCTCTCTTAAACGCCTTCTGCAGTACCCTTCTTTAGTGCTAAGCCAGAAACGCTCTCTTGAAAGCAAATAAGTTATTTGAAGAAGGTTTGACTTTGCAGTAAATTCCTTAAGGCCATCCCTGTGATTGTCTTTTCAGGGCATGCCACAGTTTCTAACCCTTATTCTTGTTTGTCACAGTGATTTTATCTGGGGCATAGGGTTCAAGTGGTATTAAATCCTAAATACATGAGATTATTATGATCCCAAGTGACCCTTAAAAATACTTTGTAAGTCAACTACTAAAATTAACTATATCAAAATAACATTCTTCTACTAGCTTATCACACATATTACCTTAAGACTATGTCATACATTGTTATATTTTAATAAACACAGTTTTAAATTTTAACTGCATAGTAGTGCCAACCATAATTCTCAGTCTTAGAGTTGAGAAATTAATTCAATTATAAGGTATCTTCTTGAAGGATTTATGCTTTTTTTCTGGAGAAAAAAATCAAGAGATATTTGCTTATTTAGCTTGCATGCCTCACACAAATAGGGACAATTTCCCACAGAGAATTTAATGAAACCAGTCTGTTATTTCTTTGTTTATAGTTCATTTTCATAGGATACCTGTAAGCAGAACAGAAAAGTAAAATTTGTTTAACTCCAACAGGTTAATTGAAGTCTCCTCCTTCAAGAACCAGAGCAATCTTGATATTTTTAATTTTGTAAATATGGTCTGGCCCTTTAAAATATTTTCAAAAAATTTAATATCGTAACATCACTTCATATCCTTTTTGCTTCATAAAGGATAAGAGCATTGAAAATAATATTCAAACTGTGACTTGTTGCATGATTTGTGCAATATCTTTTGTGATAACGTTAAGCATCTGTTCCATATCTTCATTATGCCTTGTCAGTTGATGTTATAAAACTTCCTCTACCTTTAGCCTTTAAAAGTCATTAATTGGGTCCATGCAATAATCTATTCTCTTGGAGAACAGACTAAATTACATACACACATACATATATACAAATGTGTATATGAACACTTTTTATATTCTTTGTTATGATATGTGTGTACAAATGTGTATACATGTGTGCATGCATGTCTGTGTGGGGGCATTTATTTATACTTGTTAGTATGTATGCATGGGAAATGACAGGTGACCTGTGTGTCTTTTATGTATTGCTTTCCACCATTGGGTTTTGAGACAGAGTCTCTCACAAATTTGATTATGCTAGGCTAGCTAGCTAAGGATTCACCTTATAGTCTAGTGCTGAATGCATTGCTATGCCCAGCTTAGTACTGGGATTCCAAACTCAGGTACTAATTCTTGTGTTACTGAAAGCCTACCAACTGAGCCAATCTAAAGTATCTTATTTTCCCCTTTCCATTTTATATGTGTGTGCAGTATATTACAATCATTTCTATACACCTCATCTTCTCTAATCCCTCTTCCAAAAATGGTTACCCCTTATTCATCCCAATTAGTCCCCTCTTGCTTTCACATCTTCATTCTGTGAATGCATGTGTGCTGTTGTGAAGCAGAAGACAGCAGTTTAAAATCTCCCTCTTGATCTTCAAATCTTTATATTCTTTCCTCCCACTCTTTTACAATATTCCTTGGTTCTTGGAAAGAGGGATACAAATATCACATTTAAGGTTAATCACTAAACTACCATGAAGAATTAGTACTTTGCTCAATTATCAGTATCTGCTTCAGACCACTACAAAAAGATCCATTTAAAATGTCAGAGGCAATTATATACACATTGAGATGAACTTTTTTTTCTGTAGCTGTTTTTGTGTTTCAGGATTTTCATGGATATTTTTTGTTCATTTCAAATTAATTATTATGCAGGATGGAAAAAGATAATTGAAAATAGTGAGTATTCATTAAGTAAATTTGGGCTTATTATGGCATTTACAAATATTGGTATCATATAGTTTGACCATATCCATTACTCCTTGCTTCCTATCAGCCCTCTTATGCCATGTATTATGAAGTCTTATTGGATATAAAACTTATTGTCAGTTAAAAATATTTTGTTATATATTAAAAATATTGATCCAGTTGCCAATTTCATTCATGTAAAAAAAGTCTAATTGAAGAGTGCAGAATTATAATTGATGGAAGAAAAGCCCATTTAACCCATATTGATTATTTTAGAAATTTCTACATATTTATGCACATGACTCACAATCCATGTTGAATGACATAATAGATGCCCTGGTTTTCTGTGAGAGTATGCCTTCTATAGAAAAGCTGTATATATGAAATCTCAATATTTTTACCTAAACAAGACAACATTGCCTGAACAATGACAGCATTAGTTGAAATACCAACATGGTGGAAAAATTAATTTAAACAGCATATATATGTAAAATTATAAAAAGAATAAGAAGATAGATTTTGTTGATACAAACTAATAAATAAACTAATAATAAATAAACTAATTAATAAACAATATTAACAATGACTTTACCTTGCCATGGGGGGTACATAAATTCCCTTCCATCAATGAGCTTATAATTCAATTAAAAAGCAAAATAAGGCAATAAGAAATGGAAGCATTGTTTGAGTATATGTTCAGGCTAATTGGTTCAATTTGCATATTATGTCGAAATTCAACAAAAAAAAAAGGCATCACAAAGTGATGCCTTTTAGAAGAATTTTACATTTTAGGAAGATAAAGGACGATGTCACAGAGTGTTTGGATTCTATAGATACCTCACATAGGGAAGGATTATCTCAGTGTTTGTGGTGTGAATAAGATGATTGTGTCATTATCTTTTAACCAGTATATATAGAAACAAGTTGCATTACTTGGACACCATTGTTTTGAATCAGGTACCAAGAATACTGACTGTACAGGGAGCACAATAATCCACAAGAATAGATTCTAGTTTCTTTTCATTTAATTCTAATGCGGCCTTTTTGAAGCAATATGCATTGCAGTAAAAGCCTTCTTGTCCATAGTGAATAACAGGAACAACAGTAAAGAATATTTCTTTAGAAAGGAGAATTAAGCAAAGGTATAAAAATTAGAAATCTGGGTTAGTGAGCATTTCTCATAGCAGACTTTGGAAAACTAGTCTGTGAGAAATAAAGTGAAGAATTGAAGGAAAAAGGTACCCAGAGGTATCTACCTGGAATCCATTCCTGAAATATGAGGCTATGCATGAGGCTGAATAGCAACAAGTGATCCTCACTTCAGGTCACTTTGCTTTTATCTCTGAAACACAATTGGCCTTCTGTTCTGTCAACTACCACTGGCACTGTATTTGTCCACAGACCTTTTGTTGTTGTTGTTGTTGGAGCTGAGAGATGGTGTTTTCAGTGATTGAAAAATACTTAAGTCCATCATATATCACATGCCCATAGAGAACATTCCCATCTCATATGGGTAGTTAAAACTCAGAAGATGTTTTCTACTACTAGCTTAATTCTGTCACATATGATCTCTAAATATTGGCTACTCATGAATGTGGAAAGTGAACATTATACTCTATATGCATCTTTTCATGACACATCTCATGAAAAATTAGTTATCTTCCCTCTTCTCTTCCCATCATCTTTTTAAAGAATAGGTTGTGCAGGGCATGGGTTAATGTGGTCTTAATATCATGCATTTTTCTTATGAGGTAAGAATGGCCAACTGTCCATTTTACCATGTTCTGCTGTACAGAAATGAATAAAAGAAACAAGGATGTGTGATTTTTCTGAAGACCAGGTTCAGAGTGATATTCTTGAGATGGAGATGTAGAACCTAATTGTTATTCTTATGGTTTTGTTTTTAAATATCAGTTTTAGTTATGGATGCACATATCTGTGTTTGACAGAGAGCAATAGAGAGTGACAGCAAGAGAGAGTAAAAGAAAGTATATATGTGAGAGACCACATGGTTCTTGTAAATTACTATCTCTGCCTCCTCCACTCCCCCAAATCCCCACCCCAACTTTAGATTGAGAATGGCACTACAGGATAATCCTGAGTGTGAAATCAATTAATCTAAACAGAAATGGCAAGTACAATACAGAAACGGGTAAGAATTTCTCTTGAGCCCATTAAAGATATTCTCACAGTTGTGAATGTTGTCAATGTAGAAAATCTGTATTATGTAGCAGTATGCAACAGGGTTTGGTTTAACTTCTAGGAGGTTGGTTTTCTAAATAATATCAATGATAAAATTTCTGAATATCATCCCTGTGTTTTAGAAACAGAACATAAATCATAAATGGCTCATTAGTTCATTTTCATTTCTATTTTTTTATATCAAAGTTATTTATGTTGTAAGATGGTATACAAATTAAAATTAAGGCAAGTAAAAGTAAAATTAGAGCCAGGCAGTGGTGGTGCATGCCTTTAATCACTGCGCTCTGGAGGCAGAGGCTGGCAGACCTCTGTGAGTTTAAGGTCCACCTAGTCTACAGAGTGAGTTCCATGTAACCTAGTGCTGTTACACAGAGAAACACTGTCTGGATAAAAAAACAAAATGACAAAGAAAAAGGTAAGGTTACTTGTCACTTTGTACATTTAGTATGTATATATAAGAATCTATTTAGTGATTTTCAGACAATGACTTACCTTATTTGTTTAGGCTTCTCAGCAAACATTATTTAGATGAGAGCCTATGACTAAACATAATTTTCCATGTGAAGATGACTTTGCAAAATATTAAAATATAGTTAGCACCATATAGTATATCTGTACTGTACTTGCCATTTCTGTTTTAATTTTAATACTTTATTATATTCAATTTATCCCTTTGTGAAAGTATTCCGGTAACTCTGTATTGCAGCAATGCTACTCATCAGTCTTCTTTTCTATGTCTAATTTTATGTCTACAGTTTCAGATCTCTCGCTCATATGTAGTTTCCAGTTGGATACAATGCTATTAATTAGAAACTGCTAAAAGACACCAGCAACCTGAAACAGCATGGCTTCAGTGATGAGCACTGAAGTTAGAGTGCTGAGCCTTTACTATTCCAATGGTTTACTAAGATACCAAAGTTGTCTGCCAATTTCTCCTCAAGATTCTTAGCATGTTTCTTGATTTTTTTTATGATAAAAAATGTGTTTTCCAGAATTATAACCAGGGGCAAAAAAGATGACTTAGTTGACCTCTGAACATCTTTCTGCTAAAAAAAAAAAAAAAAAAAAATATATGGGAGAGTAACTTGATTGTGCTCTACTTGTTTTAAAGAATTTCAAAATGTTCTCAAGAATTATTTTCATCTATTGCAGTTAAATAAGGATCAGGATAAACAAATAGGCCGAATAGATGTTTATTCTGGGAGAAATAATTTACAACCTAGACAAATGTACACCAGCAAGTTCCACCGGATGCTCTCCTGTCCAAGTCCCGCTAGCAAGAGAGCGTTCCCTGGCTCAGCTCTTCCTCAGACTTCCTTCCACAGGTCACTTCCACCCATGGCTCCACCCCCAAATGGGCGTGTTCAGTGCCACAGAAGAAGACAAATTAAATATCTCACTACATTCATCTTCACAGATTTGGTGTCATTTTACTGATTTATGCTTGTCTTTATAATGCAACTGAAGTTGTGGAACTTCATTATACACTAAATAGCTATTTTGATAATCAAAGTGATTACATTTAATTTTAACAAAATGTTTGGTTGTGTAGTACTGTTTTCCCTTTTGGATGCTAATACAAACAAAATCTCTTCTTGTAAGCTGAAAAATACATTGTGAATACATAATGAAAAAGTTAATGGTAAATTCTAAAAACTAAAGGAAGAGAGGATATATATATATATATATATATATATATATATATATATTATATATATACATACATAAACACACACACACACTCACACACATGACTTACGTACACTGACGACCTGAGAACCATGATGTGGTTGTTTTTATGAGCAGTTTTGTGCCTTCCATTAGTGTAAGTGGAAATGATTTACATTAAAAGAGAGAGATAGCATAGGGCAGTCCAACTCATTTTCTCTACCCTAAATCCTTCTAATCAGTACTTCTAAAGAAAATTACAAACTCAAATAAGCTTTAGTTATGTTGCCTACTAAAGGTAAGTATGTATGACTTTGAAAGTGTATGCACATATAATTGTATCTGGGTGATGTCAATTATAAATGCAAGTAGAATTACATACTTTATATGCACACAACCCATGTTTTTGTTGTTATTTTCAATTTTTTGAATATATCCGTATATAATCAGCTCCCTTTACTCCTCCCAGTTTCTACCCACCTCCCTTTCCAACCAGATGCCATACCACTAGTTCTGCCTTTAAAAATAACAGGCTTCTAAGAAACAACAACTACACAAAATCAAATCAAATATAATAAAATAAAACAAACATATCAGACTAAAGCTGGACAAGACAAATCAACAGGAGAAAAAACACCCCAAGAAAAAGTCAAATTATTACAGACCCACTCATTTAAACATTCTGGGTCTCATAAAATATTAAAGAAAAACTGTATTATATATGCAGAGGACCATAATATGTATCTGCTTGCTGCTTTGGTCTCTGTGAGTTCATATGAACTTTACTCAATTGATTTAGAGGGCCTTGTTTTCCTGGTGTCCTCCATGCATTCTGGGTCTCACATTATTTCCACTTCTGCTTCAGTGGGACCACCCAGAGTTCTGAGGGAAATTTTATTTGTGTTTCAAGGTCTTGCTCTCTGTCTGGATGTAGGTCTTTGTATTTGTTCCCATTTGCTACAGGAAGAAGCGTCTCTGATTATAGCTAAACAAGACACTTATATATGAGTACATGAGAGAGTCATTAGGAATATTTTATTATTGCTTTTGTTGAACCAATAGTGTTTGGTTTTATCTTAAGACTCTCAGTTATCCAACCTCTGGCTTTTGGTCACCCAAGCAGTATCCATTCTGGGTTCTATCTCATGAAGTGGGATTTAAGTCAAATCAGATAATTGGCTGGTATTCTCAGAAGTTTTGTGCCACTATTGCTCTAGCATATTTTGTAGACAGGACAGATTGTAGGTTAAAGGTTTTGTGGATGGGGTGGGTTTACATTTCTCTTTTGGTAACCTGCAGAGTACCTTCATGTTTCAAAGACACTAGAACATTGTGATGAAGGATCTTTGTATGAACCTGCTCAATCTCTTCATGTTCATAAACACCAAATCAAACTCTCATGAATTATGTGGAGTTATCTTCAGCAATGAGTCATTGCTGGCAATTTGCAGTGTACAACCTATAGTCTTGCCAGTAGCCTTGATTGTTTGGAGATTTCTGTGGTACCCTTTTGGCAATAGGTCAATTGAATGTAACACAATTGTAACTACCAGAAGCTTCATTTAGTGGCTAGAGATGAGCAGTTGGGACTACATTTTTGTATTTATTTGGAGATTTAATTAAGAAGTTTCCATTGCACTAGGTTTCCATACCACTCCTCAATGCCCCTAAATTCTATCTGTCTCTCCTAGAATTCTCCCTTTCAACCCCATCCCCCTTCATTTCCATAAGAAACAGAAGATTGCATATCTACTTACTGATGGAAAGAATAAAATATTATGTAGTTTTATAACACATGTTGGGGCCTTGTATAAGAGTTCTTATACAAGCAGAAATAAAAGAGTGTGGCTTTATTAATTGATCATTAAATCCAATTGAGATTATTTTTCCTATTTCTGGAAATAATCAGAAATAATGCTGATATTTGATCCATGTGATAAATGTTGAAAACAAACTTAATCTTCATAAATAAGTAGAACCAAACATTAATTCTGATGAGAGTACTTTTCTCTTTAGAAGCTAGGAGGTCACATGACTGCAGCAACTATGCCTAAGGGTAATTAACTATGCCACTTGAGTCCCAACACCTGCCTAGAAATCACAGGTTCATACTCCATGAAATGAATCATGCCTGTACACTCTCATAGCTATCTGATTAAGTAGATTTCATTATTCAATAGTTTAGAGTTTTATTTGAATATACAGTATGTATATTCTTTGGTTTCCTTATAAAAAATGGCTTACTCAAATTCTATATAGTAATACATCCTGTCCAGTGATTTACAGGTTTAGCTAAATGGTTTTTTAAATATTTTAATATAAATGTGCTTGACTACATTTCACAAAAGTTTAATACAGAAAGGATAACCATGAAGCAAATATTGTTATGATAGGTGGGGGCTGTTATTTCTCTCTGGACTCAGGATGTAGGTGAAGAATATGGACCTAGCACATACAAGGCCTAAGAGTTCATCTCCAGTACCACCACACTGCATAAAAAGTGTTATTTTGCTAGACAATGATTTTCCAAGAGAGAGGGAGCAAAGGGCTTAGTATGTTTGCTTACTAAGTTGAGGAATAACATCAACTCAATTCAGGACTACATATTTATTCATGTATATCATTAAAGGTCAGCATTAGAGTTCCAGAAATGTACACACTTAGTGGGTATCTCGTACATTGAGCCTCAGCTTTAAAAGGTGCTTCTTCAGTCATAGAATATTTGACAATTTGTGATAGTGGTCTTGCATCAGTTAATGTCAAGTAGCAGAGACTGCATTACACACATGTAAATACAATTTAAATTATGTACACAGATGGCTGACTTTTAATCTTTATAATTTTATTTTTCAAACACATTTCATAAACATATAAAGTAAGTTTTGATTAATCTACCCCCCATTACCTCTCACCCAAGTCTTCCTACATCTATGCATTTCCCTCCCAAATTTTTATTATCTTGTTCTGAAAAAAAATCACTGAATCTATTTGTGTTGTCAGCATGTGCATTGGGTATATGGCACTCTCCCCAGTGTGTTCATGGGTATATGGCAAAGTTAGCCTATTATGGATTTCATCCCTGAAGAAAGATTTCTCTTCCAGCAGCCATAAATTGTCAGTTTCTCCCCAGCAAGGGGTGAACTTTCAGTAACATTTTTCCATTTCAAGTTGGGATTCTGTCAGACTTGGTCTTATGCATGTGGCTATAGCATCATGAGTTATTATGTGCACTGTCTTTGTCATAACTGAAAAACACAATTTCAGTGCAGTCATATAGGTATGCCAACCTTCTTTTCAAGTAATCGACCAATTCCCCCTCCAGTTATTTCTAGTTTGTCATTCAGATAAAGATTTTCCCCCATAATTACCTAAATTAGAACATAAGTTTATGTCTAGGCAAAGAAGAAATTACAGTGCAGGTGCATATTTCAGTGACTATAATCTACTTGTATGACCCTTACAAAGTTTCATCCTGACTATGGTGGTGATGGGGGGGGTAGGTTTAGATCCTTCTTAGTTCTGTTGCCCACCTGTGAAACTAATAAACTGTTAAAATACCACCTGTTGTAATTTAAGAAAAGTGGTGCTCCAGATAAAGATGCCATATGACAGAGTTCAAAAAGCAGGAGAGAGAGATAGAGAGACAGAAAGATGGGAGGTGAGCAGGGCCCTTTTAAAAGGGCACATAGTGAATGTGCACAGGTGGTGCTCTTAGTGGCTGCTGGTGAGGTCTTATCCTGTCAGACCCCAAGTGCAGACCAGTACAGATGCCTGAATACTAACACCACCAAAGTTCTACAATAGAAAGAAAAGATGGTTTATTTTTAAAACTAAATAATTGAAATATTTTTATACATGCATATAAAATACATATATTAGTATATAGTAGACAGTCTTAATATTTATCAGTTTCAGTAAGTTATATTAGCAGTTGTAATTTTCCTAACTTTGATTGAATATGAAAAAAAACCCTCTCAGTGGAAACTAAAATATTTATCTCTCCATTTTTATTTCTTCACACTGAGTAGGCTATGCAAGCAAAGGTATGAAAAACCTATTTTTTTTTTTACAGATATGTAACTCTCTGCGTATCAGTTTGTATTAAATTTACATAAGACTATCATCTTACAGAAATACACATATATTTAGTTGTGTCTCAGTGGGCTACAACCAAGATGTTTGTAGGTGCATCTCACTCTGAATGATTTATGTGTCTGACCTTTCATGTTTTAAAAGTTTCATTCACTCCTTAGTTCATAGGCAAATATTTCTAAGTGCTTTTAAAAAATTGGCTTGTTCATTAACAGTTTCCTCAGTAATTTTAACTTCAGTACTCCTTTCTTACCTCTCTCTTATAAAAAAACATTGTTATAAGAGAAAATATAGTTTGTTTTACTTTATAACACAGATCTTTCCTGTTTACAAAGGGACCTTTTTTATTACATCAAACCATCAAGATTTTCCATGATCATATTTTTCTTATTAAAAGCAAATGATTGTAACCATAATTATATCTAAAATTTTGATTCTCCTTTCCTATTTAACTCATTATTCCCACAGTTTCCAACTTAAATAATGTATATATGTATACCTATGAGTTACATTGTTTTGTCACAGTATCCTTTCATCAATTATCTGGGCCAAAGGAATTCCTGACCAGAGTTAATCCTCATGGAGGAGAATATTTACAGATTTCCTAAAAAAAAGATTACATTTTTTCTGAAATATAGTCGTTCTTGATCTACCACTTGTTGGAATTACTTTTATTTATTTGGTTTGTATGCTGCACTAAGATACCATCCCTAATGACACTTCACCTATACAAGTAGAAGTCTATGAAAGATAAATGAGAAAACATATCCTGTGATGTCCATTCACTAGTGAACTTGTTTTCTTCTTACCACTTCCAATAGCTAGTTTGGAAATGGCTTCTGGTTATTGCTCTTAAGTGTAAGAAAAGTTAAGTATCTTCCAAAGGAACATGAAGGGCAGAACTAACAAAGCCATTAAACGTTTAAAAGAATTCTAGTATGTTGAAAAAATGGGTTGGGTCTATGAAAGTGAATCAAGGATCAATAAGTCACTTTGCATCCAAGTGGAACAGAACCTTGATGGTGATTGCTTATTAAATAACCCTTTTAGAAGGGAGAACAAAGTTACACCACCATGTTGCAAGATACTTGATGATTACTCTCTTGATGGTTAATACAGAGCTGAATAGCCAATACCTAGGCATGATTTCCAGGCATAGAAGATTCTGGAAAAATTAAGGGAGACATCAAGGAAATATTACATGTAGGAGATGAGGTAACAAGCCATGATCCATGAGCCATGTAGAAGCATGCAAATGAATGGAAATGGGCTACTTTAAGTTATAAGAGCTAGTTAGAAACAAACCTAAACCATTTGCTAAATTTACATAATTAGTAATAACTGTCTTGGTTATTCTGGAGCTGTTCTGGTAGGGCATAGAAAGATTTACTATAAATATCATCCAATGTTCAGACATGAACTTTCACATAAGACCCAAGAAAGATTTTAAAAAGGTTCTAAACACATCAAAAACAGAGACAAACAGCGTCCTTGTCCTGCAGTCTCCCATGTGGGTTGTGGAAGAGAGACATGTCTTTCTGGATACTGCCTATAGACTTCTGAGGTCAGAAGGCCATGATCTAAGCTATGTGGTCATTTGAGTTTTTCAAACAGAAAAGGTTACACATAAACAGCAAGGCAGATTCAGACAGGAATAAACCTCTAAACAAGTTACAGTGTTTTTTTTTTTTTTTTTTTTTTTTAAAAAAGGTCATAGAAAAATAGTTTATAAATAATAAGACAAATTCTTTAAAGAAAAAAATTGTGTAAGTCATGTAAAGATGGAAAATATAGAGAGTCTGCACCCTGTGTGGTGTTGTATTACTTGAATATTTTGATTGCTAATGAGTAAACTATAGTTTCTGGGAGACATTGGATTATAAAATCTACTAACTTAAATCCACCTATACATTTTTAAAATGCCTTAACTTCAAAATATATGTTTTATTGGGGTGGATGCTATGCTTCTGTTTCTGCAGAAAATGAATGGCTGTGGATTCACCCAAGGTTGACAGAGATCAGATTTGATCCAGGAAGACCCCCCTAAAATATCCTGACTACAGACATAAAAAGTAAACCAACCAACCAACCAACCAACAAACCAAACAAACAGACAACAAAAAACCTACAAGACAGTTTGTGTGTTTTCATAGTAGATGGACCAGAAATCAATGAAAATGGATGGCCCAGGTGATCCAGGCTCACAGTGTACCTGTGTTACAGTTTCTTTAGAGTTCTGCATTTAGAATAGCTTCAAGGCTCTTGCTGAGATGATCCAGCCTCACAAATGAGACTTGACCATTATCCTGTGTAGACAACAGAAAGTAATCCATAGAAGCAATGCCCACATCCTAAAAAAAGATGGGGTGGAAGTTTTTCAGTCATTTGATGGAGTATTGACATTTATCATCATTTAGGGAAGTTTATTACAAATTGTTATTAATCATGGTCATGAAAATGCTGAACAAACAAGATTAGATTCAATGATCTCTTTCTAAAGGGAAAAGGGGGTATATAATACAGAAATGATATAAAAGGGTGGATTGTTGAGTCTACCTTTGAACAGCTCCTAGTCTCAAATATTTTACATTGGTATGGATTTTTATATATTAATTCAAATTTAAGCTTATTTTGTTATACTGTGTTATGTTTCTACTCTTTTTTAGCTTATTGTGCTATGCAACTCATTTAAAAATGTATAATTTTAAAATATAGGTTAATAGTCATTTATAATAATCAAAATTGTAGTTAGGTGTGTTTTCAAGTCATCTAGAGATATATTTCAGAATATGGTACTTAAAATGTTTAATAATCTAAGGCTTTTCATGATAGTGAGAGTTGTCTGCTGCTGGCAACATCAATCTACTTCATTAAATGATGATGAGAATTGAAGAACCTCCATATGGAAAAGTCTTCCAGATATTCTATGCATGTAGGCTAAAGATGGATGCCCCAATATTGCAGAGGAACCTTAGGTGACTGGCCAGGCACCCATATATCTGTTGTTTCCATAGGTTTTGTAGTGTCTTACAATGCACTTCCTGTTGACTTAGATAATATTATATCCTCATGGGATTTTTCATGAAGTTAAATACTAGATAGGTACAGTTATACTTTTTCTTCTGAGAGAAATAAATTACATATACATTTTTTTTTACTCAGCAAGATAGGATTAGTAATGGAGTGTTTTCTTTGAATCTGCAAAATAAAATGGACTAAATAAATGTAATTTTTTTTTACTGTTTTACTCTGTTATAGTTAAAATCTTCTCCTTATTAGACAAAAAGAAAGAAATATTGATAGATTATTTTATTATACTGTATAAAGATATATCACTTTGATTGGTTTGATAAAGAACTGATTGGCCTATAGCTAGTTAGGATTTCTAATTCCAGAGGGTACTGGGAAGAAGAAGGGCAGAGTCAGGGAAAGACATGGACAAAGCATGGCACATAGAAGATGAGGTAATATGTCATGAGCCACATGGCACAACAAAATTAGTAGAAATGATTTTATTCATGCTATAAGAGCTAGTTAGAAACAAGCCTAAACTATCAGCCAAGCTTTCCACAACTCATAATGTATCTCTGTATGTTTATTTGGGAGGTAGTTGACAGAAAAAGATATGCTGCAATGCCACTGTCCTTCATAGATGACAGCCAAGTGTCTACATTGCAACAGACTTTAGTATTAATAATTTTCTTCTCTATTATAGATGAGAATTAAGACAAGGTCTTTTGTCTGAAGCTATTAAAATATATAGGAAATATTAGACACTTATCTGAGATGGCATTTTGATGGGAAAGGAAAACAAAATAAGCATAGTATTTCATATAGTACAAAGTATAGTACAAAGAAACAAAATCTTTTACCAGCTTACATAGTTGAATATCAACAACTTGCAATTTAAGGCAATTCATTTAGAGCTAACCCACATAGACTGCAATATGGCTTCATGTCTGGATTACGTCTTGGCACATTATACATCCATTTCATCAGAATGTCCATGAATTCACATTCCAGGGTTAAAGTAGAAAACACAATTTTCCCTTTACAACACAGATTGCATTTAGTAAAATAAACAAATTTTGCTTGTTCATTGATTGTCTTTAGTCTTTTCTGGCTTAAAAACATTTTGAATCTCAGGAATAGGTTATTTCTTTTTGAGTTGTTGGAAAATGGCATGACATAGACTCTAAATCATTGTGGGCTTTTGCTAACACTGCTATGTATCCCCCATAACTTGATAACACCATAATGCTGAAGACACCATTTACTGGAATAAGACTATGGAGAAATCCAGCAGTTACTGATCTTAAAGCATTATTCTTACTGGCTAACTTTCATATTGTTGGCAGATGGTATGCATGATGCAATAACAGAAAATTAAGCCTAAATCTCCTCTAGCTGTGAACCATGTAAGATCTAGTGGACTAGCCTAGCAAAAGATGCTTACTGGTAACCAACCACTTCCTGCTTCATGGGATGAAATCCATATCTGACACCGATAGATGATAGATGGGCCAAAAACTTATGGAAAGTTAGGTTTTAAGCCCTAGGGAAGAACCTGA
This sequence comes from Phodopus roborovskii, assembly GCF_943737965.1. Lineage (NCBI taxonomy): Eukaryota > Metazoa > Chordata > Mammalia > Rodentia > Cricetidae > Phodopus > Phodopus roborovskii. Next base: position 28,045,734 of record NW_026125391.1, on the reverse strand, counting down.
TATGACTATTCTGCAAAATGGACTTAGTATCAAAACACCTCCTAATGACTTACTATTTGACTTATTGTATCCTGTATCTGTAGTATAGATAATAAAAACCCAGAGACAGATATTGAGGTTCAAGGTGAACATCAATAAAGCAAAGCAGCCAACCACTAGAGAGTTCTTACCTCTACCAAGGCTAGGGTAATCATTCCCTCAGTGTGGCTAGAGACTGAATGTCCCATGAGACCCTGAGTTCCTGTTTTATAATACTTCTTTTTTCAGATGTCAAAGAGACAGAGAAATAAATCAGAGAAACATCACCCTTTACAATAGCCACAAGCAACATAAAGTATCTTGGTGTAATGCTTACCAAACAAGTAAAAGACCTTTATAATAAGAACTTTGTGGCTCTAAAGAAAGAAATTAAAGAAGATACCAGAAAATGGAAAGATCTCCCATGCTCTTCTATAGGTAGGATAAACATAGTAAAAATGGCAATCTTGCCAAAAGCAATCTACAGATTCAATGCAATCCCCATTAAAATGCCACCACAATTCTTCACTGACCTTGAAAGGATAATAATCAACTTTGTATGGAAAAATAAAAGACCCAGTATAGCTAAAACAACCCTATACAATAAAAGAACTTCAGGAGGCATCACCTTTCCTGACTTTAAGCTCTACTACAGAGCTATAGTTCTAAAAACAGCCTGGTATTGGCATAAAAATAGACAGGTAAGACCAATGGAATCGACTTGGAAATCCTGATATTAACCCACATACCTATGAACACCTGATTTTCGACAAAACAGCTAAAATTATACAATGGGGCGAGGACAGGATCTTCAACTAATGGTGCTGGCACAATTGGATGAGGGTGTGTAGAAGACTGCAGATACAACCATGTCTGTTGCCATGTACAAAACTCAAGTTCAAATGGATCAAAGACCTCAGCATCAATCCAGCCACATTGAACCTCTTAGAAAAGAAAGTAGGAGGTACCCTTGAACAAAATGGTATAGGAGACCGCTTCTTGAACATAACTCCAGGGGCACAGACACTGAGAGAAACAATTAATAAATGGGACCTCTTCAAACTTAGAAGCTTCTGTAAGGCAAAGGACACAGTGGACAAGACCAAACGGCAGCCCACAGACTGGGAAAAGATTTTCACCAATCCTATATCTGACAAAGGGCTGATCTCCAAAATATACAAAGAACTCAAGAAACTACTCAATAAAACACCAAATAACCCTATTAAAAAATGAGGTATAGATCTGAAGAAAGAATTCTCAATAGAGGAAATCAAAAAGGCTGAAAGACTCTTAAGAAAATGCTCCACATCCTTAGCTATCAGGGAAATGCAAATCAAAACAACTTTGAGATACCATCTTACTCCTGCCAGAATGGCTAAAATTAGAAACACCAATGATGACTCATGTTGGAGAGGATGTGGAGAAAGGGGAAACTCCTCCACTGCTGGTGGGAGTACAAACTCATACAGTCATTTTGGAGATCAGTATGTCTGTTCCTCAGAAAAATGGGAATTAGTTTACCACAGGACCCGGCAATCCCCCTCTTATGCATATACCGAAAGGATTCACATCCATGCAACAAAGACATCTGTTCTACTATGTTCATAGCAGCACTATTTGTAATAGCAAGAACCTGGAAGCAACCTAGATGCCCCTCAACTGAAGAATGGTTAATGAAGCTGTGGGACATCTTCACAATGGAATACTACTCTGCAGAAAAAAATACTTGTATCTTGAAATTCACAGGCAAGTGGATGGCACTTGAAGAAACCATCCTGAATGAGGTAACCCAGTCACAAAAAGTGGAACACAGTATGTACTCACTCATATATGGATTTTAGACCTAGATCAAAGGATCACCAGCCTATAATTCACACCACCAGAGGAAGTAGGATACAAGGTGTATTCTAAGAGATTCATATAAAGTCCCTCAGAGAACTGGGAAATGACAAGTCCCTCATAGCACAGAGAAAATGGGGGGAGGCAGCAAATGGAGAGAGAAGTAGGAGAATATGAGGGGGAGGAAAGGAAAACATGTGTGACCAGGAAGATTGAGCCTGGTTAGGAATAGAAGACAAGAGAGAGAGGGGGGGGAGGGAGGGAGGGAGAGAGAGAGAGAGAGAGAGAGAGATAAAACATAAAAGAGGGAGTCAATATTGGTTTGAAGATAAAATTGAACACAAAGAAAGATCTAGAGAACTACAAGACTGCTGACAACTAACAATTTGAGCTTCCATGGAAAGGCTACCATAAATGCCCTTCCCAGAGAGTGAGATCAACAACTAACTTTTCCATGGAGCCCTCAATTAATGCCTGTTGGAAACAGGAGCAAACACCCATACATAAACACTGAGTCGAACTAGAACCCAGGTGCAGATGGAGAGGACAAGACCAGGCTACAGAAACACATAGAGACAGCTTACCTGAACAAGGAGGAGCTAATGGGCCACCAGACTGATAGCTGGGAAGCCAGCATGGGACTGACTCAGGCCCCCTGAATATGGGTCTCAGCCAGAAGGACTGAGCAGTCTAAGGGACCTCAGACATGGAGACAGGATGTATCCATGGACCACAAAAGGACTTTGGGAACACATCCCCCATGGAGGGATAACTGCTTTAATCTAGAGACAGGAGAGAAGTCCTAGTCCCTTCTTCACATGACCTGTCAGACCTACATGACCCCTACTTGATCACATTCCCCTACATATGGAATTGGGTTGGGGGGATGGGAGGGTGGTTAGAGTGCATGTGAGAGGGCAGACAGGGTAAAAGGGAGGGAAGGAGGGAGGGAGGAAGGGAGGGAGTGAGGGAGGTTGGGAGGGAGGGAGGGAAGGAGAGGGAACTGGGCTCGACATGTAAAATAATAAATTAAATTAAAAAAAAATGCTTTGAATCCAAAATTTAAATTCAAGGACAAGTTACTGGGGAAAAGGATTTCTATTTTTGTTTCTACAGAAAATGAAAAGATGTGGATTCCTTCTAGACTAATGTGGTTAGATCAAGCTAGACCACCTGTAACAGGGTACCAGGTGATCCTACATTCAAAATAGCTGGACAAAGCAGTCTTACAGTCTACAGCCAGGATTTCTGATTCTTCTTCGAATCCTCCATTGCAGTGCCCCTTACCAGCAGGAAGTAGTTTGGAAAGAACATGCCCAAATTCCCAAATATTGTCTATAAATGTTTGTTTTCATTTAAATGGACTTGGTTATATAAAATAAAAAAAAGAAAAAAATGATGGAATCTTGAAATTCACGGGCAAGTGGATGATGCTTGAAGAAACCATCCTGAATGAGGTAACCTAGTCACCAAAATAGGGTCATATATGGATTTTAGAGCTAGAGCAAAGGATCACCAGCCTATAATGCTGGTATCCTAGGCCCAGAGGACCTAGGATACAGGGTGTAACTCTAAGAGATCCATATAAAGTCCCTCACAGAAGAGGGAAAGAACAATTCCCCCAGAGGACAGGGGAAGTGGGGGGGGCAGAGAACCATTGCTTGGCCTTTATGGCTAACTAGTGCAGATAGCTCTGCATTATGATCGTCACTCATACTTTGTTATACCACAAACAAAAGATCACCACAGCAACCTTCATTCCTACACTGTTGTGCAGCAGTTCACACAGTCTAGCTTGATGTAACTCATGGCTCCTCATGAACCATTCATTCAGAATAAATGGATGAAATAAGACAGTTCTTTTCTTGTTCTATGCTTTTCCTTCTTTCCAATCCACCATTTCAGTCTGAGGTTGGTACTCAGGTTCATCACAGAAGCCTAAAGTCAACAAATTTAGCATTGACAATTGCAGATCTATAGAAAAAGGTGGATGGCATTTTAATTAGTGTTATATTATGAGAAAGAGGCATTCAAACTCTCTTGGGAACATTGTGGTATCACTGGATATTCACATGTAATAATATACTTCTCAGTGGCGTCTTAGGATGTGAGGGCTAATAAGGGCTAAGCAGGAGAGAAGAGAGACAGAGAGAGAGAGAGAGAGAGAATTAAAAAAACTTGACACTTCCAACACAAGCACTTCTGTAGTTCTAGACATCTCACTTTTCTGTTTTCCATGGATCTTAAGAATATGATACTTTTGGAGTTTTATGAACTACAGTCTTGAAAATTGCTAGTAGAACTTTCCATTATATTTCTCTCTCTCTGGTTATTCATAAATGCCAATGAAGTAGCAAATGCCAATGCGATATATATTGTTATGATAGGCAGACATTCACTACATATTTAAAGTGAAAGTGGATAACTATCAGAGACAGAAAAAACTTATGGGGCCCTACAAGAATGATCCTTAGATAAGAGCTCTTCTGATGCTCACAGCTAAAAATAATGAAATAAATACACTCTAAACAATTGTATCATTCACAATGCCTCCACAAAGGGCATTGTGAATATGAGACAGTAGGTAAAGTGTTTGTTGTCAAAGCATAAAGACCTGAGTTCAGTGTCCCAGACCCAATAAAAATTGCCAGTCACAGCAGGGCTTGATATGCAGCAAGTCTAATTAAAATGGCAGACTGCATCTGAGAACACTCAACATATACCTCTGACATCTGCAACACACACACACACACACACACACACACACACACACACACACACATGTAAATAAATAAAATAAAATCCTGCACAACAGGTCTGTGTGTGTTCTTTAAAAATAAGCAACAAAATCATAAGCCTAGTAATCAATGTATCACCAAAAATTCAATTTCATAGTATTCTGCCAACAACTCTTAATTTCTTTTAAATGAACATAGGCATCAAATAGTTAGAAATTTGGGTGACTTCATTGCTCTAAAGTAAGAGTGGATGATTTACTAGAATTACATTCATGTGCCATGTAGGGAGATCTTACATTTAGGGAAAAGGCCCAGTGAATGGGTTGTGATTACTTTCACGTGGATAGATCTTATTACTTATACACACATAATCTTCAAATTACTTATACACACATAAATCTTCAAAAACTTAATTCTTAAGTGTTTTATTTGGCCCCATTGTCATGTCTCTACAGTGAGCACCTATACTGGAGAAGTAGGAAAAAAAATGTGTTCCTGAAATATTCATTGAGTCTGTAAAGTGTCACAGGGGTTAAACCTGATGACTTTGGAAATGATTGGGCTAGACATTTCATCTACATAAACAAGCACAACCAGTGTTCAAGATAATTTTCCCATGTCTTGTAAAGTGATCCATGGATGGCTTCATCCTGCTATTAACTGTCATGATTATAATAAACAAAGTAGTTGTTACAAACATGCTTTCCCACTGCCGTGGTCCCACAGCTGCCCAGCCACAAATAACACACAGAGATGCTGTATTAGATATAAAGTTGTTAGCCAGTTACTAGCATTTCTTATTGGCTAGCTCTGTCTTAAATATTAACCCATTTCTATAAATTTAAATATTTCCACATGTTCTTATCTTACCAGAGAGAGGGTCTGGAGTTCTGCTCTCTCTGTCCTCCATGTAGAATCTCGTTCCTCCTTCTTCCTCTCTCCTCTTTGTCTCCTCATCCTACCTATCATGCTTTCCTATTGGTCAACACTAGTGCTTTATTCATTAACCAATACAAGAAATATATTTACAGAATGACATCTCCCTTCATCTCCTCTTTTTTTGTCTAAATAAAAAAGGTTTTAACCTTAAAATAGCAAAATATATGACAAAACAGTTAACAAACAAGAAACATATTTAAACATTTAGCAAGATATATAGAAAATATTCCATCATCTATCCTATCTTTGTGAGTCTGAAGTCCTATATGTAACTTATTTTAATCCTAACTAAGGAAAACTATAACCATAACTATCTGTCTTCAACTCCTTCAAAGACCACAGGAGAATAGTATATAAATGCTAGAAATGACAGAGACAACTTGCCTGGCCAATCACCTTTAGTTCTTCTGTAATGTTCCATCTTCAGCCTATAGGCCATATTGTGTCTGGCAGACTCCTCAGCAAAGAAGAAACTTTAAATTGTCCCACCTGCATTGGCAGTTTGTCAGTCATTTTTTTTTCCTATGGCCTTTAGAATGTCTGGAAGACACTTCCATGAAGCAGGAACCCTGTAGCAATGTTCATCTTGTATCAGCAGTCAATTTCCTGTGGGTCCTGTATGTCCAGTGTATACAGCAAAAATGCAAACACTCCAGACAAGAGTAGTATCTTGCCCAAATGGCTAATCTTACCATACTGAAAGAAAACTCCATAATGACTTTCTTCAATGTCTATCTTCCTTTCTGATGTAGGTGGTGTAGCCAGGAGCAGTTATGTCTCACTGTCAAGAAAAACCCTAAACCATTTTAAATGCCATATTCTGTAGGTCTTTGAAAGGTTTGAAGAATATTTATCCATCTCATATATGTCTCTTTATATTTAGAAAACCTAACTAACCTAAGTTTTGACACTCTCATATAACTATAATTATTGCTAAATTATACGTTACATTTCTAAATGAGTTATATAAGCACCATACCTAAAAACTAGGAGAAATATACATAGCACAAAATTAACCTTACAATTGTATCAATAAATGAAAATGCATTCCAAAACAAATTATTCATATTTATACCATAATCCCCCTTTTTACCTTTAAAGAGATCTGTTGTGGTCATTAATCATTTATAACCAACCCCATATAAATTGAAACAAATATTTATAGACAATATTTGGGAATGTGGGCATCGTTCTTTCCAAACTGCTTCCTGTTGATACAGTATGCTGTCATGGGGATCCTAAGAACAGCAAATTCCTGGTTGTAGTGGTCTGTAAGGCTGCCTTGTCCCAGCTGTTTAGAATGTTGGATCACCTGGGACTCTGTTTCAGGGTTGATCAGATCATATTATTCTGGAAGGAATCCCCAGCTTTTCATTTTCAGTGGAAACAAAAATATAAATTATTTTCCTCAGTAACCTGTCCTTGGACTTAAATTTTGAAGTCAAAGCATTTTTAAAGTATATAAATTGGCTTAATCCAGCAGCATTCTTTTTAACGGTTGTTGCTAATTTCCTTAGTAGTCAAACAATTTAAAGACAATACAGTAGCCAGAATCTTTTTGTGCTTTACATCTTTACATGGCTTTTTTTATTACTCTATTTCCTCTATCCACAATCCAAAAAAACAAAACTGCTTTTAAGTTGGTTTTATTCTCATATAGGGATTTAGAATGCCAGGGACTTAGGAACATTTGTATTTATCTTACATCCTGACAGCATGTTGCTCTACTTCTTAGGATTCACTATAGAATGGAGAAAATATTGCCAACCAATCATGTCAAAGCATAGCTCATTCCATTTGTTCTGTTAAACATTGCCCTTAGTGTGTATGTTCAATTTGTATTGTAGCCATAAAATAAAGTGAGACATCTTGGTTCTTTTACCTATTGAAGTACTGTAAGTGCAGGAGTTCCCAGGATAAGTCACAGGCTTACCTGGTAATTATATTCAAACATTCTTTGAATTAGATAGCCTTTAGGTATCAATGAAGAAATAAATATAACAAGGAATGTTTTCTTATTAATGCTTTATGCTAACCCAAGGCCCTGGATTAATCTGCTATGTGCCTTCACAACTATACTGCTGGTGTGTGTTTGTGTGTGTGTGTGTGTGTGTGTTGTTTTCTACTAGTATTCTTAGGAAGATGCTATTAGCCAAGCCATGCGGTAAAACAATACAGTAGGCACTTTGAGTTATTTTGAGGTTTGTCCTTATCATTTATTATTGATTGGGATTGGGAAAACAACTTCCTCGGTGAAGAAGACTTCTATGGTTATTAATTCCAAATCAGAACAACATAAATTTCAGGAAGACTTTTTACCCACAAAAAAAATAATCTCTTATGGACTCAGCTGCTAACTACTAATGATGACAATAAAATATATATTACTTTTGTTTATAGACTCTGCTTCAGCATGTTTGCAATGTTCAAAGGAGCTTCTGTAGAAGGGAAGAAAACAAAACTGGGAATCATGGGCTTCATTTTCTGCTCAGTGTTAGTGTCTCAGTGTACAGTGTTGCCTAGCCTTCTCTGTTCTACTGCTGTGCTACTGTGAGCAGATTATGCATTAGCACTTCAACAGGGAAATTTAAAGTGTGTTATTCTATTTATTTTAAGTGTCATGTAATTATGAACTGATTTACTAGCCCATTGTAATGCTACAAATGATAATTAATTTATTTGCATAATATGTATTTCAATAGAAGTTCAATTATAATAAAGCATTTGCTAAATGTAGCATGAAAATAGCATTTCCAGATAGAGTGAGAATATGCAGCTTGAAATGATTTAGGCTGTCAGTAGATGGTCATCATCACAGATGAGTCCTTCTCAGTGGGGAGTTCTTGGCCCTATGGTTCATTCAATCACATTTTTCCTCATTGGAAAACATTATCCTCAGGAATAATGATAAAAATATAAATGAAATTGTGGATATTAATGTTCTTAGTAACCAAAATTACCTGAGTTCAAACATGGATGGAGATTTATAACTCTTCTCTTTACTAAAATAATGAACTGCCATGGAACAGTCCCAGACGGCACACATGCCAGTTTACAATGGCTTAATGGCTTGTCCTTTCAGACAGGTATGGGATGTAGAGTGGGGACACTGATTACACATCTCAATCATCTAAGAAGTGGCAAAGATTCAGGGTTCTCAGGCCATAACTCTAAAAAGTAGCATAAAAACCAGACTGTCTTGGTATGAAGTCTTCTTAGAACATGCCCAATCAGTAATTTTTCCCATACTTACCCAGGAAGAAATATCATTTTAGAAAGAAAATGCCCACCCTCGAATATGGTTCATCTTGCATGGCCTGTGGGTCAGCCTGCTTTATCTTGCAGGAGGAAACAGTGTTCCAAGTATTTTGATCATTTCATTGTGTTACTGTTTCTCAAGTCTAACTCTTAGTTCATACTATGCTGTTATACAGAAATTGTCTTGATCCATGATGGAAGATAGATTAGAGCACACAGAAACACATACATACATACATACATACATACATACATACATATATATATATATATATGTATATATATATACAAGCCCTTTAGACCCCAAAACAGTGATATTAAAATGTTTATTATATTTACTGTTTTTCACTCTGATGTAATCAAAATCTCTAAAAAAGTCTAAAAACACAATTTTACCTTCCTAAAGATTTCCACCTTGATCAACTTATGTTCATTGTTTAATTTTTATAATTTTAAATTTATTTTAAATACCTAAATATATAATGTTTTATGGTATGTTTTTCATGTGTTAGCTAAATCTAGTTCATTAATACTGCTGTTGAAGTTGCTAATCTGACTTGTTTTACACATTGTTGATTACAAGATATTAACATTACCAAATGGTGTTATTGAAAGCTTTTAGGCTAAATTTATTTTTATTTTTATATTGTAAATACATTGTGCATGTTATTGTGTTGCCTCAGAACATTTTGCCACAATTATTTGATGTTGAGTATGTAGTAATCCTCTTTTCCTTCCTCTCTATCCCAACACATTATTTCTCTTTGTTTTATTAGACAGTGAATTCAGTGAATTTATACTTCTTTTTACATATATACATAGATGGTTCCTTGTATTTCTGTAGGCACCCTCCCTGTGGAGTGGAGATGGTGGCGGGATGGGATGGGTATCGGGGCACATGGGAGCGAGGGAGGAAGTGGGACCGATATGTAAAACAAGAAGTATTTTAGCCTGTTGTACATGAAAAACTGAAAATATTTTCTTTCTGAGATTGACTTTGCTCAAATCAGTTTCCTCAATTGAATCCATTTCTTACAGACAGCATAATACTGCTCTTTATAACTGTAAGTATGGAATTTTGTGGATATACTACTTTTCCCTTGCCATTCCACTATTGTTAGAAACCTAGCTTTGTTCATAACCTTGCTAAATGTGGTAAAATCATTGAAGTACAAGTTTCTCTAGGGTATGAATTGGAAAACTTGTCGCTAGTATCTAGAAATGTTAACAGCTGGACCATAGTATGGATCTCTTCATATTTTTTTGAGAAAGGTCAAACTGAATTTTACGGTGTCCAGACAAGTTTACATTTCTACCAATAATATATACATTTATTGATTTTCTTGATGGCAACCCTAAGCAAGGTGAAATATACTCTCTGTAGGTTTTCTTTGCATTTCTCTTGAAGTTAGTAGCTTTGTCTTTTTTTTTTCATGTAATTTTAAACACTTCTCTCTCACCTTTTAAGAATTATCTTTTATTAGCTCATATGTTGTTTGGATTACTCTACTTTATTTAGATTTAAAATTATTAATATGGTATAGATATTAAAATTCTTTCACATGCATAGCTAGCAAAATTTCCTTCCATTCTGTAGTCTGACTCTTCCCCTGATTAATCATTTTTGTGATACAGTCCATCTTTCAATTGTTGACATTCTATTTCCTTTTAAAGATTAATTTTTTTCATTTATGTCTTTGTGGATGTGACTGTTCTAGATTATCTGTATCTTTTATGTGCAAGACCTCAGGTTTCCCAGACATTTTGAATCAACTTGCAGAAACTGGGAATAGAACCCAGATCATCTGCAAGAAGAATAATTACTCTTAACCACAATCCAAGCATTACTTCTTGAGAGATTAGAATCTTATTCTGAAAGTCCACAACTATGCCCATAATATCCCTTACAGCAGCAGAGATTCACATCAAGATCAATAGCCTCAGTCCATCTGCAGTTGGTACATGTGGCTACCCTGTTTGCCAGCATCACTAGGTATGGTTTTCCATCTTTGTTAAAAATCATATGGGTATAGTCATGAAAGCCATGTCTGGGTCATCCACTATTATTGTGTTGTGTTAATATGTATCTTTATATGCACTATTTTTTTTTATTAAACTGGGTTCAAACAACCAAGCTCAGTCCATACTGTTTTAAAACCATAATATCCTTTTGATGATTTCCCCCTTAATCCCTTGTGAAGTAACTTTCCTTTTCAAATTAATTTTAATTTGAAATCTATTTTTTCAATAGTATAGTGAAATAGTTTGCAGTTGATTTTTTGTTACTATCATTTGCTTGGAATTCTTTCTTCATCCGTTTATCTTAACATTTTATTTTTGTCTTTGATGTTGAGATATGCTTCTAGGAGAAACAATTGATAGATTACCTTTTTTGATATGTAGTCTGCTAAACAATGCCATTTGATTGGAAATTGAGACTACTAAAAGTCAGAGATATTATTGAAAGTTATGTATTAATACTTATGATTTTGTTGAGTTTGTGGTGTTTGATGTTTTTACATTCCTTATTGGCTTAACTACTGTTTTAGTATAGTTCATTGTTTTCATGGATATATTTATTTTTTTTTTCTTTAGGTTAAAAGATTGCTGCCATTATCTTCTGTAGATCTGTATTGGCAGTAATAAATTAATTTAGCCATTTCCTATCATAGAAAGTGTTTCTTTCTCTTTCTGTGATGACAAATGGGTTTTCTAGGTAGACTAGTTTGGATTGTCATTTGTCTTTTATAGCTTGAAATAGATTGCTTGATTTTTTTCTGAATTATAAGTTTCTGATGAAGATAAATTATCATTATTTTAGATCTTTATATGTGTCTAGGTGTTTCTCTCACAGCTTTCAGTTTATTTTTACTATGTGTAATTTACCCAAGGTCATCATAACCCCTTTGGGACAGAATCTGGGACAGAATCTGCATTCTTTTATCTCAGTTTCTGCTTTTTTAAAGATTTCTGCTTTCCTGTGTGATTATAGTACAAGTTTATATTTGTCATCCATTTCTTCTGATAAATATTATCTGCATTTACCCAGATATTTTCACTGGAGAGTCTAGCAATCCGTGTGTGTGTGTGTGTGTGTGTGTGTGTGTGTGTGTGTGTGTGTATGTGTGATCAATCATCTTGTATTCCAAATAATTTTCTTTTTGAAGTTGTATCAGATACTTTTGTATTTGGCAACTCTACTTTTTGTTTCATATGTATTTATAAGCATTATTTCTCATTGATTGGCTAGAACTTATTAGAGTTTTTCCCCTTTCTCTATACCATTTTCTCTCTTATGTTCACTTTTGTCAGCAATATAGCTAGTTTATCTTTTTGTTCATTATTTCAGGGGCATAGTGTTTCTATTCTTTCTTAGCTTACCTTACTGTTATCTGTGCATCAAAACCCTGCATTTTGAGTGACGTATATTTCATTGCTATTGGTTTTCTATATGCCTCACAACACTTTTGTCAACTTCTATCAATATCCTTATTTGTAATAAGCACACAGTTTTTAGTATACCATTTTAAGTTCATTTTTTTTTTCCATTTACTATATTTAACAAGTTTCTTCAGCAACCCAATGAACTCTGAAATATTTCTTGTAGTCAGGTAGGGGATCTGGTATACCTGATACCTGAAGACAAAGTCAGAATAATTGAGCACACACAGTTTCTTATGGGTTTATAGTTGTGAATTAACATGGAACTTACACTTTGATTAGTTTTCAATCTCTTCCATGTGCCCATTCATTGCAATAGCCTTATTTAAAGCTCAGAGACATTGAATTCATTTGTTATAAAAGCTAATTTGTACACATAATGACACTCCATTTGTCTTATGGCTGTTTCACATGTTTCCTTAAAAGAAAATTTTCCATGTGTGTGAAATACTGTCCGAGTAGTGGAAATCTGCTGGCATTAGCTAAGGTTTCCTTATTCACTGCAAATGAAAATCTCTCAGCCAAATCCTCATTGTCCTGAGGAATGACTTTATCCATTTCTTAGTATGTAACTACATCCCATGAGCTAGAAAGAAAAGTTAGGTGCACTTTCATCAGAAGAATACATTGTAATACTATCATGAAAAATGTTTAGCCTGATCTGTATTTGGAAAACAATTCTATTAGGGCAGAAGGGTAACAAAGCTCACACTTTTAATTTGTTTTGATTTGTCACCATTAGCTTTGTATTGTGATGTGAACTAGGCTACAGAAATTTATGAAGTTGGAGTTAATTTACAGGCAGTAAGAATCTTCTGTGTTAGCAGGATGCAGCTAATTTCATCTGACAAATAAGAGACATTTGGAAATATGTAATTAAGCTGGTACACTTAATGGATACTCATATTCTGCTTAATAGAACAAATGAGATCTTTAATGAAAAATATATTTGAAGATTATAAATTGTTTTTATGAATGACAAAAGATCTATATAATTACTATGTATTTTATGTTATAAGATATACATATATACATAAATATATACATATGTATATCCAAGTATGTATATGTACTTGGCAACACACTAGATAAGTTGGAGCAGCACAGAATGAAGATGGAGGATAAAGTGAATTCATCTTGAGTCTTGTCATTTTCATGTATTGTTCAATGTAATTATGGAAGAAATCACCTTTAAATCTAAAAGTAATCTAAGGTTATATTATACATGATACCTGGTCATCTAGTTGAAAGCACTGTCTGACTCTGGATTCTGTGAATCAATCATAGTCCTTTACTTTCTAGTTGTGTGAAAGACTGCTTCAACCATGTTCAGCTTTTTAATCAATATCTTTGTTAATTCACAACTTTCAGTCTGCCTGTATTTAGTTCTGTCACAGCCTATTCCATATTTGATATGCATTATCTGAAACTTCCAAGAGAAAGAGGAGCTCTTTTCCATCTCTTGGTAATTTAAGAAGCTAAAGTTGAGCATGCTGTTCCTTTGAGTACAGAATTCACACTCTGCTAATTATAGTAGCATGGTTGTGCTTAAAGCCTAACCTTTAAGTAAATTTACTCTTTCGAACTAATACACAAATAAATCTCCTATAATTACATATAGAGTTGGAATAGTTAATGTGAAATTTGAGTAAATGTGATTCCAAAATGCATTTTTGTTTCCTTGTATGAGAGGATTTTTCTACCATTCATGTATTCATTCCAAATCTTAGGGTTATAGAAGTATGAGAAGTAAGGCTTCAGTAATTTGCCTCTCTAATACATCAATGGTAGTCAAGAACATGACAGCAGACAATAGCTGAAACAACTCAGAACTGCAGTCTGACATTAAGGTTTTGTCTGATTAGATACAATGAGAGGGTTCTCTACTCTTATTAAAAGCAGGACTAAGTAGAAATAACCAATATAATGAGTAGTTACACTGCTCTTATTAACTGACTTAAACTAATAAATAGTTATATATTATGTAAGCATTATTGTTTTTCCAAGAGAATTAAAGCAAAATTAAAGTAGCTATCACAGTAGTTTGAGCTTTACTAATTGCATTTTATAATAGTATTTAAACATAGTTTAAGAACAAAAAACTTGTCTTGCACAGTCTTAAAGTATCCATAAGAAACTGATTTCTCAAAGCAACAGTTGTAAAGAGGGCTGCAAATCGTCTTGGTAAGCTACATATAGTCAGTGGGTAGAACTTGAAATGAAGACTACTAACTGAGTAAGGCCTCCAGTTTCTAGTGAATGGTGCCAGTGATAATTTTCTGTTATCTCTAGGCCTCATCATCTGTGCTTTACTCTATATTTTGAAATAGAAACAACGTTGCAACAAGCAGTTGTTACAGACTCTATGCATTAAGGATGACTCAGCCTCAAGTATTTGGGGCTTCCTGTATGAGCTTAAGTACAAAAAACACTATTTCAAAACAATCATTTTCTCATTTGAACTAAAAGAACTACTCTAAAAAAAAATAAGGATACATGGTAGATGTCTTTGGTCAATATTTGATCTAAGCAAATAGGTGACTATATCAAGATTGACAATATTCTCTTTCATACATTAATACCATATTACTTTTTCTATCAATGGAACAACTGCCCAAACTATTTGTGTTATGCATCGGATAGTTTCATCCCTCATTCATTGGAGCAGTAAGAATGGGAAAAAGAACTTATAAAGATTAGAATACCTCGTTTGCTCTATACAATCTACAGAGATAAAGGTGACAATCTTTAGGAAAGAGTTACTTTCTCAGTTATAGTGTTAATCATATTTTTGTTGATGAAGTGTGAAAGTATCAGTCAGAACATGCTTAATAGGTTTAATGTACTCAAGTGAACATCTTAATTCCATCTTTGACTTATTTATGTTTTTAATCAACCTACTGAATCCTGTTGTATCTTAAGTCTGCTATCATTATAATGAATATGACCTACTCCGAATCATGTGATGAAAGCTTAGAGCCCAGTGCAACAAGGCAGGAATGTTGGTTGTATTGGGGGGGGGGTGTTTAGGTTATCAAACCTCCAACTTTGGGAGTAGATTGATACTGATTTTGTAAAGGCCATCAGTCAGGGGTTCCTTTACTCATCATATATCACAACCTTCTAGTTCAGGGATGAGATCATACAACAATTCCAACTTGTGCTTCCCAATAGAATCTATGAAATGTATTTCTACTTTTTTTTTTAAGTGACTCAGCAGTTCTCTGTTGTAGAAATGTTAAATAGAATTGCACATTTAGTTATGGAGAGAACATAACCCAAATATACATAATCTTATTGTTTTCCAGAAGATGGTATAAGTAAAATATTTAGGGACATATATAACACATTTTAAAATTGTATAAAAGTTGTTGTGGCCAACCTAGTTGTGAAATATACAGAAGATATTAGATCATGAGATTTATATATAAATAGGTCAAAACAACATGCTCATTTCTTGATTTCTTGTATCAGGATAGCAAACATCCTTCAGAGAGTTCTCTAAATAATACTGATATTTAGATTGCTTTCATTACTGTCAGGATGTAACCTTCCAGTTATTCTCCATGAGTATAGTTTGGGTAGTCAGAGCACTCTGAGTGAGGTACTACTCATTGAATCAAACATCCTACCTCTGCCCATCTCTGCCTGCCTTTTCTGAGATCCTGAATTCAGTCTCATTCTTTGGTTTTCTAGAAGATGACTCATAGCTAGTTAATTCTAGTAGTGTTGATGACTCCTATTGATACAGTTCTTCCGTTTCTAGTTCTTATAGAACCAATATGCCAAAGGAAAACAATATAATTGAGCCTCATAGCTTATTTGTAACTTTCTCCAACATCCAGGCTGTGCAAAATGAAATCAACTGATCTGACCCATTTTATCACATTTGGGTACCTCCTCATTTTAGTATGAGAAATTCTTGTAGTCTTCATTATTCATAATATCATTTGGTGTATTTAATGCTTTAAATCTTCTATGAAAATCATTCATGAACCTTGTTTAAACCTTGATCTCCTGAGTCACCAAAGACTGTTTAAGTTTTCCTTAACATTTAGCAATGTTTTCTAGAGCCTAAAGATACAGCATTTAGTGATTTCATCTGCCAAAATTTACAGAAGCTAAAGGATTGACTATCTGTACTTTTCTTACTGAGATAATGTCATCTTGTTCCCAGCTATAATATGTTGTCATTCATAATATTGTTGAATGAAAAATATAGTATCCTTTCATGATGGATACAAGGGAGTCCTTAGAAGGCAAGGTTCAAATTCTATAGGATATATTTTTATATCCATTTGTGTTATTATAGTTCTTTGGAATTATTTTGTAATAGATAATATTGCATGTGCAGATGTTTATCAGGTCTTCATATATATATATACATATATATATAATGCAAGATGCATAATAAAACACTTATATGAATTCTTAAATTACTAAATATATCCTTTAAATTGAAATGGAAGTAATTGGTGAGATCCAGAATAAACCTGTGAAATTGGATAATCAGATGGCATATAGTAAAATTTTTATGCAACTCTTTCCTTGAATTGAGACTTCCTAGATGTATGCTGAAGATCTGAAGAAAATGGTGTCATGATAGTTTCCCCAATATTATTACCTTCTTTGCTTTCTGAAAGAAACATGAATGGAATGTAACATGTGTCCTAAATTATCTTAAGACAAACAAGCCTTGATTTTTCTCTAGGGATTTCTCAGATATAAATTAGTTTCCCTGTAGAATGCATGAAATATTATTTGGTAGATATTGTGAAAAGAGTAAACTATATTTTTGTGCATATATGCTGAGGTTTAAGTATCTTCTACTTTCTTTTGCAGTGGATAAGCTGTCCTACCTAGTGGTAGACAATTTTGTGAGCAATAAAAGCACCCTTGTAGAGCATGCCTTTGGTTTGAAATCTTACCAATCCAAACATACAGCCTCTACCTAAACCTTAAGACCCTAGATTCTTTTTTTTCTTAAGTACTGAGTACCATATTCCAGCAACTAAAATCAATCTTAGAACTGGATTCTTCTGTTACAGATCAAGGTGGATAATTGTAGACTGTCTGCTCCAACAAGCCTTATCATTTCTGCACAAGTCCATAAAAAGCCCTGAACTTAAATCTCTCTTATGTTTTTCTATTTGCTGACAAACAGGTGTGCATGATGACTTCTTCAGTGTGGCATGCCTCAAGTCTCTGTGAGCATGACATATTTTGTTTTTCTGAACTTGTACAATCATGTACTGAATGTATCTTGCTGACCATTTTGTAAATACTGAAAAGTAAGTAGTCTTGGAAGTAGAATGAATATAGAGACTGTACAGGCTAGTTTTTCAAAAAGCTAATTAATTACATACCATCTATCTATCTATCTATTTGTCCATCATCATCATTTATCTATCATCTATCAGTCTAATGTATATATTTATCTTCTTATTTATCATCATTATCATCTATTTAAGGAAGGTAACAACAAAGATTTGCATAGCTTATTTGAAAAATATATATGAGTGATTTTAAATATTTTTCCCACACATTATGGTATCTAAGTACTATAGTCTGAATATGAAATGTATTCCAAAAGATTCATGTCTTGTTTAATTGGTGCCCAGTTACCAGTATAATTTTGAAAGTTTACTGAAGGCTTTGGATGTAGGTGCTAGGTAAAGGAAGGAGTCTGACCATAGTTACTTTTGTCCTTTTGTCACTGCTATTCCTCCTCACTTTCTTTGTTTTGTCCTTGATGAGATGAAGATGCTTCTCTGCCACATGATCTTTCCTTCATTGTGTTATGCCCAGGTGTAAAGCAACAATGGAATAAACCATTTGAAACAATTATAGCTACCAAATTCTTCTTTTCTAAATAAAAATTGGACAGATAAGCTTTAGTAATTTTCTGACATTGTTTGGGTATTCCCATCTCACAACTACAAGAACTAGTTCATTAGGAGCTGGGGATGCTCTGGCTCATGGCTAAGAGCAACATGCTTCATCTTCACTGGCCCATTTTAAAGATTAAAACAACTGGAGAACCTACCTAGAGAGAAAATATTCCTATCTTTAACATCACATTAGGTATAATTTATACTAGGTAATAATGCCTGAATATTTCTGCTTTGATGAAATATGTAATTGGGGGAAGTTAGATGTGATCTTTTCTGATTACAGATTGTCTTCTATGCACTTGATTACCAGTGATAAATTGTCATCAGAGGCAACTGGGAATTTGTTACTCTTATTCTAATATCCTTCTCTCCTGTCCTCATTATATATTTGAGGCTTTGTGGCTGAAATTCATTAAGTTATTCTTTAGATTTTGCCACTGAATTTTAACATCAAAATGTAAAAGACAGTAATTCAATTGTACATTTCTTCTCATTGTCAGTTTCAGAGTCCTGCATTACATGATTCATCTCTCTAGCTTTTCATATCCAAGTCCAAGGAAAATGGATACTCTGATAAATTTTGTCTTCATAAGTACCATCCTCATCTTATATGTCATATATAATATATTTTTGCAGCAAATATATTTTGGATTTTATCTGCTTCTCAGATACTACACAGAGTTACTGAAGTTTAGCAACCAAGTGTTTGAGTTAGACAATCCTTAGCAAACACCTTCATGCCGTTCTGAGAAAGTTTACTTAAATAACATTGGAATTTTTAAATTGTTTGAAGCAGGTTGAGTGAAGGGAACTAGACAGATGGTTTGGTGATGAAGAACAGTTTGTAGAGGTTCTTTGTAGATTCCCAACAACTTCACAACTTAACAACCATCAGGCCTCCACTTCTAGGGTTTCTCACATCCTCTACTTGCTTCCCTGGGTATTGCATGCATGAGCTGGACAAACATACATTCAGCTAAAACTATCATACATTTTTAAAAATAACTTTTATTTCACTTTTACTTTGTTATTTTTACTTTAAGTGATATTGTAAAAATTTCTGGCAACTTTATATTTTACTTATTTTTCTTACACTTATTCAAAAGAGTGATTGTTTTCTGGTCTTAATGACCGCATATATATCCTTTTTCATACAGTGTTTTGTCTCAATCATACAATCTTATTTTAAAAATATTTTCCTCTAAACTTTAAAATTTCATATGTGTGTTCAATGAAATATATAAACTCTATTAGCAATCAGGCATCATGCTGGCCCACCCTGTCACCTAGCAGAATGTGCTTATCAACTTAGTCAGCCCAGGGTCCTACAGCTGCCAGGCTCTGTGCACATGCACAAAAGACTCCTTTAAGAGGCAGTCTCTGTCCATTCCTTCTCTTTCCCAGTGCTCCTCTGAAGATGCAGGGATGCCTTTGTACCCTCCCCTCTCTGCGCCTCTCTGTTCTCTGCTGCTGCCTTTGTCTCCATGTCCCCAAGGCCAGTCCTCCACTTCCCCCTTTTTCCATTCCCCTCCCCCAATTAAAAAACAAAACAGAGCAAAACAAACAAACAAACAGAAATCCTTCACACGAAAGCTGTCTGCATGGCATGTCTGTCCCTTACATACCATGGAGCAAACCTGCCAAGGTCCTTCTCATTCTGTATCATAACAAACTCTCTATTTCCCTCATGGATTGTTTACAACCCCCCCCCCCCCCCGCATCCCAAACATCTCTATTCTCTCTCAATTTTGTACTTTTAAAAAAACCCCTAAGTGGTTAGTGCTTCCCATATGTGCACAGGTATGCGGCCATCCACTGAAGCAAAGAGAACCTACCCACAGCCATATCTCCAAGAATGATTTTCCCTCAGAAATTATCCACCACCAATAGTCACTCCCTATGGTTGTTCAGCTTGGACATCACCTACCCTTCTATGTCAGAATTTTGCTTGCTAGATCTTCTGTGGTCTCCAAGTGACCACAGTTCCTGTGAGTTCATAATTATAATGTCAAGAATATAGCATTTCATAGTAATCTTCCCACACACTATGGCTTTTTCACTCTTTCCGTACCATATTCCATGAGGTACACTGAGCCGTTCGTGTGCATGTGAGGATGGGAGTAATGTAGCTAGCTATCCCATTTAGTGCTGAGAAATCAGTCTCTTGTCTCCTGTTCCCAGTTCTTTGACCATTTCTGCGTCTTTCTATTGACTGCAATTCACTACAAGAGAATCTCCTCTGACCCTGGTTAAGAGCAGCTCATGTCTATGGATATAAACATAAATATTTAGAAGACAATTTAACATAATGACCATTTAGAACAGCAATGCCTGGCTCTATCCTAGATCCCATTGTTTCCCATGCTAAGAAATTTTTATCATGATTACAGTGACAAGAAGCTTCCTCTGGTTGAGTAGATCTTAAATCCAACCATGTAGAAATTACTTATTCCCATATCATGCAACTCTTATAATATAGCAGTCACTTTCAATACATTTGAGTCTCATATTTTCTTAGTCTGATGTTCCTACTTGCAGCTCCTTACTTCTGCCATTTTCATCCTTCTTATTTTAGTTTAATTTAAATATTGATTTGCAACAAGATGCACTTCAATTTTATCTGTTAAAGATAGAGCTATATTTTATACATGAACTGAATAAAATTTTATAGTCCAGTTAATTCTTGATAAATGATATTGAGTATGCTTATATTTCATAAGTGGGGGTTTTCCAGGAACAGCCATGAGTATTTGCAATTTTAAACTGGGGAGGCTGAGGCAGAGATTCTAGTGTTCACGGTCACTCTAAATGGTATGAACAGACCTACTTCTACTACTTTGTGAGATCTTGTTTCAAACAAAGCAATCAGTATGCAGATTTGACTAATTATAAAGCTTTAATTTCATTGTTTTAGCATTTTCACACACAATAATTTAAATCTCTCTTTTGGCTTTGTATTCATTATGCCACCTGTTTTGATACTGATTGAGGAATCAGTGCTAATTATATAATGTGACATGCAATTTGATGTAAGCATGAACAGCTGTTAAATAAAATCTACAAGGGTATATCACTGTTTTAGTGAGTGTATGTTACCCAGAATTTAATACCTGTGACAAAATGCCTGAAAGAACTGACATAAAAGAGGGAAATATTTTGCTCAAGCTCACAAGATGTTGGTCATCAAGAGAGAAAGCCTCAAGAGAGGACCTGCACTTCCTCCACACTTTATTACATCTGAGCCCTCAGCGTATTAGATAGCCCACTTTTGGAGTGTATCTTATATCAGTAGTTAATCCTTTCTGGAAATATTATAGAAATACTAAATGGTGTGATTCATTAAGCATCTTAGTGTGTCTGAACCCAAGTAAATTGACAGTAAAAATTAATCATCACTAGAAGAGAACATAGAAAGCCTTGTGTGTGTGTGTGTGTGTGTGTGTGTGTGTGTGTGTGTGTATTCATATGTATAGGATGTGTGTATATATTGCATTGCAAGTATGCAAGTGTGCAACAAGAATCACTAAGCTTTCAAGGCAAATGTGTTTAACCACTTCCTTTGGTTTAATAATAAAATATTTATTTAAAATAATTCCAATGGTGATTAAACTATTCATCATAAAGTATATTTTTCATAAAGGAGTAATGTTTCTGATTAATTAAACAGGAAATGTTTTTGTGTTCACAATTAGGGTCAAAACTGAGGACTTACTTGTCTTGATCATAGAAGTAATCTTTGGGTGTCAGAATTTTTCCCAGTTAATGGTAGGTTTCGTTCTTCTAAACCCATAAGGAAAAATGTGTCCCAGTGAAAAGTTAGGGAAATGTTGAAAGAGATGAACTGACAAAACAATCATTGCCCCTTATTCATTACAGACTGCTAGATTTCAGAGAAAAACAAGAATGTCTTGTTATAGTGATTATTTTGATCTATTCACTTACATGGATGATTCTTTCTAAAATTTTATACAAAAGATCATGTGTATATGTTCCCTCTTTCTCTTTTAAACTATTAAATTATGTCTCTAATTTAGAGGGATTGTTGAAGTTATTTAGAACAATGACTTGGGAAAAGCCTGGGCACTGCAATTTTGGACAAATGTGTGATACTTCTCTGGAGTACAAAGGAAAGAACTGGACTCTGCCAAGTTTTTCCCAGCAAGTAGATGGGAGAGCTATTTATACTAGTTGGTTATTCAAGTAAGATTTAATATTTCAATAGAAGATTCACTGTTTAATCCAAAATAAAAATGATAGTAAGTGTAAATTAATCATATTGAGCTGACAAGTCTTTTTCTAGTAGTAACTGTCTGAGGAATTTAGGAGAGACAATATATTCACGATCAACTAAATCACAAACACACACACACACACACACACACACACACACACACGCAGATGAGGGAGGAGTTTCCTTCAAAACCTGGAGTAAGTAAGAAATATAGAGAGGAATAGTCAACTTACACAGAAAACATTCTCTGAAATGTTCTAAATACTAAAATGGACAGTAAGAGAAAGAGGGAGAGAAAGAGAGAAGAGAGAGAGAGATGAAAATAATTGAACTTTTAAATGTCAATCCATTTCTTTTTTCTTTTATTAATTTATTTTTTCTTATTTTACATATTGATCCCAGTTCCCTCTT
Organism: Phodopus roborovskii; assembly: GCF_943737965.1. Taxonomy (NCBI): domain Eukaryota; kingdom Metazoa; phylum Chordata; class Mammalia; order Rodentia; family Cricetidae; genus Phodopus; species Phodopus roborovskii. The sequence goes on along the minus strand of NW_026125391.1, from coordinate 28,022,965 downwards.
CTTTCCTTTCTCCCTCCCTCCTTCACATGCTCCCTGACCACCCTCCCATCCCATTTCCCCCAACTCCACAGGAGGAGTGAACAAAATCTGTCAAGTCATTTGGAGTAGGGAATAGGCCCTCCCTCCGGCCTCTAGGTTAAGGGAATATCCTTCCATGGAGAATGTGCTCCCAAAGTCCTTTTGTGTACCAGGGTTATATCCTGGTCCCACTGTCAGAGGTTCCTTAGACTTCCCAGACCTTCTAACTAAGACTCATGTTCAGGGAATCTGAGTCAGTCCAATGAAGGATTCCTAGCTATCAGTCTGGGGGCCTATGAGCTCATTCTTGTTCAGGTAAGCTGTCTCTGTGGATTTATGTAGCCTGGTCTTGTCCTCCCTCTCTACATCTGGATTCCAGTTCTGCTCAGTGTTTAGCTATGAGTATCTGCTTCTGTTTCCATCAGCTACTAGATGAGGGCTCTATGATGGTGGATAAGTTAGTCATCAATTTCATTATCAGGGAAGGGCTTTTATGGTAGCCTTTCCACTGTTGCTCAAATTGTTAGTTGGGGTTAGTCTTGTAGGTCTCTGGACATTTCTCTAAGTTCAGTTTTCTCTTGAAACCTATAATGGTCTTTCTCTCTCTCATTTCTCTCTTATACTCTGCCCATTGTCTGACCATGAGTCTGTATATATATCCGCATCTACTCTAGTTGCAAGTTTCTCTGATGATGGATAAAAAGACATTGTTCTACGGGTGCATCAGAGTCATTAGAAATGCTTATGTAGCTGTTTTATCTATCAGAGGAATAGTATTTGTTTTTTTTTTTCTACGTCCATGCCTATCAAGATAAGCAGTAGTATATCTTGCATGATGGTCACTATCGGATATTGTAGCTGTCTTGGTGTTTACCCTCCTCATTTTATAGCATGCAAAGTACCTGTAGGTACCAGATGAACCTCTCCATATTTAATGAGTTGTGTAGGTGTGGTCTTCAGCAATAGGGCCTTACCATCCGTTGATGGAGAACAATCCTTGGCATCAACACAATTAGATGTAGCTCATTGCCAGAAGCTCACTAGAACTATCATTTGGTTACTACAGATGTCCATTGAGTATCCGTCTCCATTATTATTTGGAAATTTTTATTTAAATTGTGTGTGTGAGTGTGCGCGTGTGCACGTGCACAACTTGTACTCTATTAGGTTTCCATAAACCATTTCAAATGTCCCTTGGTATTAGCTGTTAGCTGTCCTTTCCAATATTCCCATACTTATCTACCTCTTTTTCATCTTCTCTATTTGATCCTCCCACACAAATATCCCCACAATCCCATTCATAAGTATCTGTTTTCTTTTCTCTTCTTCTAACGACCACATATACGTATATACATACCATGTTTGTCTTTTTGGAGTTTTCCATTCATGATTATATTTTTCTAGTTCAATTCATTTACCTGAAGGTTTCATGATTTTTTATAACAGCTGAATAATAGTTCATTGTGTAAATATCCCATATTTCTTTATCCATTCATCCATTGATGGGCATCTAGCCTATTTTCAAACTCTGACTATTATGAATAGAGCAGCAACGAACATGGCTGAGCATGTCTCTCTGAAGTAGGATGTAGAGTCTTTTAGGTATATGGCCAAGAGTGGTATAGCTGGATCTTGTGGTAGATCTATTTCCATCTTCCTGAGGAATTGTAGAAAAATTTCCATACTGGCTGTATATGTTTTCTGTCCTACCAAATATAGATGAGTATTCCCCTTATTTAATATCCTTTCCAGTACAAGCTATTAGTTTTTAAAATTGATATTTGCCATTTTGCCAGGTATAAGATGATATCATAAACTACTTTTGATTTGCATTTCTCTGATTTTACTGATTTTAATTTATTTTGAAAGGCATTGGGTAGACAACTGAGAGAAGAACATACAGCATGGTCTACTCCACTGTTTAAGGCAATCAACTCTGAGTATGTTTGCAAATGTGGATTTAATAAAATCTAGAGTTTTAAAACAGAGAAAACAGCAATGGAGCTGGAAGGAGAAGCTCATACTAAAATAAGAAGTGTCTGCCAAAAACTTTAGAGTACAGCAAGAGAGGCAATTAGTAATCAAGACAGACATTTTCTATGGTATGAAATGTCACCAAGACCCCTTTCCTGCTCATGATTGCTAGATTTTCTAATCATTAAATAAGTTCTTATTCCTGACAGTGGATGATGGATTGTTATCCTCAAATGGCAACATGCATTGGGCCTGATGTTTTCAATAAGGAAGTTGTCCATTCTTAAGAGCCAGTAGTTATTCCCTTCCATGTAGTCATCAGGCAGTTAAAGAATGGGAAAAGCAATACTTTCTGCCTTACTTGGCATTACTTCTGCTTATTTTGAAGGGAAAAATGTTAGCAAAATTATAATCTGACTTTGCCTTTACTCAGAGTTTGTGTGGATAAATGGCAATGACTTTATGAAAAGCACAATGAATATATCTACTCAAATACTTTTTGCATTTCTTCCCAAGTCATTAGTGAAAGAGAGCCCCTAGGATACAATACTAGGGTAGAAATTCAAAATGGCAATGCTTCATAAAATTCACTTCATGTAAAAAAGCCATGATTTTGTGGTACTTTCATTTTTATTTCATTTATTATTGCTTAGCAATCAAGCCTTAAATCATGTTCTTGAAGAAATATACACATAATATTAAGGCAAGTAAGGTAAAATGAGAAGTTCTTTCTGTGCCTTACATATATATGATTACTCAAGGTGAGAAAGAAAAGGGTTAGCACCAGATACACAAGAATTTCTTATCTTAGTCATAAGTATTTTCTCCTTTGAGAAATAATTATTATATTCTAGGTACTGTAATAGGTACAGAGATGACAATGATAGAGATTTATAACTCCTAATTGTAGCATGAATAATAGAAACCCAGAGACAGATATCAGGGTTCAAGCTGAGGATCAGATAAGCAAAGCAGCCAGTTGCTAGAGAGTTCTGACATCTACCTATTGTCAGACTGAAAGAGCAATCCACCAAAACTCAAACTTCTCTCAACTGTGCTGCTGCTCAGACTCACTGAGACTTCAATGCTCCCTGTCTCCTCCTGCCTTATATTAACCTCTCCACCCAGCCACATCACTCCTGTCTCCACTTTCCTAGTGCTCGAATTAAAGGTGTGCTCTCTGATTCTCTTTTAGATTGATTTGCTCTCATGTAGCCCTGGGTGGCTTTGAACTCACAGAGATCTATCTGCCTCTGTCTCTTGAGTGCTGGAATTAAATGTATGTACCACCACTGCCTGGCCTCTATAACTGGGGCTAGCTTTGCATTCTGATCATCATGCAAGCTGTATTAGAGCATATAACATGGTCACACCTAAACAAGAAAATTCAATAAGGATATATCTGCCAGCAATTGGAATACAAAATGAAATAAGATTTCAAGAGAGAAATGTATTTGTCCCAACAGCTTTGACCAAAGAAGGATGTAATTCTCTTTAAGTGTAATTCCCAAAGTAAAAGAACAGGGGGGATGGTTTGAAAGGTGTTTGCTGAACAAAGGAGATGAAATGAAAACTGTCTGAAGTGCAAAGAATGGGCTTCTGGAAGCACATATGGAGCACATGGTTTATGAGAAGGCAACTTCAAGTCAGGTCAAAAATGAATTTTTTTCCTGAAAAAAAAAGAGAGATTTTGAAGGATGGTGAGAGGAGAAAAGATTATTTTCATGCACCTTTTAGATTATTCCTGCTATTTTATCTTCCTGCATTTTAGAGTGCAGGACATAGGCTCAGGGTCCCATACCCAGATGTTCTTTTCTGGGCACCTAAGAGAAGAACTCGTTTGGTTATTCAGAACCCATGTACTTCTAGCCTCAGTTCTCAGTTTGCATATTAAGAAAATGAGACCCAGAAAGGGAAAATTACTTCCTGGTGGATTTTAAAATTCTATAGTACACTTCTAGTTAACATTTTATCTAAGCAAATGTTGTCTCCTACATTATAAGCAAGTTGAGGAATGATTCCCATTTTATTAATTTCTTTCCTCTTTCCAATCTTGACTAATTGCCCAGATAATTACTTTTCCGTGTAAGTTTACAGAGTGATTACTTGGGTCACTTGTTATTTGAAATACATTTTCCTTTCCTTTCCTACCCCATCTTTAAAGGAAGCATTTCACTGAAAGAATATTTATTTTAAAATGAAAATTTAAAAAGGATATATGAATATTGCTCTGTTCTTGCCTAATCCAGAGGCTCCTTGTCTGATTAGTGGGGATGGGGAAAAGGGAGTACTTTACAACCCATCAAACTGGAATCCATCATTGCTGGAAAATTATAGAGCCTTGGCTTTTCTCTGCTATGAAATGTCATAATCACTGACATGACTTCAAGACCATTCACAATCTACCTGTAGGTTATTATAATGTCTACAGTCTTTTGCTTTCACACATATTCAATTCCATTTGCTCATTTTCCCATTGTACCCGCTTCTAATCTGTCATGATACTCTTGCCAGCTGAACTCTCTTTCTTTTGAAAGCCTCAATTCTATTTCTTATTTACTTTTTAGTAGTATTCAACGTGTGCTTTCTGTTATCACTTAGTAGTACAGGTCACGAGTTTTCATACACTCATAATGTCATTAAATTTTGTTTTAACTCATCCCTCTTTTCCATTGCCTTCCTGCAGACTACCTGCATCTCTCCTTGCTGGCTTACTTACTCACTCCATCAAGTCTCCTTTACATACCCTCTTATTTAGTGTATTTCATTTCTCTATTAGGTGCTTCCGAATGACAGACCTATAGAATAACTTTCTGCATATACAGAAAGGGAATTTGTTAGGATGACTTACAGGCTGCAGTCCAGTTAACACATTAATGACTGGCTGTGAATTGAATCCAATAATCCAGTAGTTTCTCAGTCCACAAGTTAGGTGTCTCAGCTGCTCTAGAGTAGACACTGAAATCCTAAAGTATAAGGCTCTAATGCCACCTTGTTAGCAAGGTAAGAAGAGGCAGGAAAAAGCAAGTTTCCTTCTTCCTCATATGAGCAGAAGTTGTGGCCTAGATTAAAGGGCTGTGTCTTCCCACCTCAAGGTCTGGATTAGAAGTGAATCTTCATATTCCAGGCGTTTTTCTTTTATGCCACCAAGCATTTCCTAAATCATGACATGGAGACTTCTTATTAATTAAGAGAATGCTTAGCTTTAGATTATTCTAATTTCTCATTAAGGATTTTTTTTTTTTTGGTTTGGTTTGTTTTTGGTTTTTTTGTTTTGTTTTATTTCTGTTTTTTAGTTTCTTTTTTTCTTCTTTATTCTTTATCTTAAATTAACCTGTTTCTCTCCATTGAGGTTTTCCTCATTTCATTTTTAGGGTTTTGAGAAACAAGTGAATGTACTGGTTTATTTTCCAACAGCAATAATTGAACCTTACCAACTTTTTGTTTAAAATTAAAATTGTATTCAGATATACTATGTACTTTTTAGTATATGTTTGTGAAGTAAATTCTCTCCCTTCCACTGTGGGTTCTTTGGGTTGAATTCAGATTTTAAGTCTTGTACAGCAAGCACTTTTACCCATTATGACATTTTGCTGACCCCTTACCAATATTTCTTTTCATTTGAGTTCTTGACTATAGCTCATTTTTAAAAAAATAAAAAAATATTTATTTTTCTTATTTTACATATTGATGCCAGTTCCCTGTCCATCTCTCCCTCTCTTCCACCCTCCCATGTCCCCCAACTACCCTTCCTGTAGGGGTCATCTAAATCTGTCAAGTTATTTGGAGTGGGGACTAGGACCTCCCTCTTGCCTCTTTGACTGTAGCTCTTACTCCTCCTGTTTTAGTTAGGATTTATATTACTGCAACAAAACACCATGACTAAAGTCAAGGTGAGGAGGAAAAGGCATATTTGGCTTATACTTATTCATCATAGTCCATCATTAAGGAATTCAGGATAGGGACTCATAGAGGGCAGGAATATGGAGACAGGAGCTGATGCAAAAGCCATGTAGGGGTGCTGCTTACTGGACTGTTCATCATGGCATACTCAACCTGCTTTCTTATTAAACCCAGGACCATAATCCCACATAATGCACCACCAACAACAAGGTGGGCCCTTCCCCATCAAACACAAATTAAGAAATTGTCCTACAGGCTTGCCAAAGCCCAATGTTATGGAGACATTTCCTTAATTGAAGTCTCCTCTCCTGAAATGATTTTATTTTGTGCAAAGTTGACATAAAACTACCCAGCACATCTTCCCTTATTTTATTTTGCATATGGAGATATCTGCAATAAAAACTTAGCATGTAAAGTTCTCTTATTTACTGGATTTTAATTTTTTTGTGGATACATTTTATCAAATGTAGAATAATAGTAATGAAATCCCACATCATACCTGAATCGTAAGAAGAATTTTCTTTGTATCTTAATTCCTGTTCACTTTTCATTATAGTTCCATCACTTAACCTTGACATTAAGATTTCTTCCATTCCTCAGAAATAGACCTGAAATCTTCATAGTTTGAGTTCACAATACAAATATTTCTTTTGGTTTGTGCTATTTATTCCCAGTAGGAACATATGGTGTTTTCTTGATAAAGACTTCTAAGTTTGAAAAGTTAATCTACAGACAGGAATAGAAGGTACAAATAAAATTTCCATTGAAAATTGCTTTCTATAGAAGATATAGGATACTTGTTAGGAAAAAGAAAGTCCCTTTGTTTTTCATAATTTCAGGACTCCTCTTTCAGATTGGCAGACACAGAGGTTTGATCCACTAAAATCCTCTCATCCCTTAGGAGAAGACTCAAATTAAACCAGCCAATGCACAACACCAGCCTGATGACTTACTGAATTACAATGAGAAAAAAAGTAGCTGTTACATGTACTAGAATACTAATGTTAACTTTGTGTTTCAGAAATCCATATAATAACTAAGACATCAAAAGCTAAATCACAGTTCCAAGATTGCTTGGTGAACATGGGATCAGAGCAGGGCAACGTTACGACCCTTAGAGACCTAAATATTTTAGTATACCTGACAACTTTCCTCATGCTTTTCAAAATATAAATACAGTTAATAAATGGTCAAGGCACTCCAACAACTTTTTTCTTTAAATTTTTCCCATGATGAATACTTTTAAAACTTTCACTAAAATATTGAATAGCATATTCTTCTAAAATTATTTTTCTTCTTCAAGCAATTTATATTCCTTGTATTCTATGCATAAAATGTATTGAGGGTGCTTAAATGAGGAATTCTACTACTTGGCATTTTGGTTGTCACCAGCCTGGATCCAGCTATTCTGAAGGAGGCTAAAGCATTCTTTGGAATTCTCTTCAGTTGATACTGGTGTTATTTACAAAGGGACTCTTCTCCGTGTTCCTACATACTGGTTTGTTACTGTCTGACTGACAGGTTCTTTCCCCAGGTATGTTAATGCTTTTAATCAAATTACAGTCATGGAAGGCTGATATGAGAATATTCTAAGGAGTGTTTCCATATTTTGATCTGTTCCATTGTGGAGAGCTTTCATATTATAGAGCTTACTCAGAGGACAACAAATTTGTGAGAAGCTGAGAAAAGTCACTTCTATGCATATCCTAGGCTCAGACAAGACCACAGTCTGTAAGGATTATGATTTTTTTCACCCGCCGCTGCTGGTCTTGTCCCGCCGCTGCACCAGCCCCAATTAACACACTGAGACTCTGTATTTAATACAATTCTGTTGGCCCTTTACTAGTTTCTTATCGACTAGCTCTGTCTTAATTATTAACCATTTCTATGTATTTCCAGGTGGTTTCACCTACCAGGGAGTGGGGCAGGCATCTGGTCTCCCTGTCTCTCCATGCTCACTCCTCCTTACTACTTCCTCTTTCCTCCTTGTTTCCTAGTCCCGCCTATCTTGCTTTCCTATTGGCCAACAGTGCTTTATTCATTAAACCAATATGAGAAACATATACAGAATGACATCTCCCATCAACAGTCAACAGCATAAATGATCATTAGTCTGAAGGTGAGGTATGGGGAGCAAGCTAAATATTTAAAGATATCTGTTGGATGAATAAATGAAGAAATATTGATATATAATTTCAAGATAATTAAAAACATAGTTAAATAACTTACATTGTATGCACATAAAGTTGGATAATGTTATAAATTAAGAAACACCAAGGACTTGTACCCATACATAAACATTTATTAATTACAAGTGGGTAATTAGTTTTATTGTGGAAAAGTCTGGCAGACTCTCATTCAACTAAGAAAAACTACAAGACAGGATGCTCAAAGATACTTTTTTCAGTCTATACATGAAATAGTAGACACTATGATTTGGGGGCAGTTTGTGAAAAATACATAACCACAGTCTAGTCATTTGATATATTAGACAAGCCAAAATTAGAGTTATTCTTTACAATAGCTGGCTTGTGAAAGGCCTCAGGTTCATAAGATAATGTTTACAGGTTCGAATTGTTTAGTTTTTACATATCTTTGATGATACCATTGTTGTATAATATGTTAACATTAACAGAAGCTGAGTGAAGAATATCTGAGAACTGTAGTTTTTAACATTTTGTTTTATTTGTAAATTTAAAATTATCTTCAAGGAAGATTTAAAACAATGAATAAAATATATTTCATGACTATATTAACTAATTACGGAAATATTCCTAAAATATTTCTTTGGAAATATCATATGAACATTGTTTAAAATCTGTGACACACAAGCTTTAGCCCCTAGAAGCCTTGGTGCTCTCGCTGAGCTTTTATAGACATATTATAGTTTTGAAATATAATTTCAAATAATAGTTAAAATGCACAGATGTAAATCAAAACACTATTAATACTTTTTTTAGTCAAAAGTAATCACTCCCTAGCCTTTGTCTCAAAATGACTGCACCTTAGGTAGGTATGGTGTCACACACTTGTCTACACTTTCGCCAATTATATGTGATTTTGTTTTAGAACCATAAACAAACAAAAAACAGTAATTAATCTACCATAATTTGTATTTCAAATGTTTCTCTGAGAGTTTTTCTGAACACATGGGTGTATTGTGTGCATTTTTTGTGCACACATGCTTATGTATGCACTTTCAAGTTTGGCTATCTCCTGCATTCTGCATCTTGCTTTTTATGATAAAGTCTGCCCTGAACCTCAAACTCACTATTTTGTGCTCATGTGGCCAAAAGGAATCTATCTGCCTGTTTCCTTCTTCATCAATACTGGTATTACAGGATTGGATGGTCATGCCCAGCATTTATGGCAGCCTTGGGAGTTCAAATGTGAGCCTTCAAGCTTATGGTTCAAGTGCTTTATTCATTGGGCCATCTCCCAATCCAAAGTATTTTCTTCCAATCTCTTCTGTTGTCTATGCCTCATACATTTCTTATAATAGTCTTCCTGCTTTCTCACTATTACAAATTTATTATTTGGAACTTTTAAAATGAGGTCTATTTTTACTTTTTAATTATGCATATACACGTGTGTCTGTGTGTGGCTAGATGCAGATATCTGCAGAGACCTTCACACTCCAGCCTGGAACTGGAGTCAAAGGTAGTCGTGAGCCATGTGACATGAGTGATACAAGATAAGCCATCTCGCCAGCCCTATTTTTAGCTTTTAAACCATATCACATATTCCATTCTTTAAGTGTCAGTAAAATTATATCCTGATTAATTAAATGAATAAAAAACAGAGCACACTTTTGATATAACTTCACTTCAGAATATGTTGTAATAAGTTTTACACAATAATAAAATTTTGGGTCATGTATTTTTGATGTTCTTAGTATTATGTCCTATGGATGTTTAATCATATACTTTATTTAATTTAAATGATTGCTTTATTTGTGCATCCCAGTGTTGTTCTCTTTGAGGATTCTTGTCCTAATCTATGTGTAGTTATCTTGTTTCAGAATAGTTACTGGCTGCGTATAAAATTATAGATTGACTATATGTTTTATTGTCTTCTATCAGACAGTATTAGTGCTAGTATTTGGGTTATTTTTAACAAAATGATCACCTATTGAAGTTTAATAAGGATCAGGAGACACAAATAGGTTGAATAGATGTTTATTCAGGGAGAAATAACTTAAAGATACACAGATGAACACCAGCAGGTTCCTGGTCCCAAGGATGCCTCCAGATGTTCTCCTGTTCTCTCTTACTACAAGCAAAGGAGCCCTCCTGGGACCCCTCCTCAGACCTAGTTCCCACCGGTAACTTTCGCCCCTGTCTCCACCCCTAATCGGGGTGGAGAGTGCCACAGTTGTGGACAAAGTGAATATCTCACTACAATCACCTGCCCTTCAATCTTCTCTACCTCTAAAGTTAGGAGCCTTTGTTGCCTTACATGTGCTCAGATTTTGACATCATTTATACAGGTATGTTCATTCTCTCTGGCAAATTTTCTAAACTTTCAACTTACATTATCCTGTGACATAATTTTCTATCTCTATTTTTCTGCTCTTTTTCAGCAATTCTTTGCTAAAATTGTAATTCTGACAATGCTTTCCTCGACTTTGTAACAAATACAAATATAGGTACATACATACATGTTTGGGTTTGCTGACAAGTTTGTTATTCTGATGTTTTATTATTATTGTTATTGTTATTATTGGCATATAATGTATTTGTTTGTGTTTGCACAAACATGTAGAGTTCCAAGAGTAACTTTGTAGCATTGACTCTTTCCTCCCCCTATATAATGTGGGTCCTAGAGACTGAACTAGGCTCACCAGGCTTGCATAGTAACTAGGTTTGCCTGCTGAGCTGTTTTGCCTGACCTCTGCTTACTACTTTGATCTCTTCATCAGCACGTCTTGCTTTTCTCAAGTTTTATTTTTCAGTGGGATATTAATTTGTGAATAAATTACCTCCCAGAAGCACACTACTCTGCACTGGCTTGTTTCTTGTGTATTTATTTCATTTATCTGCATTTGGGGAAAGGGAGTATAATTCTTTCCTAAAAAGAAACTTTCTTAAATATCTAAAGAAATTTGTTTAAATTCAAGAAAAGACAGAATAAAAGCTGATACTGGGCTTGTTTACATTTACAGGTGTGGTATGTTGATTTGTTTGCCTCAGAGTCTATGGAAAATAATTGCACCATCATTGTTTTGCCTGCAGTTGTTGCTTATGAAGGCCTTCCTTTTTCTCCAGGCCAGTTCAAATCAACTAACAGTGTTTTCATATCTGTTCTTTTGCTTTAAAAAAGACAGCTGTGGGAAATTATGTCTGGAAGGTTGAACAATTTAAATGTGGCCGAGTTAATAGCAGGTGCTAGATTCACTTTCATAAGCCAGGTCTATTCTCAAGGGTATGCTTGTCTCACTCCACCCTTTCACAGTATTTTAAACTTCTGAGTGCCACTGATCTCCATGGCTTCACAGCTGGATTGCTTCAGTCATTGATTATTCTGAGTATTATCTAGGCTGTATTTTCTGTCTTTTAAATGTGTATTTTTTTAATTAAAATATAGTTGTAAAAATTTGTACTTCAGTCTCTTCCCTCCAATCCCCTTTATATTTTCTAGATACAATAGGAGAACTATACCTATGAAATCTCAAAAATATGGCTGCCTAACCAAGGCCTAAGCAATGGCAACACGGGTTGACAAGACAGCTGGACAGGGAATGTCTCTAGAAGTTCCATCCCTACATAAATACCTGCATACAAGACATTAATAAATGAGAGAAAGAGTATTAGTGTTCCCTAAGAATGACTCTCCTAAGTAGTTATCTAATACCAAGTTTTCACCCATTAGAACAAGCACATAGCCTTTCATCTTCTTCCATTTCCTCTGGTAGGAATCAGGTCCCTTTATAATCAATTATGTTCTTTGTCTGCTTTTATTTGGAATTTCAAAAGAGAGATTTACTAGTCTCCAGATTAGTAAATAATAAAGAACTTTTTCTAACATATCTTAAAGGTGGGTAAAAGGTTTGGCTACAACAGAAACAAAGCAAACTAGCAGTTAAAAGAAAACAGTATTTAAACTTTTTTTTTCTCTGTTAGCATCTAGACAAGCATTTAGAGAGTAAGCCCAATCCCAATTTGAGAACTACTAACAACTGTTAAAGGTATTGTCAAACATTTAAATTTAAATACAAAGTAACATTTTTTTTCTCATAACTACTTTTGTTGACTGAAATATTTTGTTCTCCTAAACTTGATTGACTGGACTGTGAAAGGTAGAAATGTCAGGAAATACTAGAGTAAGAATACATTTCTGGTTCTTTGTTGAAAAACAAAACAAATAATGATGGAGAAATTAGCACTGTTACCTGTTGCCAAACTTAGATATTTAACAAGGAATATAGAAAGCTTCATTTTTAATTTATACTAAACGGTTTTTCAAGTGCCACCCTAAACTCATCTCTTTTTTTTCTCCTTTGGAAGTTTTACTTTCAGTTCCCCCTAGGAAAATTCAGTCTCTTAAGCCATAACTGATCCTGATTTTTCTCTCCATTAAAAAAAAATTCATCTACTTTGGTCTTAAGCATACTTTATTAACAGCTGTAATAAAATTAATTTTTAAGAATTTTACATATGAATTTTGTATTTCTATAATTCACCTCCATTTCTCGTTTTTCTACCTTTTCCCTGGTATCCCATCAAATCCATAGCCTCTAATTCCAAAGGAGTAGGACAGAGAGAGAAGAATGTCAGCTCTGCTCTCTGGTAAGATGAGACCACGTGGAAATACTTAGATTAATAGAAATGGGTAAATATTCAAGACAGAGTTAGCCAATAAGAAACATTTTCTTTTTTATCCAGCCACATCATGCTCTGATGCCAGTTTAAAGACAGAGTTTGGAAACTGACATACCCACCCCAAATTAATACAGGGTAAAGATATTGAAACAACAAAATGTAAAAGTAATAATTTCAGATATAAAATGGTTTCTTTCCTAGAATATAATCACTTTCCTTCTCTGTCTTTAAAACTGAAAAGCAGCAAGTACTTCATAGCAAAGAGTTTTTAAAGTATACTATTTGTTTTAAACAAAACATTACATTAAAAAGACAGATATAGTAGATTCATGCTTTACTTGTGAGATTATGAATGCAAGACTTCCCTGATACCTGCACCAGAAATCACATAGAGTTTGAATTCTGAAGTCATAATTCAAAGTCATACATGCTATGCCTTTGGAAGCCCTATGATTTCTATGTTCTTTTCATAAGATATTACTGATTACAATTTTTATATGGAAACACTGATTCTGAGAATTCCTCTCCACTTCTGGGGATCATTACCTGATACTTATGGCTATCATTCAGGCCATGGGAAGCAGTGAGCTATCACATGTGTTAAGTATGAGGGAACCTAGGGAAAAATCTCATTAGGATAGAATTTGTGGGGTTTAAGATGTAGATTTAATTTCCATAATTCACGTAATGATAATTTTTGGGTTCTATTGGAAATCTCAAAATTCAAACCATTAAATCAGATAATTTGTCATAAACTAGGTTACCCCACTTTAATTTGGCTTGAGACTCTTTGTCTAAGCAAATTTGTGAGATACTTGTTTTTTTTTGGGGGGGGGATTTCCTTAAGACTAGACATGAGTCATTACGAAAAGATTAAAATGAAGATATCAGAAATAAGAGATTATAATCAAGAACCTTATATTTAATGTTACTTCCCACTAAGAAGTAAGTAGGGAATAATATTTTCATTTTAAAAATAGATCTAGACTTCCTAGTTCTATAATATGAGTACAGGAGACTGCTAAAATAGAAAATGACATTTTCATATGTAATCTGAGGACTGTCAAGTAGAGTGAGGAAAAGACAAATTGCAGTTCTGAAGGCAGATGAGATAGGATGGGAAACAGTGGTCTTAGAAAAATGGAAGTTTTTGGAAAAATAAAAGAAAAGCCACTTAGCTATAATATGGGCACAAATAGTGAATTGGTGAGCTCCTGGGAGTGGGGAACATTACAAAAAATATTCTCAAAGGAGGCATTTAGAGAGATGAGGTCTAACCTAATAGACTTGGTTGGATTCCCCACATTGTACAACTTTGTTCCTAGGGAACTGTAATTCTCCCTGTATCTCCTTTCATAAATATCTACTTATATGTAATTTTATGTTCATATCAGATTATTTTAACACTGGTAAAGCTACAGGTCCTCTGTATTTGCCACTCTCATCTATATTTTGTTAACTTTAAATTCTTTTCACTTATATTTTCTAAATATATTTTATAACTAAAACAATTCTTAGTATTTATTCCTCAGCCACACCTATTAGAAGCAGAGATATCAGGTAAATGCCATCACATTGTCCAGTGGGATTTGATGTTCATTTTTCTGAAAGTCTGACATTGACTTGATTACTATTTCTATGTAGAATTATACTTATCATATTAGTTGATATAGAATGTTACTTTTGAACACACATCATAATCTGACCAGTGGAGACATCTTCTGTGTACTTTGGGTATTAGTCATCATGGAAAGTAGCTTTTTTATTATCTTTGTAGAAGATAGTGTGGCAAGGTTTATGGTGTAGTAATATACTGAGAAGGCAATACTGGAGTACATGTGGCAGAGCAATAAAGATGAAACATTACTCTATTCCTGAGCACACCTAGAGTTAAAGGGATGCCATTTGGTACATTGATTTAGGGGCATCTAATGAATTACTTTTGTCTTGGGTTATCTCTCAGGAGCTGAATTCTTGAGGAAAACCAATACTCCTCTCCCATGAGCACTCAGTTTCCAATACATCCTCAGACAGTGCGGAGACTTGATAACCAGCTCCTTCTACCATGCTTGAATTTTGCCTGGCTGGATCTTATGTAGTTCTTTTGCATGCAGTCACATCTGCTCTTAATTTGTACATGCAATTGCTCTCTTTTGCTTTGAAATCACTGTTGTGATTATGATCCTTCTACAATGTCTTTGGTAATAATCTCTGAGCCATGAAGGAAGGGGTGTGCTACAAATATCCCAACAGGGATCTGGTACATACTCTGCTGTCTCCATTTCTCTGTATATTACCAAGGTGTAGTTCTTTGTTAATTTCTACATCATTTAAAAGATACTGTATTGATGGGGGATGTCCTTCTGTATATATGTTTCTATTATTGGTTGATGAATAAAACATTCTTTGGACAATAGAGGCAGGAAGATAGGCAATCCTACAAGGTGATAATTATTGGAAAGGTAGGCAGAGAAAGACTGTGAGGAGATGCCATGTAGAACCCAGGAGGATAGGAAGCACCAGGCATTCTCTGGTAATATAAAGCCATGTAAAAATACTCAGATTAATAGATATGTGTTAATAATTAAGACAGAGCTAGCCAGTACGAAGCCCTTACTGTATGTCTGTGTGTTTATTTGGGGCTGAATTGTGGCAGGACCTAGAGGGACAAGAAACTCCAGTAACACTGTATTAATTCTTTGATAATTTTAAGAAATGTATTTTGAACATATTTTGAACAACTCCTATTAGATCTGTTTTCTCTACTTTCACTTCATATACAACCAAGATTGTTTAATCCTTCCTTCCTTCCTTCCTTCCTTCTTTCCTTTGCTCTGTTTCTTTCTTTAAAACATGTCAAGTTTAGTTGTGTTACCCAGATACTTTTATCAGTAGAGCCAAGACTGGAGTTTGTTTTATATGTGAGTGGTTACATTAATAAAGAAAATGGACTCCCTATTCTATTAGCTTTCAGTTCCCAATAGCTGCTTAAGTAGATGTGGAACATCCTCCCTAGCATATATTTTATTATTTTTCATGGCTTCAGACTGAGCAGGTCTTGTACATGCTGTCACTGTCATTGTGAGTTTGTATATTCAACTGCCCTGTTGTATCCATTATGTAACAGTTTCATTAAGTGAAGATCCATCACCTCTGGCTCTTACCTTCCTCCATGATATACTATGAGGATCACTGAGGCTTGGAATCCAGCATGTGAAATGTATATCTCATTTAATGTTGAATATTCTATGTTATCTAATGATAAGCATACTGATTAATTGAATGTTCCCATGTTAACAACAATTTCATGATTTATAGTTATGACATAGAAATAATTCAAAACCTTTTTTATGCTATTCCTATTTAGTAGAATAATTGCATTTGACAGTTTTTAGGGCTTATATCTTATAAAATTACAGATTGTTGGTTCCTTTAGTAGTTCCAGATATAAGTTCTATCTCATGGAGCATGCCTTAGGAAAAGCCAGAAAATGGTTGATTACTCCTATGACATTCATGCCATTATTGTACCAGTGGTAACATTTTGTCAAGATAGTCAATGATACATTTTATAGCGTTCACACTTGAATATGATTGATACTTACTTTGTTACTGTTGTAGCATATGTGATGTCATGAGGACTTTTTAAAATAACCAGTAAAAATTAAGCTTTAGGTAATTATCAGTTTCATTTCTCTATTTTCCATGACGAAAATATGTAGTTTTTATTAAGTTCTAAAGGAAAATTAAGTATATTATCAGTAACTTGTAATGCTTAGGGACCTGGGACACCATAGTCAAACAACTTAAAGAAGAGTAACTGCACCCTAAGAGTAGGGTATCTCCATTAAAACAGATTATACATACATACATACATACATACATATGTGTGTATGTGTGTGTGTATGTGTGTGTGTATGTGTATATGCTTCTACATTAATAGCTTTTCATGTGGCTTTTTCAAAAGGCCGTTAGCCTTAATTATTTCTCACAACATGAATCTCGCACACTGTGCTTCTACATCTAACTAATTCTCACATGATCACGTATCATAATAATAACATAGATTATATTTATGTTCAAGTCTTGATGACCCAAGGATTAATCAAAACCAATATATGCAAGGAGATCAATTCCCTGCTCCCTGTGAGTTCCATGGTTTCACTTCCCTGTACCACTAAGACGGAGAAACATAGATATGGATATCAAATGTGTTTCATTTAGAAATGGTTTCAATGAAATTGTGAATATTTCACATTCTTATTTTCCAGAATGATGCTTATATTATCTCAAATAAATAACAAAGCAAATTAATACATTCTCTTCTCCTTTTAAAATGGTTCTCTTTGGCACCTAAATAAGAGTTATTATGTCGTTTCTTTATTTACATGTTTTAAAATTGGAAATCAGATATGAAAATTTGAATTCACATCTGAATTTGTTAATTCTAATCAGAAGTATTTTTAGACCCTAGCTTTAAAACCCTAGATTATACTTCTGAGAAATGTACTTAAGAGAGAGTTCATCTCACATATTGATTTTTACCCTTTAATAAGTATAATCTTAAGAAAAATCGACAATGACCCTTATTTAATGGTATCCCATTACCTTGGAATCTGAGAGGTGTCACCTTTTGCTTCCTGAGACAGAGTAAATTATTTCCACATTTTCTAACTCCAGGCGTACTAAATTCTAACTGCAAACTTACATATAAGATTCCAAACTGTAAAGAATATCATGACACATGTAGTACAGCCACAGCCCAACAATTTCAAAATTATTCAGTAACATCCCCTTATACTTTATTCTTTGGACTCCAGTTACCTTTTCAAAGTTGTATGAAGTAAGATAAATTTCTTGGGAGTTTACTTGAGAGTTATGATAAATTACTCATCTAATTCCATCCCTGAGAGTGCCAGAGAATTTTTGGGTGAAAGTATATTTCTTTTAGATAAAGAGGAGTTAGATTTTCTTTTATCTATTTTCTTCCTTTTGTGGTAGGCAGGTGTTTGCTGAATTGATCAGAATGGAAGGTACAAACTTTGATTTAGTCATCCCCTATGTCAGATCTGCAAAGAAGGAACTGTCTGTGTGCTGGAACTGGAACAACCATTTATATCAAAACTCCAAATTTTCTAGAGAAGTTATTCACATTTTTTATTAATTAAAGCAGTGACTTTGTGCAATTCTCATTTTTATTCTGTACATATGTGTTCCATAGAAAAATTAACTTTTATCTTTGTTCTAATTTTAATGATTTCTTGAGTCATTTTTGACTTTCACCATGACTCATATGTATATGATATGATAATCATGATGACTTAGCTCTTTGTCTTTTTATCAAAAACTAGTTAAGAGACAACAATAGCAATGGAGTCTATCAGCAAATATTCCTTGAAAGACATAGAATCATAAAGCAAGTCGAAGCAAATCCAAAAACTGTAACAAAAACTTTCATGTAATGTTCTCATTTGTAAATAATCAACATATATTGGCTGTCAAAAATAAATGAGAGGTTATATATACTTCTTTTTTATGTCAGCTATTATAAGAACAGTAAAATATTCCACTTTGTTTCCTGGCTTTATGGAATGTTCAATCTAGAGGAAACAGGAATTTTTCTCCTCTTAGGTAGACTAGTGTATGATACTTATTGGTACTGTTTTACACCTTGTATTATTAAAACTCTCTAAGGCAATCTGTGAAATACTTAAATAGTTTCTTCCATTTTAATTCTCTAGAATGTATTCCCTGTTGGAAAAAAAATTGTTTGATAAGTTCATTTAGAGACCATTAGTGTACATTTATAATTACTAGAAGAAAAAGTAAACACTATCATGAAAAGGCAGGGGAATATCATTGTGAATTACCAATCAAATTAGGGGGTCACTTGATGTCATATTTTAACAATAGGAAGATATTTCTTGGGTTATAAAATGGCTTAGCAGGCAGATGTGCTTTCCACCAAGCCTGAGTTCTACCCATTGCACTCACATGGTAGAAGAATAAAACTGACTTCTCAACGTGTTCCAAAATGTTCTATGGCACATATGTCCCCAAAACTAAATAAATAAATGCCAAAAATTTAAAAGTACACATCCCTTCTTTATGAAATAATGCAGTATTACGTGGGTATCCTGGCATATATTATAACCCTAGAGACAGGAAAATGGAATCAGGACCTTCTGAATGTCCCAATTAGGCTACATAGTGAATGCAAATTCAATTTAAGCTTGTAATGAGAACTTGGTTCAAACAGAAGTCCATGATTAAGGATGTAGCTAAGTATGGGAGTACTTGCAAAATATGTCAAAATTCCTAAGTTTGATACCTAATGTGACAAAAAAAATAGAGAGTATAATATTTTTCATAGAATAATCGTCTTTCTTAGAACTACATACTTTCTGGATAAAATAATAATTGCACATTTGTACATAGTTCTTCAAAGATAGGCACAAATATTTCTGTCATGATTCTCATATAGTGAATCCAATGAGTAGTTCCTAGACTTCATTTCCAACATCATACTAACATCAATTTTGAAATCAAGATACAAATAAATGACAGCCTTTACCATATTCATAAATGTCCCAAACAAAAATTCAAAGGGAAGAAAATGAGACAGGTCCAAATTACCTGTTTTATGGATTCTAGCATGATATGATTTATTATTTACTAAGTTCAAGTTTTAATGTCTGCCCCAATAGGATATAAATGTTACAAGGGCATAAATTTTTGTTTTAAGTAGTAATAAAGCCCAAGCCCCTCAGAATAAGGGAACGCATTGGAATGAATATTTATGGATAGAGTCATTTGTCTGTTTTAACCTCCAAATAAGAGAAAAGCTACTATTTATATGACTTCCTTCTAGGTCATAATTTTTCAACTTGATAAATTTTATTCAGAACTGATCTGATATCTATTACAATAGTTATGTTGAGTGTTCTTCTGGATTTTACAGTTTTGACTTTCAAATGGGTCAAGCAGAAGCTGAATATAAACTGTCTTTAGATACTAATTTTCTTGATTTATTTTTCTTATATCCTAAAAAATATAATTTGTGTTAGTTAACACATGAGAAAATTATGACATAAGAAAATTATGTTTGAATATTCATTACACAGTTCAGGATATTTTGTCCATTTTATAGAAGCTTTAATTAACTGTGTTTTCCTGTATAGTAAATCTATGGTTCTATGTGGAATGCTAGAATATTTCTTTATTTCTCTTAAAGCTTATTAAACTAGATTATTAGACTCAAGAGAACTAGAGCTAATTTTCAAGTTTTTACTTCTGCAATGATGCTGTATTAAAAATTAGGAACAAAATCAAAATTAACATTTTTTCTCTTCATTCATTAGTGTGAATTTGTACATATTGACATGAGTTATATAAGTAAAACATTTAAAGATAAAAATGGTAGTCTATCTTTTACAGAAACATTTTACTTACTTTTATTTTTGAGATTTTTTTCATTGATGGATATTGTGTCTAATTCCTTTCCAGACAACTCCTATGACCCCTGTTGAAACTTTTTCCAAAATTAATGAAATTATCTTCTTCATTTTTATGACTACACACACACACACACACACACACACACACACACACACACACCTTTTTATGTCTATTTAATGTTTTTTTAAGTAAATACACTTAGAGGTAATCAGAGATTTTAAGCATACGTACTAAAATCATGATATTTTAATGCCAATTCATCATTTTACTTGCTTTAAATTTGAAATAATTTTGTCATTAATTTTTTCTCTCATAGACTCAGTGTATTCAATTTGTATTTAGTGCTGTATACTATATGGTCTGAGTATATTACTTAATCACAAAATTGTTGAAATAGAGAATATTTTCACTTGGCAAATAAGAACCTAAGTTTCATAAAATGTATGTATTTGTCAAGACAATGTGACTTGGGAATGAAACCTAAATTCAATCAAATCTATGGAAAATCAAATCTCACTCTCTTCACATATGCCTTCCAGAATATATTGACATTGATGCAACTCCCATAGACTTTTATGACATTTACATCAGCAAACAGAATTCACTTATATTATTTTTAAAGTATTTACAATTTGCTCATTGCTTAAATCCTATAAATGTCCTTTATGTTATACTTGGTGCTATAAAATCATCAATTAAAAATGAGGGGGAGAAAAAAACCATTTGCTTGTCCTGTTAGGTATTTGGTCATAAATTGCCAAATGTGCTCACTTCAATTCATGATTCCTTGAACCAATATTTCCAGAATACTGATCACTGTTTCTTCCAGCCTGCAAAATATCCATCTGACATGGGATAATTATGTCAACTTTAATGAGTCACCTCCAATATATCCTTCTTTCACAATGTTTTTAATTTGCTAAGCAATCACATATTCACACTTATAATTTGGCATATAATAATTCATATCTACTCTGTCCTTAGGGCTTCTATGACCTCAGTGCCCAATATAGTCTCCATCTTTTCAGTTTCCTGTGCAGTTCTCTAGTCTAAAACCTCCTTATATATTACTGGTTGACTTCTGAGGTAGAGCATTTGCCACATACAATGGATACAATTTTCTACAAATTTTGTGGCTTATAACACATTTCCATCACTGTCCTTTCCCTATACTCCACCCAAGTATCATAACCTCTCTGTAGGTTTGGGTTTCTCTTATATCTACAATGTAAATATCCTAACACAGGAAATACAAAGCATCTTTTTTCTAGGTAGGTTTATTGACCCTAATGTTTTGTTATTAAAAAAAAAAAACACACACACAGGTTCACGTTTTAAGTCTATTAAGCCGAATGCACTGTGGGAGTCTTTAGAGAACATACCACATTGACTCATATTCTCCCTGGGAAACCAAGGAACCAGGGCAAAATTATATATTGGCATGGCATTTAATGAGGTTGACTCTGCCCTCAATTTGTAGGGGAATATCATTTCCAGCTATGAACGCCACTGATGTTAGCATCTGCTTTACATTTATTTAGGAACATTCACTGCTTCTATTTGAGATTCATAGAATCATTATACTCATTAAATTTACTGTCTATGATTCCCAATTTTTTATTTTATGTGTGCACAACTTATTATTCTTCACTTATAACTTCACTACAAAATTATAGCACCCATGAAAAATAATTATCACTAGATGCTACACCCAAATTTATCTAAGCATGCCTGGAAGTTTGTTTTAATTTCTCTACTCTCCACACATATGGCTTCATAAGTCTGATACATTGTACCTCTTTGTATACACACATACACACACACACACACACACACACACACACATATATATATATATATAATTGATATTAAGGTCATATTAATATGTCCTTAGCTTAATAGTGTCCAATTAATATCCTAGACATAGATGCTCAAATCCTTTGCTTATATAAATAAAAAATAATATGTTGGACTTTTCTACTACTCTTGAGATGATTAAGTTAAACAACGTATCTGAAGAGACTCCTAATGCATGTTTCCAAATGTGCAGTAGCTCTTGTTATGAACAGAGAAGACAATGGAAGTTCTCTCCTTCCTAAATATTGATAAGTATTTTGAAATCCCAGGTTGCGGGTTTCCCTGCTGATGCAATAAGCCAAATTCAAATGAATTTAATAAGACCAGGTTTAATAAACAGAGCAAAGTATGGAGGAAATAGGAGGAAGAAAAATCAAGTGCCAGGGCCAGGGACTAGGCCTTAAGAAGCCTATCGTAAGCATCTCTGGGGAGGATCCACTGCTTGGGAGGCTTTCTGAAGGTGGGGTCTGGAGAGAGAGAGGTGGGCTGAAACAGAGTTCCCAGTGAAACATCTGAGTAGGGTTTGGAATGGGGCACTGAGTATAGAGATGAGATTTTCAACACATATATATCTAAGGTATCATGTGCCCTTGTGGTAATTCTAGAAATTGCCAGTTATCTTCTATTGCATGCATCTCCCTCTGGGTTGCACCAAAAATATAGTTCCATTCAGACCTATCTTTATTTATTTTTTTATTTTTCTTCATTTTTCTTTATTTAATTTTTTTCTTTTACATATCGATCACAGTTCCCTCTTCTTCCCATGCCCACCACCGACACCCCCTATCCCATCCCACATTTACTTCCCAGGGAAGTGAGGCTATCCACTAGGAATCATCAAAATCTGTCAAATCATTTGGGGTAGGGACTAGGCCCTCTTCCATGCCTTTAGGCTAATGGAATATCCATTGATGGTGAATAGGTTCCTGAAGTTCGTTCTTGCACTAGGGATACATCCTGGTTCCACTGCCAGAGGTCCCATAGACTGCCCAGGCATTCTGAGACCCACATTTAGGGGGTCAGACTTCTCTCTTAAGCAACAATCTAATCGGAGCCATCTAACCTTTCATGTAATCTGCTAGTGATGGCTTGACCCTTGTCTTCATCAGAAAAAAATGAACAACAATCACTTAAGTATGTTCTCATCAATTCTTTCTGTCATGCCCTTTCTTATTAGAATGAATAGGAATAAAATGTCCCTTCTTAAACAACTCTGGAAGCAAGACAAATTCTTGGATTAAGCCTTGACATATGACTCTACATCACACAGTTTTTATTCTAGATAAAGTGGTGGTTTGGAAGAAAATTGTCCGAAAATGAATTGGCACTATCAGGAAATGTGGCTTTGTTGGAGTAAGTGTAGTCTTGTTGGAGAAAGTGTGTACTGTGGGGTTGGGCTTTGAATTCTTCTATGCTCAAGCTACCACATTATACAGAGTTCATTTCCTGTTGCCTATAGATCAAGATGCAGAACTCTCATCTCCTTTCCCAGAAACATGTATGCCTGCATACTGCTATGTCCTGAAATGGTGATAATGGATTAAACCTCTGAAACTATGAGTCACCAAATTAAATATTTCCTTTACAAGAATTATCATGGTCATAGTGTCTCTTCACAGCAGTATAAACCCTAACTAAAATAGTAAAACCTTGTGCTGATTAGTTTTTGTCTACATGAAACATGGGAGAAGACAGAACCTCCATTGAAGAATTGCCTCCATTACACTGGCTTATGGATGTGTCTACTGTTGCATTTTTTACATTGCTATTTGAGGGTGATGTCATACCTAGCAGTTAGGTATGGGCTGTATAGGAAAGATAGCTGACCAGGAACATGAAAGCAAGACAATGAGCATATGCTCTCTTCTTCAGTTCCTACCTTTGATTTCCTACCTTGATTCCTGCCTAGGCTTCAATCACTATCATAAACCCTTTTCTTCATATGTGTTGTAAGTTATAGTATTTATCATAGCAACAAAGTAAACTAACACAGGCTTCTGTACTTTCTCATGGGTTGCAAGACACAGGATTTTCCCCTAAGCAGGTAATGTGTCTATGTTCTAAAGGACAGAGATATGTTCATAATTAAAGGTCACCAATAATTTCTTGAATTCCCAAAGGAAATGACAGAATATGAAGAAAGGCATATGTCCCAGTGCTTGGAAAGCCACAATCATGCAAAAGAACATGAACACATACAAGGTTTCAGAACTACAGTTACTTTAGCATTAACATGTGTTAGAATAACATCTTACAAAGTGATTTTTGCTGAACACACTCAAAACGGAATGATCTATAAAGTATATTTTTCTTAGTTTGTTGAAATTCTACATATGAAGAAGGTTTCCTGACTTTCACAAGGACTGCAAAATGCAGAAAACAACAGATTAGAATCCAGAAGCCACATATGAGAGAACCATAAGATGTTTGTCTTTTTTGAGGATAGGTGACCTCATCATTATAATTATCTTCTTAAAAAATATTTACTTAATATATATATATATATATATATATATATATATATATTGGCGTTTTTCTATGTAAATGTATATGTATCACCCATATGTCTGCTGCCTTCAAAGGCCATAAGAGAATATTGGAGGTTGTCTTGGTTAGGGCTTTTTATTGTGGCGAGGAGATACCATGACCTTAGTAACTTTTATAAAGAAAACCTTTAGTTGGGGTTGCTTTTTTAGAGTTTAAGTGGTTCAGTTCATTATGACAGGAAACACAGTAGCATGCAGGCAGATGTGCTATAGCTGAGCATCCTCACATCTTAATAGGCAGGCAACAGGAAATAGACTGACACACTGAGTTGATGGGAGATGTCATTCTGTATATATGTTTCTCATCCTGGTTAATGAATAAAGCACCATTGGCCAATAGGAAAGGAAGATAGGAGGGACTAGGACACAAGGAGGAAAGAGGAAGTAATAGGGAGGAGTCAGCATGGAGAGACCGGGAGACCAGATGCCTGCCCCACTCCCTGGTAGGTGAAACCACGTGGAAATAGATCAACAGAAGTAGGTTATTACTTAAGATAGAGCTAGCCGATAAGAAACTAGTACCTGGCCAACAGCATTATATAAAATACAGAGTCTCTGTGTGTTATTTGGGGCTGGCGCGACAGCGGGACAACACCAGTGGCGGAAGGAAAAACCATACTCCTTACACTGGGTTGTATAATGAGCACAGAAAACCTCAAAATTCACATCCATAGTGACACACTTCCTCCAATAAGGTGGTACCCAATCCAATAAAGTCACATCTCTTAACAGTACCTATTGAAATTAAGGGGGACAATTACATTCAAAGTACTATAGGGCTAGAGTTAAAGATGATTGAGACCTTCCATTTTGGTTCTTGGAATTAAATACAGATCCTCTTGAAGAGCAATCAATATTCTTAATCATTGAACCATCTATTGACTTCAGTATAATTCTCTTTAAATGTTATGTTGTGTGATAATTTCCTACAATGTTTCTTGATAATATTCAACCTCTCTCTCAGTACAGTCTTCCCACATCCAAATTTTCTCCCCTATTCACTTAATTTGTGCCCTCTTCCCTTGACATAAAGGCCAATCTGTGCTTCAGAAATAGTTTTTCAGGCTGCAGAGATGTCTCAGATTAAGAACTCTAGTTGCTAATCAAGAGGTTCTGAGTTCAATTCCCAGGAACCACATGGTGGCTCACAGCCATTTATTAAGAGGTCTCATGCCCTCTTCTGGCAGGCAAATATATAAGTAGGTATAAATTAGCACCATTTTTTTTCTTTGATAGATAAGAATGTTGAATACATTTTAATTATTTGCTAATCATTTATATTTCTTCTTTTCAGTACTTTTTTAAAAGATCAATATTTTCCCAGGACAACCTAAGTCCAGGTTATCAGTTACTTATCCAAGAAGAACAATGGACAAATAATAAGAGACAAACTTAGGAGATAGAAGATGATGGATAAGAAGAGGATAAGGGAGACAGCACAGCAATATTTGTCACAGAGATGCAGGGGTCAAGTGCAAAAAGGAGGAGGGACTTGACATGACAAAGGACTGTCTCTGGATACAGAAGAGACAGTCTTGGCCAACAGGCAAGTGGTATTTATCGTGACAGGGAAATCCAGTGTTAGTATGAGGTATTTAATTTTAATTGTACATATCAAAGCCCAAAGGAGGTTTTCTTTCTGGACTTCAATATTTTGACAGCTAGAACTTGGTAGTCAACTTTAAGAAGAAGAAATCATCAAATAAAAGAATGGACCTTGTGGGCTAACTCTAGGAATGTAATCTCACTTTTAGCAATACAGAGGGAATGGATGAGAAGGACAAGGCCTGCTAGAGCCATGTTTGACATGCTCGAACTGAGTGGAGTCCCTTCACATTCACTTCACCTCTATGACCCATTTTTAAATTTCGTATTTGTTTTCTTAATACGTACCACTTTTTGCACATCCTAGACACTAGTCCTCTGTCATGTTCACGGCTGGCAAAGATTTTGTGTCATTGTCTTCTTTGCTTCATTGCTGCACTTTTACAATTTAATTTGCTATACAATAGTTTTTCTAGTTTTATAAGATTTGACTTGTCGATTAATTCACTTAATTCTGCACTGTTGGCCATGAGAATAAATTTTGCTGAAATTTATTTTTAAGTCTTGTATACATTTGTGTGTGTGTGTGTGTGTGTGTGTGTGTGTGTGTGTGTGTGGCTGTTGTGAATGGGATAATTTCCTTTATTTCATTAACATTATAATCATTATTCGTATATAAAGAAGACATATGGACTCATATATGTTAATTTTATATCCTGCCACTTAGCTGAAAGTGTTTACCATCTCTGACATTACTTTTGGTATATTTTTATGTACAGAATCATATCATCTGTAAAAGGGATAATTTGTTTTTACTATTTTTTCTTTTTTACTACTTTTTTCTAATTATCAGAGTTAAGGCTTCAAGAACTACATTACTATAAAAGGAAAAAATGTCCCTCTGAAGCTAGAGATTACTGTTTTGGATAGATTAGTTTTCCAGTAAGCCCCCAGTATATGCTATTTTTATTATCATTTAATTTATTATTTTACATGTTGATACCAGTTCCCTCTCCCTCCCTCCCTCCGTTTCTCCCTCCCTCCATGCCTCCCTCACTTTGCCCTCTCACATGCACCCTGAACACCTTCCCCTCCCATCCCACACCCCAATTCCATATGTAGGGGAATGCAATCAAGTTGGGATCATGTAGATCTGACATGTCACGTGAAGTAGGGACTAGGGTTTCTCTCCTGTCTCTAGGTTAAGACAGGTATCACTCCATGGGGGATGTGTTCACAAGGTCCTTTTGTGTACTAGGGATACATCCTGGCTCCACAGTCTGAGGTCCCTTAGACTGCTAAGTCCTTCTGGCTGAGACCCATATTCAGGGGGGTCTGAGTCAGTCCCATGCTGGCTTCCCAACAATCATTCTGGGAGCCCGTTATTCCTTCTTGTTCAGGTAAGCTGTCTCTATGTGTTTCTGCAGCCTGGTCTTGTCCTGTCCCTCTGCATCTGGATTCTAGTTTGACTCAGTGTTTATGTTGTTGACTAATTTCTTGAGTTCTTTGGATATTTTATTGATCAGCCCTTTGTCAGATGTAGGATTGGTGATAATATTTTCCCAGTCTGTAGCCTGCTGTTTGGTCTTGTCCACAGTGTCCATTGCCTAAGAGAGAAGCTTCTATGTTTGAAGAGATCCCATTCATTAATGGTTGCTCTCAGTGTCTGTGCTCCTGGAGTTATGTTCAGGAAGTGATCTCCAATACCAATTTGTTCAAGGGTACCTCCTACTTTCTCTTCTTAGAGGTTCAACGTGGCTGGATTGATGTTGAGGTCTTTGATCCATTTGAACTTGAGTTTTCTGCATGGTGACAGACATGGGTTTATCTGCAGTATTCTACACACCCTCATCCAATTGTGCCAGCACCATTAGCTGAAGATGCTGTCCTTGCCCCATTGTATTCTTTTAGCTGTTTTGTTGAATATCAGGTATTCATAGGTGTGTGGGTTAATATCAGGATTTTCAATTCGATTCCATTGTTCTACCTGTCTATTTTTGTGCTAATACCAGGCTGTTTTCAACTATAGCTCTGTAGTAGAGCTTAAAGTCAGGAATGGTGATGCCTCCTGAAGTTCTTTTATTGTATAGGGTTGTTTTGGCTATCCTGGGTCTTTTGTTTTTCCATATAAAGTAGATTATTATCCTTTCAAGGTCATTGAAGAATTGTGGTGGGATTTTAATGGTGATTGCATTTAAATTGTAGATTGCTTTTGGCAAGATTGTCTTTTATACTATGTTTATCCTACCTATACAAGAGCATGGCGGATATCTCCATTTTCTGGTGTTTTCTTTAATTTCTTTCCTTAGAGCCACAAAGTTCTTATTATATAGGTCTTTTACATGTTTGGTAAGCATTACACCATTATAATTTATGTTGCTTGTGGCTATTATAAAGGGTGATGTTTCTCTGATTTCTTTTATGTCTCTTTGTCATATGAAAAAAGCAGGGCTACTGATTTTTTTGAGTTTATCTTGTATCCTGCTAGTTTGACGAAGGTGTTTGTCAGCTGTAAGAGTTCCCTGGCAGAGTTTATTGGGTCGCTTATGTAAACTATCGTATCATCTGCAAAGACAGACCTTTGATCTTCTTTTGTTGTCTTATAAAATTATCTAGAACTTATATATGATATTGAAGATATATGGAGAGAGAAGGCAGCCGTGTCTTGTTCCTGATTTTTAAGGAATTGGCTTAAGTTTCTCTCCATTCAGTTTGTTGTTGGCAGTTTGTTTGCTGTATAATGCTCTTATTATGTTTAGGTATGTTCCTTTTATCCCTGATCTCTCGAAGACCTTCATCATGAAAGGGTGTTGAATTTTATTGAAGGATTTGAAAGTATCTAGGGAGATGATCATATGGTTTTTCTTTTTCAGTTTGTTCGTATGTTAAACCATCCCTGAATTCCAGGGATGAAGCCTACTTGGTCATGGTGGATGATTTCTCTGATGTATTATTCTTGAGTTCGGTTTGCCAGTATTTTATTGACTATTTTTTGCATCAATGTTCATCAGGGATAATGGTCTATAGTTTTCTATCTTAGTTGTGTCTTTGTGAGGCTTGGGTACCAAGGTTATAATGGCCTCATAAAAAGAGTTTGGCAATGAACCTTCTGTTTCTATTTTGTGAAAGAGTTTGAGGAGTAGTGGTATTAGGAATTCCTTGAATGTCTGGTAGAATTCTGCATTGAATCCATCTGGCCCTGGAGTTTTTTTTTTTTTTTTGGTTGGAAGGCTTCCAATTATTGCTTCTATTTCATTGCAGGTTATAGGTCTATTTAAGTTGTTGTCTGTTCTTGATTTAATTTTGGTAAGTGATAGTTATCCAGAAATTTGTCCATTTCCTTTGAATTTTCAATTTTTGTGGAATACAGGTTTTCAAAGTATAACATGAAAATTGTCTGGATTTCCTCTGTGTCTGTGGCTATTATGTTTCCCTTTTCAATTCTGATTTTGTTAATTTACATGTTCTCTCTCTGCTTTTTGGTTAGTTTGGATAAATATTAGTCTATCTTGTTGATTTTCTCAAGAAACCAACTCTTCGTTGCATTGATTTTTGGTATTGTTTTCCTGGTTTCTATTTTGTTGATTTCACGCCTCGTGTTGATTATTTCCTGGTGTCTACTCCTATGTAGTTTGATCGATTCTCTGTTCTAAGGTTTTCAGTTGTGCTGTTAATTTTCCTATGTGACTATCCTCTGCTTTCTTCATATAGGCACTTAGTGCAATGAACTTCCCTTTTAGCACTGCTTTCGAGGTGTCCCATAAGTTCGGGTATGTTGTGTCCTCATTCTCGTTGAATATTAGAAAGTCCTTAAGTTCTTCCCTTATTTCTTCTTTGACCCAGGTGTTGTGCAATTGCACATTGTTCAGTTTCCATGAGTTTGCAGGTTTTCTGCTATTTCTGTTGTTGTTGAATTCCAATTTAAAACATGGTGGTCTGATAAGGTACAGGGGACTATTCCTATTCTCTTGTATCTGTTGAGGTTTGATATGCCACCTTGTATGTGGTCGATATTAGAGACGGTTCCTTGTGGAGCAGAGAAGAAGGTATATTCTTTTGTGTTTGGATGGAATGGTCTATAGATGTCTGTTAACTCCAGTCAAGACATAACTTCTGTTAGTTCTTTTGTTTCTTTGTTGAGTTTCTGATTTGTGGTCCTGTGTAGTGTTGACAGTGGTGTATTGAAGTCTCCCACTATAAGTGTGTGAGGTTTTATATGAGCTTTGAGTTTTAGTTGCCTTTCTTTTACGAATGTGGGTGCCTTTGTATTAGGGGCATAGATGTTCAGAACTGAGACTTTATGTTGATGGATATCTCCTGCGATGAATATGAAATGACCGTCTTCATCTCTTTTAACTAATTTTGGTTTGAAGTCTAACTTGTTAGACATTAGGATAGCCATTCCTGATTATTTCTTGCTTCCATTTGATTGCAAAATCTTTTCCCAACCCTTTACCCTGAGATAATGTCTATCTTTGAAGCTTAGATGTGTTTCCTGTATGCAGCAGAAGGATGGATTCTGTCTTCGTATCCATTCTGCTAGCCTGTGTCTTTTTATAGGTGAGTTAAGACTATTAGTGTTGAGGGTGAGTAAGGACCATTGATTGTTGATGCTTGATTTGTTTTTGGTTTGTTGTTGGCAGTGGTATTGTGAATATATTAGTTCTGCTTTATCCTTAGTTTCTTTTCTAATTAGATTATCTGTTGCCTACATTTTTGTGGGCTTAGTTAACTTCCTTGGTTTGGAGTTTTCTGTCCAGTACTTTCTGTAGGGCTGTATTTTTTAGATACATATTGGGAAAATCTGGTTTTGTCATTAAATATCTTGTTTTCTCCATCTATAGTGATTGAGAGTTTTGGTTGGTATATTAGACTGGGCTGGCATCCATGTTCTCTTAATAATTTTAGAACCTCTATCCAGGAACTTCTGGCCTTGAGGGTTTCCACGGAGAAGTCAGGTGTAATTTTGATAGGTCTGCCGTTATATGTTACCTGTCCTTTTTCCTTCGCTGCTCTTAATATTCTTTCTTTATTCTGTGTGCTAGGTGTTTTGATTATTATATGGCGAGGGGTCTTTTTTCTTTGGTCCAGCCTATTTGGTGTTCGGTGTGCTTCTTGTACTTTCATGGGCATGTCCTTCTTCAGATGGGAAAGTTTTCCTGGATGATTTTGTTGAATATGTTTTTGACACTTTTGAGCTGGGCTTCCTCACCTTCCTCTATGTGTATTATTCTTAGTATTCTTAGGTTTGGCCTTTTCACGGTGTCCCACATTTCTTGGATGTTTTGTGTTAAGGATTTGTTGGATTTATGATTTTCTTTGGTCGATGAATCTACTTCTTCTAGTTTATCTTCTGCACCTGAGACTCTCTCTTCCATCTCTTGAATTCTGCTGGTTATGCTTGTGTCTGTAGTTCCTGATTTTTTGCCCAGATTTTCTATTTCCAGCATTCCTTCGGTTTGTGTTGCCTTTATTTTCTCTATTTCAGTTTTCAAGACTTAAACTGTTTCCTTCAGCTGTTTAATTGTTTTTTCTTGGCTTTCTGTACTTTCCTTAAGAAATTTGTTCATTTCTTCCACTTTTTTGTTTGTTTTGTCTTCTATTTCTTTTAGGGATTTTCTTACATCTTCTTTGAGGGCCTCTATCATTTTTATGACGATATTTTTTAAGTTGTTCTTTTCTTCATCTGCTTTGGGGTGTTCAGGTCTATCTGGTGTAGATTTCCTAGATTCTGGTGGTGTTATGCTTGTTTTTCTATTGTTAGGTTTTCTTGTCTTGTTGTCTTCCCATTGCTTCTTCCAGTAGTTAGGGTCTCTCTCTCTCTCTCTCTCTCTCTCTCTCTCTCTCTCTCTCTCTCACCCAGGTGGGCTTACTTGGGTCAGAGGTTCGATATCTGTAGTTCTGGATGGTCCAAGCTCTGTAGGATGTCTCTCCTCAGGCAGGATCTTGGCAATGGGTTCAAAGATCTCAAAGGCTGGGACTCAGGATGTACTGTGCTCTGAAAGGTGGATCTAGCTTGGGCCTCTCACTCTTCATCTGAGGCCTCTTTAGCATAAGCCCAGTGATGGGGGTCAAGGATCCAGTTGACAGGGGCTCAGCATGGCCCAGAGGGGATAGGCATATCTCTGGGAGGGGCCACACTTCCAGTAGAGAACTGGGTGTGGGTCAGAGACCAGGCAGGTTGGGATTCTGGGTGGTCCTGCATGGATAGGCAAGTCTAGTATGCTCAGAACAGCTCCAGGAAGTTCCCTTCTGAAGGTGGCAGGATTGTTGGCTCCACCCTCTGTCCCAGTGCTCAACCAGAGTGGTGCAACAGTGGGCAGGGTATGGCACAGGGTGAGAGTGAGGGCAGGCTCTTGGTGAGGGTGGGTGGGTGTGTCTCATAGCACCATGAGAGCTCTCTATGGGAACACGACACAGGGGGAGTGAGATCCAGGACCAATCCAGGGAGATCCCTGGTATGTGTGTGGAGGGGATTTAACTTGAATTGGTCCCAGACTCATTTCTAGCAGAGGCCTGGAGATGGGGGTAAAAGGCTATGGGGCTCAAGGACTAGGCTGAGATTCAGGATAATTCAACACTGATAGGAGGATCTAGCTGGGGTCTGGCTCTCTCCAGTTGAGGCCTCTTAAGGAGAGGCTAGACGATGGGGGTCAAGAATCGTAATTGGCATTTTCAATGTGTAATTAAAACAGTTGTAAAGTTCCTGAGTCTGTAGCATATCATTAATATATACTTATATATGTACACACACACACACATACACACACACACACACACATACACACACACACACACATACACCATGAATTTTGGTGCAGTATTGCTGAATGATACTTCTCTAAAAGCTTGAGTGTTTTATGGGTAGCAGGTGTTAAGTTAGTGTACATATAGATTCTAAGAGAGGATCCAAAAACATTTTTTGAAAGCATGTTTATTGAACAAGATTTATTTTCCAAACATGAATGTTACACTATCATACATTCAAAAGCTTTTCCTTTAATACAACTTTAAACCTCTCTCAATAAAAGTAGAGTTTATTTCTATTGTATTGAGTAGGATTTGTGACAGCTCTGACCAATGCACTATGTTTAAATTCAATCATCCATCAGATAGAGTTAACAAAGAAATGAATGATTTAAGCTTATAGAACTCCATAGAACATTTTTACTTTTTAAAACCATGAAGGAAAATGAAGTTTGAAATTCAAGGGACTGTTCAAATATATACTTAGATACTTATATCTGAGCAAAACTACCAAGTCTAGTTTATTTGAATGCTATTTATTTATTTACATAATGTATTTATTCATTGTAAAAGAGGAGTTAGTGAAAGGAAAAGTGTTTAACCCCTCTGACTGTCAAAATGCAGCCATGGAGAAAGTAGTATAATACTACTTCTTAAATGTCCAGACACCTTTTACTTCCCAACCTTTGCTTAATTTTTTTCCTGGGTCATTCACTTTTAGAATGTGATGACAAGATTATATAAATCCAAACCCCATGAAAGAGAAAACTGGTCCACAGCCAGAGCTAAGCTTCTAGATTAGAGTGAGCTATAACTGGCAATATTTGAGTGTGTTGTATTTGGTCAGCTTGGTTGAGTAGTATAACCAGTGTCTGACTGCTGTTAAATGGTAAACACCAACCAACCATTGTCTGATCAGTTCATTCACTGTTCTAGTTAGGTTTGAATTACTTGGAGAGAAAAGGGCTTTTCCAACCCTATATTTCCTGATAATAGTACATCGTAAAGGGAAATCAGGGCAGCAATTCAGATAACTGAATTAAAAGCCATGGACCATCACTACTTATTGTGTTATGTCCCATTGCTAGCTCAGCTAGCATATGGAATCCAAGACCACCAGCCAAGGGGCAACACCACCCACAATTACCTAAATCTTCCCACACAACTTATTAATCAAAAGAAGGCATCACATGATTTCCACAAACTAGTCTGATGAGAACAATTCTAACTTGCATTACATTGACATAAAACTTGAATGAATATCCATTCAACGTGACATGTCACAAAGGAGACCAATAAAATATTTTATTAAGCAGGTATGATCTGGAATAATTACTTATGTGGCAAAATAGATGAAAGAGCAAGGAGATATCCCTTCATTGACAATTTATTGAATATTTGGTAATATAAAAATGTAATGATATATGCTATTATCATTACATAATACCTCTTTAGAGCATCATGACCAGATCAAATGTTTCTTAAAAACTTTATGGAATAACAGAAACAAAATTGAAGTAGAATTGAATTAAAGCATATAGGATGCTCAGGACATAATTTTAAATGAAATAAATGTCATTGGTGGTGCGACAAGTGTTGAAATACCATAAGGGAAAATAGCAAATTATTTAAAACTAAATAGGTGAGATAATAAGAATAAATGACCAGATTGAATGGCTATGGATAATTAACATAACAATTTGAATGTGCAAACATCCTTTGTTTCTAGTTAGTGCCATTGTTTAAAAAAAAAAGACAAGAGTTAAGATGTTATTTTCCTCATCAGCAATTCATCATCCTTCTCTAGATAGACAGTTTCATATAGTCAAGTCTCAGCTTCATTGTTTCTTAAAGTATAAACAAGTCAAATAACTTCATATTACGCATTCACTCCTCCTGGCTTAGCCAACAGGATTGACTTCTCTATGCTTCCTCTACTCTCCTCTCAGAAAAAAAAAATTGTCCTTAAGTGTGCCTGAGTTACCTTCCACAACTTTAAAACAAGCTTCATTTTCACGATCTTGGTGGACTTGGGGGAATGGAAGGCTATGAACAAAATATAAAATATATCTTAATTAACAATCGCTGTAACAATAAAAGAGTAAAATAAATTTACCTCACTCCAAATAATTACATAGCATATAAAGCATGGTAAACTTTTGGAACATACCCAAACCATGGTGGTACAGCCCTGTAAGCACATAGACAGAAACAGGTGAATCACCAGTTCAAGGGAATCATTGGCGACATTATGACATTGAGTTTAGCCAGCATTTTTCAAGTCTATACCAAAAAATAATTTCACTTGGCCACATGTATCTTGTCAATATTCAGTTCATTTATTGTGTTCTTTTTTCCAACAAAGGTTCTAGAAAGATCTGCATTCATTCTTTTTAATTCTTCTTTTTTTTTTAATTCACCCTTAATTACCATCTATTTAGATCACTCTTCAGGAGGATTCACCATTCCAGACTTTAAACTCAACTCCAGAGCTATAGTTCTGAAAACAGCCTGGTGTTGGCACAAAAATAGACAGGTAGAACAATGGAATCAAATTGAAAATCCTGATATTAAACCACACATATATGAACACTTAAATTTCGAGAAAAACGCTAAAAGAGTACAATGGGTCAAGGACAGCATCTTCAACAAATGGTGCTGGCACAATTGGATGATGGTATGTAGAAGACTACAGATAGACCCATATCTGTCACCATGCACAAAACTCAAGTACAAATGGATCAAAGACCTCAACATAAATCCAGCCACACTGATCCTCTTAGCAGAGAAAATAGGAGGTACCCTTGAAAAAATTGGTATAGGAGACCACGTCTTCAATATAACTCCAGGGGCACAGAACCTGAGAGCAACAATTAATAAATGGGACCTCTTCAAACTTAGAAGCTTCTCTTAGGCAAAGGACACAGTAGACAAGACCAAGCGGCAACCCACAGACTGGGAAAAGATTTTCACAAATCTTGTATCTGACACAGGACTGATCTCCAAAATATAAAAAGAAAGAAACTAGTCAACACAACACCAAATAACCCCATTAAAAGTGGGGTATAGAACTGAAGAAAGAATTCTCAATAGAGGAAATCAAAAAGGCTGAAAGACACTTAAGATAGTGCTCGACATCCTTAGCTATCACGGAAATACAAACCAAAACAACTTTGAGATACTATCTTACTCCTGCCAGAATGGCTAAAATTAGAAACACCAATGACAACTTATGCTGGAGAGGATGTGGAGAAAGGGGAACACTCCTTCACTGCTGGTGGGAGTGCAAACTCATACACCCATTTTGAAGGTCAGTATGGCAGTTCCTCAGGAAAATGGGAATTAGTTTACCACAGAACATGGCAATCCTCCTCTTAAGCATATACCCAAATGATCCACATCCATGTAACAAACACATCTGCTCAACTATGTTCATAGCAGCATTATTTATAATAGCAAGAACCTGGAAGCAACCTAGATGAACTCAACTGAAGAATGGATAATGAAGATGTGGCACATCTACACAGTGGAATACTACTCTGCAGAAAAAATGATGGGGGGCAAGATCCTTGACCGCCAAATCCGGGCCTCTGCTAAAGAAAGAGGCCTCAGCTGGAGAGTTCCAGTTTCCAGTGAGATCTGACTATCCTGCAAAACCTTTCCAATTTTCAGCTCAGCCCTTGTCCTCTTCTGCCAGCTATTGGCCAGAGGTGAGTCTGGGCCCAATCAGGGTTGCCTGTCCACTACAACCTCCCCCCCTCCCTGCCTGCCCGAATTCCCTGTGTTGGCCCCTGATCCTGCTGCTCCTGTCTACTGTCCCCATCGAGAGCACACTTGGACCTCTGATAAATCCCCTCCCATCCCCAACGCAAGCCTGCCCCCCTACCCTGTACCCTACCCTCCCCATGGTCCTGCTGCTCCGGTTGAGCACTGGGACAGAGGGTGGAGCCAACAGTTCACCCTACATTGGAAACTTTTTGGAGCAACTCTGAACAAAGGAGATATGACTATCCATGAGGGCCCACCTGTAATTTCCACCTGCTTGGTCTCTGACCCAACCTCCAGTCCTCTGCTGGAGTCCCGGGACCCTCCCAGAGATCTGCCTATCTCTGCAGAACCAATGTGAGTACCTGCTGGCATCTTCTACTGGATCCCCATGCTTGACCCCATCCCTGGGTCACTGTCTGTGGAGAAACCTCCTAGAGAGCTTGGACCACACAGAGCTTCAGATCGTGAATCTCAGACCCACATCAGCCCAATGGGGAAGGACCATAGAGAGAGGGGGAGACCCCAACAACACCTACTGGAAGAAACTATGGGAAGAAGGCAATACAAGAAAACACCTAACAACAGAAAGACAATCATGACAACACCAGAATCTAGGGAATCTATACCAACTAGAACGGAACTCAACAACAAAGCAGATGAAGCAGAAGGGAACAACTTAAAAATTACCGAGATAAAAATGATAGAGGCCCTCAAAGAAGATGTGAGAAAATCCCTTAAAGAAATGGAAGAAAAAACAAACAAAAAAGTGGAAGAAATGAACAAATTTCTTAAGGAAAGTACAGAAAGCCAAGAAAAAACAATTAAACAGCTGAAGGAAACAGTTCAAGTCTTGAAAACTGAAATAGAGAAAATAAAGGCAACACAAACCGAAGGAATGCTGGAAATAGAAAATCTGGGCAAAAAATCAGGAACTACAGACACAAGCATAACCAGCAGAATTCAAGAGATGGAAGAGAGAGTCTCAGGTGCAGAAGATAAACTAGAAGAAGTAGATTCATCGACCAAAGAAAATCATAAATCCAACAAATCCTTAACACAAAACATCCAAGAAATGTGGGACACCGTGAAAAGGCCAAACCTAAGAATACTAAGAATAATACACATAGAGGAAGGTGAGGAAGCCCAGCTCAAAAGTGTCAAAAACATATTCAACAAAATCATCCAGGAAAACTTTCCCATCTGAAGAAGGACATGCCCATGAAAGTACAAGAAGCACACCGAACACCAAATAGGCTGGACCAAAGAAAAAAGACCCCTCGCCATATAATAATCAAAACACCTAGCACACAGAATAAAGAAAGAATATTAAGAGCAGCGAAGGAAAAAGGACAGGTAACATATAACGGCAGACCTATCAAAATTACACCTGACTTCTCCATGGAAACCCTCAAGGCCAGAAGTTCCTGGATAGAGGTTCTAAAATTATTAAGAGAACATGGATGCCAGCCCAGTCTAATATACCAACCAAAACTCTCAATCACTATAGATGGAGAAAACAAGATATTTAATGACAAAACCAGATTTTCCCAATACGTATCTAAAAATACAGTCCTACAGAAAGTATTGGAAGGAAAACTCCAACCAAAGGAAGGTAAGTAAGCCCAAAAATGTAGGCAACATATAATCTAATTAGAAAAGAAACTAAGGATAAAGCATAACTAATA
This sequence comes from Phodopus roborovskii, assembly GCF_943737965.1. NCBI lineage: Eukaryota > Metazoa > Chordata > Mammalia > Rodentia > Cricetidae > Phodopus > Phodopus roborovskii. The sequence continues at coordinate 27,984,644 of NW_026125391.1, read as the reverse complement.
TATTCACAATACCACTGCCAACAACAAACCTAATCAAACAAGCATCAACAATCAATGGTCCTTACTCACCCTCAATATTAATGGTCTTAACTCACCTATAAAAAGACACAGGCTAGCAGAATGGATACGAAGACAGAATCCATCCTTCTGCTGCATACAGGAAACACATCTAAGCTTCAAAGATAGACATTATCTCAGGGTAAAGGGTTGGGAAAAGATTTTGCAATCAAATGGAAATAAGCAAGCAGACATAGTTATCCTATTGTCTAACAAGTTAGACTTCCAACCAAAATTAGTAAAAAGAGATGAAGACAGACATTTCATATTCATCGCAGGAGATATTCATCAAAATAAAGTCTCAATTCTGAACATCTATGCCCCTAATACAAAGGCACCTGCATTCGTAAAGGAAAGGGAACTAAAACTCAAAGCTCATATAAAACCTCACACACTTATAGTGGGAGACTTCATTACACCACTGTCAACACTACACAGGACCACAAATCAGAAACTCAACAAAGAAACAAAAGAACTAACAGAAGTTATGTCTTGACTGGAGTTAACAGACATCTATAGACCATTCCATCCAAACACAAAAGAATATACCTTCTTCTCTGCTCCACAAGGAACCGTCTCTAAAATCAACCACATACAAGGTGGCATATCAAACCTCAACAGATACAAGAGAATAGGAATAGTCCCATGTGTCTTATCGGACCAACATCTTTTAAATTGGAATTCAAAAACAAAACAAATATTAGAAAACCTGCAAACTCATGGAAACTGAGCAATGTGCAATTGCACAACACCTGGGTCAAAGAAGAAATAAGGAAAGAACTTAAGGACTTTCTAATATTCAACGAGAATGAAGACACAACATACCCGAACTTATGGGACACCTTGAAAGCAGTGCTACAAGGGAAGTTCATTGCACTAAATGCCCATATGAAGAAAACAGAGCATAGTCACATAGGAAAATTAACAGCATAACTGAAAACCTTAGAACAGAGAGAAGCTAATTCACCCCGTAGGAGTAGACGCCAGGAAATAATCAACTTGAGGCGTAAAATCAACAAAGTAGAAACCAGGAAAGCAATACAAAAAAAAAAAAAAAAATAATCAATGCAACGAAGAGTTGGTTTTTTGAGAAAATCAACAAGATATATAAACCTTTATCCAAATCAACCAAAAAGCAGAGAGAGAACATGCAAATTAACAAAATCAGAATTGAAAAGGGAAATATAACAGCCACAGACACAGAGGAAATCCAGACAATTTTCATGTTATGCTTTGAAAAACTGTATTCCACAAAAATTGAAAATTCAAAGGAAATGGACAAATATCTGGATAACTATCACTTACCAAATTTAAATCAAGAACAGACAACAACATAAATAGACCTATAACCCTCAGTGAAATAGAAGCAGTCATCGAAAGCCTTCCAACCAAAAAAATTCCAGGGCCAGATGGATTCAATGCAGAATTCTACCAGACATTAAAGGAAGTCCTAATACCACTACTCCTTAAACTCTTTCATAAAATAGAAACAGAAGGTTCATTGCCAAACTCTTTTTATGAGGCCATAATAACCTTGGTACCCAAGTCTCACAAAGACACAACTAAGAAAGAAAACTACAGACCAATATCCCTGATGAACATCGATGCAAAAATAGTCAATAAAATACTGGCAAACCGAACTCAAGAATACATCAGAGAAATCATCCACCTTGACCAATTAGGCTTCATGCCTGGAATGCAGGGATGGTTTAACATACGATAATCTATCAGTGTGATCCACCATATAAACACACTGAAAAAGAAAAACCATATGATCATCTCCCTAGATGCTTTCAAAGCCTTCAATAAAATTCAACACCCTTTCATGATGAAGGTCTTGGAGAGGTCAGCGATAACAGGAACATACCTACACACAATAAGAGCAATATACAGCAAACCAACTGCCAACATCAATCTGAACGGAGAGAAACTTAAGCCAATTCCTCTAAAATCAGGAACAAGACAAGGCTGCCTTCTCTCTCCATATCCCTTCAATATCATACAGAAGTTCTAGCTAATGCTATAAGACAACAAAAGGAGATCAAAGGGATACAAATTTGAAAGGACGAAATCAAATGGTCTGTCTTTGCAGATGATATGATAGTTTACATAAGCGACCAAATAAACTCTACCAGGGAACTCCTACAGCTGATAAACACCTTCAGCAAACTAGCAGGATACAAGATAAACTCAAAAAAAGTCAGTAGCCCTTCTTTTTTCAGACGACAATGAGACAGAGAAAGAAATCAGAGAAACATCACCCTTTACAGTAGCCAGAAGCAACATAAAGTATATTGGTGTAACTCTTACCAAACATGTAAAAGACCTATATAATAAGAACTTTGTGGCTCTAAAGAAAGAAATTAAAGAAAACACCAGAAAAAGGAATGATCTCCCATGCTCTTGCATAGGTAGGATAAATATGGTAAAAATGGCAATATTGCCAAAAGCAATCTACAGATTCAATGCAATCCCCATTAAAATCCCACCACAATTCTTCACTGACCTTGAAAGGATAATAATCAACTTTTAATGGAAAAACAAAAGACCCAGGATAGCTAAAACAACCCTATACAATAAATGTACTTCAGGAGGCTTCACCATTCTTGACTTTATGCTCTACTACAGAGCTATTGTTCTGAAAACAACCTGGTGTTGGCATAAAAATAGACAGGTAAGACCAATGTAATCAAATTGAAAATCCTGATATTAACCCACACACCTATGTACACCTGATTTTAGACAAAACAGCTAAAATTATACAATGGGGCAAGGACAGCATCTTCAACAAATGGTGGTGGCACAATGGGATGATGGTGTGTTCAAAAACGCAGATAGAACCATGTGTGTCACCATGCACAAAACTCAAGTCCAAATGGATCAAAGACCTCAACATCAATCCAACCACACTGAGCCTCTTAGAAGAGAATGTAGGAGGTACCCTTGAACAAATTGGTATAGGAGACCGCTTCCTGAACATAACTACAGGTGCACAGACCCTGAGAGAACAATTAATAAATGGGACCTCTTCAAACTTAGAATATTCTCTTAGGCAAAGGACACAGTAGACAAGACCAAGCGTCAGCCCACAGACTGGGAAAAGATTTTCACCAATCCTATATCTGACAAAGGGCTGATCTCCAAAATATACAAAGAACTCAAGAATCTAGTCAACACAACAACAAATAACACCATTAAAATGGGGTATAGACCTGAAGAAAGAATTCTCAATAGAGGAAATCAAAAAGGGTGAAAGACACTTAAGAAAATGCTCCACATCCCTAGCTATCAGGGAAATGCAAATCAAAACATCTTTGAGATACCATCTTAATCCTGCCAGAATGGCTAAAATTAGAAACACCAATGATGACTCATGTTGGAGAGGATGTGGAGAAAGGGGAAAACTCCTCTACTGCTGGTGGGAGTGCAAACTCATACAGTCATTTTTGAGATCATTATGTCTGTTCCTAAGGAAAATGGGAATTAGTTTACCACAGGAAGCAGCATTCCCCCTCTTAGGCATATACCCAAAGGAGTCACATCCATAGAACAAAGACATCTGTTCACCTATGTTCATAGCAGCATTAGTTGTAATAGCAAGAACCTGGAAGCAACCTAGATGAACTCAACTGAAGAATGGATAATGAAGATGTGGCACATCTACACAGTGGAATACTACTGTGCAGAAAAAAAAAATACTGGTATCTTGAAATTTGCAGGCAAGCAGATGATACTTGAATAAACCATCCTGAATGAGGTAACCCAATCACAAAAAAGAGGAACACAGTATGTACTCACTCATATATGGATTTTAGTCCTAGAGCAAAGGAACACTTGTGTATAATTTACATCACTAGAGGAACTAGGATATAAGGTGTATTCTAAGAGATTCATATAAAGTCCCTCATAGTACTGGTAATGGACAAATCCCCCAGAACTCAGGGGTAGTGGGGGGGCAGCGAATGGAGAGAGAAGTAGGAGAAAATGAGGGGGAGGAAAGGAAAACATGTGCGATCAGGAAGATTTAGCCTGGTTAGGAATAGAAGACAGGAAAGAGCGAGAGACAGAGAAACAGAGAGAGAGAGAGAGAGAGAGAGAGAGAGAGAGAGAGAACATAAATGAGGGAGTCAATATTGGTTTGAAGATAAAATTGAACATAAAGAAAGGTCTAGAGAACTACAAGTCTGCTGCCAACTAACAATTTGTACTTCCGTGGAAAGGCTACCATAAATGCCCTTCCCAGAGAGTGAGATCAACAACTAACTTATCCATGGAGCCCTCAACTAATGCCTCTTGGAAATAGGAGCAAACATCCATACATAAACACTGAGCTGAAGTAGAACTCAGATGCAGAGGGAAAGGACAAGACCAGCCAGGCGAAACACATACAGACATCTTACCTGAACAAGGAGGAGCTAACAGCTACTAGACTGATAGCTGGGAAGTCAGCATGGGACTGACTCAGGCCCCCCTGAATATGGGTCTCAGCCATATTCTGAGCAGTATAAGGGACCTCAGATAGTGGAGACAGGATGTATCCCTGGTGCACAAAAGGACTTTGCGAACACATCCCCCATGGAGGGATAACTGCCTTAACCTAGAGACAGGAGAGAAGCCCTAGTCCCTACTTCACTTGACCTGTCAGATCTACATGACCCCTATTTATCACATTCCCCTACACGTGGAATTGGGTTGGGGGGATGGGAGGGTGGTTAGAGTGCATGTGAGAGGGCAGAGAGGGAAAAAGGGAGGGAAGTAGTGGAAAATGGTTTGAAGTTAAGTGTCTGTGATGTAAAACTGATACATAAATAAGGAAAAGATAATGTTTATGAAATTTGAGTAAAATATTTTGTGTTCTTCAACATTTTTAACTTAAAAAAAGAAGAAATTGTAGGACTATAAGGTCTTCTGCTCCTGAATACTTCTTTGACTCTATAAAATACATTTCTTCTACTTGTGTGCAAATGGGAACAGTAGTACTTACTTCAACCATTGCTAACATGGGTCATTGGTGGGGCATTGTATATATGCTATTTAGCTTGTATAATATATGTGGATATGCAGGCATTTCTATAGCATAAGAGAAGACATTAAATATCATCTATCTCATTAATCAATAACCCTGACCATTAAAGTAAATTATTGATTAAAATGGGAGTATCTTGATAGGTATGTGTTAACATTATTAATTGTTTTATTATTGTCCACAGTATAATTGCAAGAAAGAACAGTAACAAGAACCAAACAAAACAATGAAACAAAATGAAAACAACTGTAACCTATTGAGTACTTAAATGAAAGTCCCTTTACACAATGAAATCTTTTAACCCCCTACCCTGAAAAATATCTATAAAAGGTGCTAGAATTGTTCAGAAAGATAAGTTACTCTCCCTAGTATTAGAAATTGATGACAAAATTTGAACTACACTCAATTCAGGCTGATCCTTTCAATCCTCTTGTGATTTTAGTCAAATTTGCTCTCTGGGAAAAAAAATTAACAAAGAAACCCACTCAAAGCCAGCATCTAAATAAAAAAAAAAAAGTTGCTGCAGCAAAATGTGGTTAAAAGAAGTGGCTAAGATTCTTATAGCTTGTAAGTTTTCAATAAATTAACATGGAATATCTCCTTGGTAAAAGTGTTGCAGTTCTTGTCAGAAGCAGGCTTAGCAATAGAATTCACTTATAGAGTTGTTACTTCTAGTCTTAGTAAGTGCAGATTGCATTATCCAGAATCTTGAGCATTTCATGCCTTCAACTTATGGTAAGTTCTTCAAAATGTCATAATAATAGGGGTAAAATTAGAACTCCTGTTATGAGTCAGTATGTTTCTCCATTTTCTATATACATTAATTTCATTGAGTCCTCTAATAAACTTCCAAAGTTGATGCCATTATTACCCTTTGTTTCAGTTCATTATTAGTTTTGAGTGCAACTTCTGCTTGAAGTTACAGATTTTAATAAGTATGAGGTTCTGGATCACAAACTAGGTGATGGGGAATGTCCTTCTGTGTATATGTTTCTCTTTAATAAAACAGTTTGACCAATAGAGGCAGGACAGTAGGCAAAACTAGGAGACAGGGAGAATTCTGGGAAATGTAGGCAGAGTGATACCATGTAGATGTCAAAGAGTAACAGGTCCAGGCATTCTCCAGTAAGCCAAGAACATGTGTAAATACATAGATTTATAAAAATGGGTTAAGAATTAAGACAGAGTTACCCAATAAGAAGCCCTAGCCATCAGCCAACATATTTATAATTAATATAGCATCCCTGTCATTATTTGGGGCTGAAGTGTCTGAGGGGACATGGTGAGACAAAAACCTCCAGTAACACCTTGCAATCTGGCTCCAGCATCCAAGCACCACAGCTTTATATTGTTACTTTCTGAGAGGCACATTCAGTCTTTCTTCATTTTTCTTCATTAAGATTTTCTGACATAAGTATGAAGTTTTGCTACCAGCTCAGCTCACCAATTCTGGAAACTTGTCCGCATATTATATACTGTGAATCATGCCTCTCAGAAAACATTAAATTCAGCTCACGACTTAGATTTCTTTTTGAGAAATCTTGCTTAGCTTTTCTGCGGCTTCTCCCAGGCCTTACAAAGCACTTACCCCAGATTCCCTTTTTGACAGAGAAGTTATTAATGTAGAAGCTGAGCAAACCTTGGAGCATGAATAGTCATCCGTTCTATCAGACTAATCAGCCAAATGCAACATTGGTTCAGTTGTCAACCTGGAGTCACCATGATTTTAAGGTAATTGGTGGTGTTGTCACCTCAGACACAATAGAAAAAAGAGGTGGTTTCTGGGTAAGATAAAATAAGACATATTACCACTCAAGGATGTAGACAGACAATAATAATTAAATGAAAGAAATCTTGAAATAACATTTTCATCTCAAGTTTTAACAAGCCCTGTTGGAATGGACAGTATGTATGAGAAAATTATTCTTGCTCATTAAAATATTGAAAGGAATTACTGGAGTTATAAAAAATAAAGTCCCATTATTTTCACAGAATTAGTTCAATTTTTAAGTTTAAATCTAAGTATTTTTAAAACTGTATCACTACCAATCTGTTTTCTTATTTCCTTCTTTTGCCTGGCAATGCTCTAGAAAATAATGGCCTCACTATCATCATTTTGTTTTAAATAAGGAAAAAAATGAACTACTTCTTATCATATATTGTAATAGGCAATACATTCACAATTTTAGTAATACATTCAGAAGAGAAAGATTCAATATTTGCATAAGATACTAAAAGGCAATTCCATGTTAATTTATCTAGTTATATTAGGAAATGGGACACAATGTGAGTTAGATAATTACAGGACTATTTAATTGAGGTTTCTTTTAAAAAGAGACCATATTATTTTCAAAATGGCTAGAGTATTATGAAAATTCCCCAATCTATTAAGCATCTATTTCAAAGCCTGCAAGTAGGGAAAAAGAAACATGGATAAAAGTTTAGTTGGCTTTTGTTTCTTCATTTGCCAGTATATATTATTTTTTGTATGTGCCTAAATGGATAAGATTTTGTATAAGTGTACTGTGGTAGAGTGTGTATGCATGTGTGTTCATAGATGTTAAGGCTGGAAAGAAACCTCAGGCACATTCCTTAGAAACCATAAGCCTCATTATTTTCATTCAGGGTCACTAATTGGCTTGGAATTTACTGAGTAGCCTAGACACATTACTGGAAAATTCTGAACTCCTGTCTCCACTGCCAGTGCAATAGTTGTATGCATGAACTATTGGCATACTTGACATTGCATTCCTGGAATTGAACTCAGGGACTCATGCTCACAGGGTAAGCACATTACTGCTTGAATTATTTCACATGTATTTATTTATCCCATAAAGAAATTTATTTCAGTTTTGAGAAACATCATAGTCTATAGTACAGGCTGGTCTAGACCTCACTATTAGCCCCAAGTACTTTCAACCCTATAGTTATCATATTGCTTCAAATTTTCTAAGCACTGGCTAATAGGCATTGGCAACATGGAAATGATTTCATTGCTTTTACAAATCCCAGTATGGAAACACATATTCATATAGCTTCCAACACACACACACACACACACACACACACACACACACACACACACACACACAGAGAGAGAGAGAGAGAGAGAGAGAGAGAGAGAGAGAGAGAGAGAGAGAGAGAGAGAGAGAGAGAGAGAGAGAGAGAGAGAGAGAGAGAGAATCTTCTGTCGATGCCTCAGAACCTCAAGATTATAAGAGGAAGCAATTCAGGTTTACTAGATGCCTTTGTGACTGCAGATAAATGGAATGGAAAGATTGTCAGGGCAGCAGATAGAAACACCTAATCAGGTAGGGTGGTGGTGGCACACACCTTTAATCCCAGCACTCAGGAGACAGAAGCAGGTGGATCTTTGTGAGTTTGAGATCAGCCTGCTCTACTTGATCTACAAGAGCTAGTTCCAGGTCAGCCTCCAAAACCACAGAGAGACCCTCTCTTGGAAAAAAGGAAAAAAAAAAGAAGAAGAAAAACACCTAGTCAGAAATGAATTATCATCTCATTTTTACATATAAAAATACAATTTTTCTTTTCAACATTAAAACTAGGAATAATATAGAAAATGATCCCTAACTCTTCTTCAAAAGACACTATTTTTTAAAAATTGAGCTATGATATTTTTTATTATAGTAAAAGGTTGGTATAGAATTCTATGGTTGATGTATTCTGTTACAGTATATGTATTCTTTTACAGTATATGGTCTCTGGTATAACAATTCCCTCACACAATAAATCTTTATGACTGAGAAAGTGACATGTTCTTTCCTAAATAAACTTTTTCCTAAGAGATATTCTTCAGGAAGAAGAGCAACTTTAGAATCCTTCAGTCTTGTGGTCTATTTTAAGTTTATAGCATAATGAAACAAATTCTTTAATTCTTACAAGATAGTACAAGCATCCATACTCTCCGAGTACTGATCTTGCTCTGTGGTAACAACTACTTCCTCTTTTGTCTGTGAATCGAATTCTCATCACAGTTATGTCACCATTTATCGAAGGCTGTGGCTTTTCACAGTAGCTGCTGTAACAGGTCTCTAAATGTGGAAGGATGAGACCTTAATCTACTCTGAGCGCTGTAACGAATGAGAGATGAAACCAAATGTCCTTTCTGTAGGCCAAAGCATCGTATAAAGTAGTGAGGTAATAACAAAGCAACCTAAGCTCACCTTATCACAAAGTCAAAGAAATCTGAGACCAAATATCAGAGAAGCTGAGGCCGTGGCAAAGTAGGGAATCTACTGTTATTTAAGTCCAGTGTCATTTTCAGAAACGTTCATTGTAGAGCATATCAACCCTGATTCTATTGACATTTTAGCTAGCTAATCCTTTGATGTAGGGTCTGCTGTGTGCCGTGGAATGTTCAGCAGCAGTGTCTGAAACCCATACCCACTAGATGTCAGTAATCCTCCCACACTTCCTATTACAAACTGCAGGTCCCCAGGTATTGCCATATGCCCCTGAAAGCAAAGCTGCCTATTAAAATATGTGTGTAGTGTTTCACCTGTAACTATTTATTGGATGAGCAAATTAACAACAAGTGAAAAGAATCAAATTTCTTGGTACACAGTTTACCTCTGAACAAATAATTCTTCTGTCCAAATTCTAAGTGTGACAGCAAAAAATATGTAAGATCAGTACCAAGGCTTACCTTGGAAATGCAGCCATTCTGAGGTATGTGTTTTCTGAATGAAGAGAGCATTCACAAGTTCTATCTTGACCTAAGTTATTTTACATTTGTCTATGTTTTCAATTAATACTCATTAAACAAGCAAATAACAACAAAAGCCTTAATTCCCAAATTCCCAAGTAGGGAAATGAAATTAAAAAAAAAAAAAAACCTAACTAACCAACCAAACAAACAAACAAAAAACAAAAAAAGGGAAAGTTTTAATCAAAGAAGCATGTGGAATTTTTCCATCCAAATAAATATTTTACAAGAATCTGTATTCTATATTGACAGCAATGAACACTGAAGCCCTGTGTGTGCTGGAAAGACACAAGTGTGAGATATTATGAGTCCAGGTCCCAGGCTCCACTAGAAAGGACAACAATGGTCACGATGTGTTTATGCAAACTTGCAGTTCAAGTTGCCCTTCCTTTCCAAACACCCTTAAATTCTGTTTACTCTTACTGAACCCTTAGTGGTATATGTTCTTTAAAAGGTACAACATAAAGTTTGTGAACAAGTTAAGTTAAAAAAGAAACATCAAGTTCTGAGAAGGCAGCAAACTTCATGAAGAACAGAGATGAAGTGAAAAATCCATCTCTGCACTTAAGGATGATATTGTAGCCCTCTTTCTCCCAATGTAGCTTTTAGTTTACAGTTGCTTAAGAGAAAGTAGGGTGAGTCAGATATGGGAAGAGCCAGGATGCTATTAGTCATTAAACAATGAGACTTTAGCTAAGGTACTTGTTTTAATTTACATCCTTATATATAGCATTAGGATAAAAATAGCACTGTATTCACACCAGAGAAATCTAGTGTTCAGAAGTTCAAGTTCATATAAAATAGTTTTACCTTTTACTCAAGGGTCAATCTCGGCTTCCATTTGTTTACTTAGTTTTATTTTTTTCTTCCTGTTTTAGTCCTCCTGAGGATTCTGTTGAAACTTTGAATAATGTGAAATTCAGTTGGGAAGGATGTGACTATACGAGGAAAGGAAGCCTTGTTATCAGCAGCCTGGAAGAAGTTAGTCATGGTCCCCTCTGCTGGTGTGGCTCACAAAAGCACACTACCCACTACACTTGAGGTGACATGGAGGAAGAGGAGACTGTTGCAAGACCTTATTCTTAGTGATTCCTGGTTGGAAAGATAATTAAGCGTATTTTATTTGAAGCAAGCCTGAATACCTATCAAAGAAGACATAGCTAATGTTCTTCCCACCTGGTAACTATCTTTCACTGTTTTCGGCTTTCTTACCTTGGTGTTATTTGTTCTATCAGTCTCTTCATTGGTATAACTAATAGCACATACTTCCTAGGGATGAAGACTTATGTTCTGCACATAATGCTATGAATAAACTCATAGTATCCTAGTATTATTTTCTCATTCTCTGGGAGTTTAGCTTTGTAAGAGATGCAATATAATTGACTTTATATCCATTTTACAAACATGGCTTCTAGGACAGGCTGATGCTGTGGAGACTTATTTATTTTTTTTAAAGTATAATGAAGAAGGTTTCATACATGAAGGACATACAGACTTACCTTCTAGTAAGCACTTTTCCGTACCGTCTCTGCCGAAATGTACTTGAATATCCAATAAAGAAAAATCTGAGGATCCAAAGTGAAGCATATGAAAACAACTTCCAAGTGATGCTTGCCACAATGTAGAGAGCAAATAATCTTCAATGGACAAAGTGTCTGAGGGCTCGTGTAGTCTAGTGATGACCCCTAACACCATTGGTTATGTAGGTGGAATGTTTCAGACATGTCTGGAATTTATTTGTTCACAGAACAGTTTTATATAAGTTCATCATTTTTTCCTCCCAAAATTAAATAAAACCTTTCAGGACTTGGGTATTTGAAAGATACTAAAATTGTCACAATAGGCTTCATTTGCTACAATTCTATATTGCAGCTTTCAAAAGTAATGAAAAATTCATGCTTCATGCCTACTTTTTAAAACTGTTCCATGGATTTTTTTTTTCAGGATGGTAGCTTTGCATTTTATTTTGATCCCAAAGATTTCTCATCAGCAGCTCCTAGTAGTTATTTCTGGTTCCTGGGCCGTGTTCTGTATCTACTCTTTCACATCTTTTTGTTGGCAAGTGACAGTCATCTCTTTTCATTATTTTCTCAATTTGTCTTCTGTTCCATGGGAACCAAACACTGGGAGGAAATTAAAGAAAGTTTCCAAGGCCTTATACTGGCTATTTTGGGATTAAGGACAGAACCTATGGACTCAATAATTAGTCTCATGAACTGATTATGTGCAACTGATGGGTCTGTGAGGTAGTTCAGCAGGTAAAGATGAACAAGACACATGTGGTAGAAGGAGAGAACAAACCCATGTAAGTTGTCCAGTTACATATATCTATATGGTCTTTGAGCCAACTCTGCCATTTCTGTTTTATATTGTCCTACTTAGGCATTAGCTGATAATCGCCAAAATTGTAGCTGTAAATGGAGTTCTTAGTTGGTCAAAATCATGAAAATGTGGAGTCAGATATAAAGGAAAATTCTGAGATCAGAGAGAAGAAGGAGCAAACCAAAGCCCGGTTTGACCCCTTCCCCCTCTCTGCAGCTGGATTCCAGGAGATCGGCTCAGTGTTCAGCTGTGAGTATCTGATTCTGCTTCCATCAGCTACTAGATGAGAGATCTAGGATGGAATGTAAGGAAGTTATCAATCTCATTATCAGGGAAGGGCATTGAAGGTAGCTTCACCGCTATTGCTTAGGTTGTTAGATGGAGTCATCCTTGTAGGTCTCTGAATATTTCCCTAGTGTGAGATTTCTCTTTAAACTTATAATGGCCCCCTCTATTATGGTATCTTCTTTCTTTTTTTCTATTTTTTTTCCAACTCAATTTTACTGTTCCCTCATGTTCTCCCCTCCTCTTCTCACCCTCTTTTTTCTCCTAAATTCTGCACCCCCAACTGCTCTCAATTTGCTCAGGAGATCTTGTCCCTTTCCTCTTTGGTGACAGGCCATGCATGTCTCTCTCTCAGGGTTCTCCTTGTATCCAGTTTCTCTCGAGGTGCGTATTACAGGCTAGTGATCCTTTGCTCTATGTCTAAAATCTAAATATGAGTGAGTACATACCATGTTTGTCTTTTCTTGTGACTGGGTTACCTCACTCAGAATGGTTTCTTCTAGTTCCATCCAATGTGTTCGAATTTCAAGATTCCATTTTTTTCCCACTGAGTGGTACTCTATTGTATAAATGTACCACATTTTCTTTATCTATTCTTCAGTTGAGGGACATCTAGGTTGCTTCTAAGTTCTGGCTACTACAAATAATGCTGCTATGAACAGAAGTCTTTGTTACATGAATGTGCATTTTTTGGGTACATACCTAAGAATGGAATTGCTAGATCTTGAGATAGACTTATTCCCATTTTTCTGATGAACCAAAATACTGAATTCCAAAGTGGCTGTATGATTTTGCACTCCCATCAGCAGTGGAGGATTGTTTCCCTTTTTCCATATTCTTTCCAGCATAAACTTTTGTGTTGGTTTTGATTTTAGCCATTCTGACAGGAGTAAGTTGGTATTCCAGAGTTGTTTTGATTTGCATTTCCCTGATGGCTAAGGATGTTGAGAACTTTCTTAAATATCTTTCAGCCATTTCGGATTCCTCTATTGAGAATTTTCTATTTAGTTCTGTACCTGACTTTTAAATTGGATTAGCTGTTGTTTTAGTTTGTAGGTTCTTGAATTCTTTGTGTATTTTGGAGATCATCCCTTTGTCAGGTTTGGGGTTGGTGAAGATCTTTTTGTATTTTGTGGGCTGCCATTTTGTTTGTTGACTATGTCCTTTGCCTTACAGAAGTTTTTCAATTTCAGGAGATCCCATTTTTTATTTGTCAATCTCAGTGTCTGTGCTACTGGTGTTATATTCAAGAAGCAGTCTCCTGTACCACTTATTCCAGGGTATCTCGTGCTTTCTCTTCTAAGAGGTTCAGTGTGGCAGTGTTTATGTTGAGGTCCTTGGTCCATTTAGACTTAAGTTTTGTCTATCTGCAGTCTTCTACATACTAGCATCCAGTTGTACCAGCACCATTAGTTTAAGATGCTTTCTTTTTTCCATTTTATAATTTTAGCTGTTTTGTCAAAAATCAGGTGTCCATAGGTGTGTGGGCTAATATCAGGGTTTTCAATTTGATTCCATTTGTCTACCTGTCTATTTTTGTGGCAATACCAAGCTGTTTTTAGGACTATAGCTCTATAGTATTGCTTGAAGTCAGGGATGGGATGCCTCTGGAAGTCCCTTTATTGTACAGGGTTTTTTTTTTTTTTTTTTTTTTTTTTGCTATTCTGGGTCTCCATATAAAGTTGAGTATTGTTCTTTGAAGGTATATGAAGAATTGTGCTGCAGTTTTGATGGGTATTGCACTTATAGACAGTATCAACATAGTAAAAATGGCAATCTTTCCCAAAGCAGTGTCTGTTCTTTTAAATTAATCAATTGAAAAGCTGAAAATTCTATCCCAGGTCATAGAACAATCCAAGAGTAATACAGGCAGGGAATTTAGGTGTGCAAGCTCATGGATTCTCTGTGAGATGCCCCAGTCTTACTTAATACAGCTGTGAGAGCTTGAAAAGGCCAAAACTTTCTATGGCAATAAAATAGATTTGACTATGCCTAGAGTTTGCAAAGCAAGTATGAAGACACTTAGAAAAATAGGTGTTGGAGAAAATTCATCACTATTGGGAGAAGATAAAATGTTTTAGTCTCAGATATTCCTCCTTTTTTCCTTATGTAATACTCACAGTATCTTGATGGATTTTTTAATATTAAAAACCAAGTAGTCTTACATGTGTATCTACCTAAACATGAGCATGTCTGTGTGTAGATGTGCCCATACCATAATGCCTTTGAAATACAAAACTCATTTTCTTCATTCTCAGTAATTTGTAACTAGTATTTCACTTTCATAAAAGTTTTCTATCTTTGTTTTCAATAAGTAGTGTTTCTAATTTTATATCCCCCCTCCCACCCCGCTTCATGTCATTACTCTGAACTAACAGACAGCCTACATATTTCTAAGCCTTTGGCTCTACTTACCTATGAGATAAACTTTTACATACTTGGAGTATTGTGGTCCGCTTTCCTTTGATTACTGCATTGTCCTGTCACTATTGAAGATAATAACTCTAAAGATCCATCAGTTTCTGGCTCACACTCTAGGAATCTTCTTTATGACCAACCAAACTGTTTATAAAATTTCATCAAGACTCTAATTAATTCTCGTTTCAGTTAATTTCAGAGCATCAACTCTAATAATCCTTAACCTTAAAATGTCAAATAAATTTTACATGTGAGAAAGACTGTTCAGGGAGTGCTTAAGAACACTTGCTGTGCTTGTGTGTTGATATGTTACTTATGATTTATTAAAGCTTGTCTGAGGATTCAGAAAGCAAAGTCAACCTCAAGCTACAGAGATCAGACAGTGGTGGTACACACCTTTTATCCTAGGACTCAGGAGGAGATGAAGGCAGATGGATGTCTCTGAGTTTAAGGCCACCCAGGGCTACACAAGAGTTTGAATCAGTCTAAATGAGTAAAAGAGTTCACACATTTAATTTCAGCACTAGGGCAGTATAAAAGATAGGAGCAGAGTCTTCAGTAGTTAGTTTCAGGATTCTCTAGACACCTTAAGGATAGCATAGCATTCTGGGATTGCAGTCTGAGGTTTGGTGGTGTCAGAATGGTCTTTCAGTCTGTGGAAGAGGTAAGAGCTAGTGTCTGGCTACTTTGCTTTTCTGATCTTCAGTTTGAAGCTTGAACACCAATATCAGTCTCTGGGTCTTTTGTTTTTGTGCCACACACTTTCAGAGAGTTGGATTTGAAACCCAGTATACACATTGTAGCCTACAATTATCTGTAACTACAGTTTCATGGTATATAATAACTTCTTTTGTATTGAGGGCTGTAGAGATAGATGACTCAGCATTTAAGGCTAAGGCTCACAACAAAATATAAGTTTAATTTGATGAGTCTGTGGTATTTATATATAAACAAATTTCAACTGTATAATTCTCTACATGAGGTCATTTTAACTGTCTTTGCAACTAGCAAGTGTTCTAATTGACTAAGGTGTTTATCTCTGTCTGAATTAAAACCTGAAGAGTGGTTCAACTTTCTTTTCCATAACATATTTCTGGTATGTATATTATTCTACTAATATTTTATTATATAATATATAAACATGGAGTCTGCAGATTGCGGCATTACTAATTATATTTATCTAATGACTATCAGGATGAAGAATGCTGTGGGCATAAAATGGAAAATATAACTATGTCCATGTCCCTTTCCTCCTTAAAAGAATGTGGTCTTCACCAAATAATTGAAGTATATTTTTGACTCCCCTCAGGGAACCAGGCAGGCTGACTGCACATTGTTATTGCTCTCTCTGTTCCTCCAGTCTCACTCCAAGCTCTACAAAAGATATCTGCATTAGCCTTCTCTGTCTCCTGCCACCATCTTCTGCAATCTACCAGCTCTTCTTCTCCTAAACGAGCTCCTAACACTTGTTGATTTATCTCAGCCCCACCCCAATCCTGCTAACCAAAAGGCCACTCATGCTAAAGAAGATAGGCTACCTGTACATATTTCCCTTGCATTCTGTTCCTTGAGACCCAATACCCCAGTCTCATTCTAATTGCAATAGCAAACCCTCTGAGGTGATATTTCTTCACTACCTACCCTCTTTCCAAGGACAGTAAATAATCAGATGTTGGTTGAATATTTTGCTCTCCTCCCTCCCATAGAATCACTCGTAATCCTATCCTAAACCCTAAGTGTCAGCTCTCAACAACCCAAAACTCATTTCACCTAGAACCCTAGTACCCAGACCTATCAAGTTCACAGACAATTTCCTAACAGTCTACAAATAACCATCACACTCTCATAAAATCAAAACAGGAAACAGAAACCAAAGAACAAAATACTTACCTGAACAAAAACAAAGTAAACAAAAAAAACAAACAAACAAAAAACCCATAAACAACAACAAAATACAAAACCCCCAGAAATATGCACATAGACCTGTAATCATCCTAATTCCAGATTCCTAAAAACCAGCATAATAATACAATGAATAACAGTCAAGGAAATGTGTCTCTTATACAGCCAGAATCCCTATCCTCATAAGCAGAAGCACATGACAGAAGCATAAATAAAAGACCTTAAAACTGCCCATATGAAGATTTTAGAGCTCATTAAAGAGGACATGAATAAATCCTTTTTTTCTTAATTCAGGAAAATACAAAGGAACAAAAGGAAATGAATAAAAACTCAAATAGCAAACAACTAAATCCCTAAAATAAATCCAGGGATAACATAAAAAAGGACAAAGAGGCTAAACTTTCCACCACTCAGGGAAGAGATGTGCATGGATCCCTGTCTCCTACCCAACTTCTGCTTGCCCTCTTTGGGATTGCCTGGCCCTGGGATTGTGGGCAGGCCCACTTATTTCCTACAGATCAAGTAATTTAGAGTCTACTGACATAGAGGTGCTAGCCCTGCTTCAACCAACTGGGAGAGGGAGACTCACTACCTGCCTGCACCATTGTGAGACCCATCAGAGTAGTAGACCTGCTTGTACCCACCAGAACAGAGTTTTGGATCCATACCTACCAGTAGAGGAAGAGACCCCAATGCATCCACTGGAAAAAGGGTAAGAAGATGATAACATAAGAGCATATTCAAAAGCAGAGAAACCAATATGAAGACACCAGAGTCTAGGGACTCCACACCAGCAAAACCTAGACATCCAAACACAAACAAAGCAGAAAGGAATGACCTTTAAAACAACTTCATGAAAATGATAGAGACACTAAAAAAGAAATGAGAAAATCCTTTAAACAAATGGAAGAAAATACAACCCAAAAATTGCAAGAAATAATACAAACAGTGCAAGGTTTAAAAGCTGAAATGAGACAAAAAATAAAATATAATAAAAACAATGTTGGAATGTTGGAAATAGAAAAGCTGTGTAAATGATCAGCAACTACAGATACAAGCATAACCAACAGAATGCATGAGATGGAAGAGAGAATCTCAGGAGTTGAAGATACACTAGTAGAATCAGATTCATAGATTCGTGGACCAAAGAAAATGTTAAGTCCAACAAATCCCTTGTAAAAAGGCCAAATCTATGAATAATTAGTATAGAAGAAGCTGAAGAAACACAAATCAAAGGTGCAGAAAATATATTCAACAAAATCATAGAAGAAAACTTTTGCAACCTAAGGAAAGTCATACCAATGAAAGAACAAGAAGATTACAGAACAACAAGTAGAGTGGACCACAAAAAATTTCTTGCCACATAATAATTAAAAATTAAACAGAATAAAGAAAGAATATTAAGAGCAGCACAGGAATATTGCCAAGCAATATATAAAGGCAAACCTATCAGAATTATACGTGACTTCTCTATGGACACGCTGAAAGCCAGAAGGTCCTGGATAGATATACAGCTAACACTAAGAGATGATGGATGTCAGCCCAGACTACTGTATCCAGCAAAGTTTTCAATTGCTATAGATGAAGAAAACAAGATATTCCCTGATAGAACCAGATTTACATAATACATATCCACTCTTCCAGCCCTACAGAAAATACTGGAAGGAAAAGTCCAATCTAAGGAAGTTAAATACACTTAAAAAATAGGAAATAGATAATTCCATTTTACCAAATACCAAAAGAGAAAGGAGATTATATCTATACACAACACCACTAATCCAAAACAAGGAAGGATTAACAATCAATGGTCCTCAATTTCCATCAATAGTAATGGAATTAACCCCCTATAAAAGACAAAGGCTAACCGAATGTATACAAAGACAGAATCTATCCTTCTGCTGCATATAAGAAATACACCTCCACTTCAAACACAGATGTTACCTCAGAGATAATTGTTAGGAAATTTTTTTCAATCAAATGGACTCAAGCAACAAGCTTGTGTAGCTATACTAATATCTAACAAATTAGACTTCAATTTAAAATCAATCAAAAGAGATGAAGAAGGTTGTTTCATATTCATCACAAGAGAAATACAACAGTACAAAGTCTCAATTATAAACATCTAAGCCCCAAATACAAATGCGCCCACAATCACGAATAAAACATTACTAAAATTCAAATCTCACATAAAACCTATCACATTTATAGTGGGAGATTTACTTCAAAATCCCACTCTCACCATTAGACAACACCACCACACAGAAACTTAACAAACAAAGAACTAATAGAAGTTATGACTTAAATAGGTTTAACAGACATCTATAGAACACCCCACCCCATCCAATCACAATACAATATACCTTCTTCTCAGCAGCACATGGAACTTTCTCTAAAATTGACTACATACTCCACAATGCAGCAAAACTCAACAGATTAAAAAAAATTAACAGCACAACTGAAAGCGCTAGAACAAAAAGAAGCAAACTCACTTCAGAGGAGTAGATGAAGGGAAATAATCAAATTGAGGACTAAAGTCAATAAAGTAGGAACTAGCAAAACAACACAAAAAATCAATGTAACAAATAGTCGGTTCTTTGAGAAAATCAACAAGTAGATAAACCTTTATCCAAACTAACCAAGAGGCAGAGAGAGAACATGCAAATTAGACAACTCAGAAATGAAAAGGGGGATTAACAACAGACATTGAGGAAATCTAGAGAATCTTCAAATCATACATTGAAAACCTGTACTCCACAAAATTCTACTATTTAATGAAAATGTACAGTTTTCTAGATAGATATCACTTACCAAATTTAAATCAAGATCAGCTGAGCAATCTAAATAGACCTATATCCATTAATGAAATAGAAGCAGTCATCAAAAGTCTCCCAACCAAAATAAATTAAAA